>NC_135889.1:48660614-48772120 GCF_964194155.1 Cetorhinus maximus
TGCTGAGTTTTTCCAGCATTTTTTGTTTTTGTTTCAGATTTTCAGCATCTGCAGTATTTTGCCTTTATGCTTCTCATCTGGCCTGGCAGGCATCTTGCTTACACTCTCTCCATCTGTCTCCATACGATGTACTAGCCCACAACAAGAGGAAGATGTCCCAAACTGGGGGAAGAATGCTCAAGCTGAAGGTCAACCAAGTGAAGGTCCTGTACTGCATAATCCGTCAGACAACCACACTGTGAGTGGTGTCTCCTTTTTCACAGTCCCCCAACATGCACTAATTATCTCTTTTCTCTCACAGGCACATCGAGGAAGCAGCCAAGGGCAGCCATGGACCAGGTCATCGACTCCAGCCCCGCGGACATCTTGGGAGAGGAATCTGCAGACATGCCAATGAAAGGCCTGTCACAGCCTCATCCACACCAGCGCAGAGACACACACCTCAATGGGACCTAGTTCTAGATTAGCCTCGGGGGTCACAATCTGATGTGCAGACTGCACTGTCTGATCCACAGCAGATGGAGGCAGGGAACATACAAAAATACAAAATAGGAGCAGATGTAAGCCATTCAATAAGATCATGGCTGATCTGTTTGTGTTTTGAATTCCAATTCCCATCTAATCCTGATAACCTTTGATTCCCTTGCCTAACAAGAAACTATCCACCTCTACCTTAAAGATATTCAATGACTCCGCCTCCACCACCTTCTGAGCCAGAGAGTTCCAAAGTTGCACAACCCTCAGAAAAAATTCTCTTCACCTTTGTCCTAAAAGGGCGACACCTAATTTTAAAACTACCCACTGGTTCTGGACTCACCCACAAGAGGGAACATCATTTCCACATCTTATATTCTTCAATCGAGCCTTCTAAATTCCAGTGAAAATCTAAGGATGTCAGCACTTGGAAGACAGCTGGAGGCCAGGAATCTGCTGAGTCCGAGTCAGATGACGAGCCTCTGGACTTGGTTCTATCTCAGTTTCTGGAGCAGCAAAGACATACTTGGGGACGACAGGAAGGGATGTCTGCTGCACGCCTCAGATTGCAAGGCACGATGCAAGAGTCCATCGGCCTTCAATCTGAGGTGATAGCACCAGCATGCCAATGCACCAAGGTCAACACTGTTAGGATAGTGGCCGCCATGGAAACCTTGGTCCAGGACATTGGTCCTGCACTGCTTCAAGAGCTGCACTCCATTGCTGAGGCACTTGCTGATGCTCAGTGGCAACTTGAGACAGGGGTGGGGCATCTTGAACTCATTCCAGCTGCCCCTTCCTCTCACCTCAATGTGGCTTGTCATTGTTGCCAGGATGTGGTGGGCAGGCGTCACAGAGTTCTGTCATTCTCCCTGTGTGCTCTCAGCACCTTTAAGGTGGGGCTAGCCCCCCTCTCTTCAGCATCTGTAACTGGTGACGCTGTACTCCTGAAGGGAACAGGGGATGAAGGCTGCCAAAGGATCAGGTGCTGTTAAATTATCACTGCTGCATCTCCATGATATGACCCTGTTCACAGAGCACAAGCGAGCTGCCCGCAGCTAGACAGGAGTCAGGCATTGAGAGGTGCAATCTGAAGAGCTACAGAGTGTCCTCACTGCATGTCGTCATCATCCTCCTGGAACCCAGTGACTATTAGGTCCCCAGCTGCATCTCTGCTGAGCCTGATCACAGAGGGGGTACGTGCCCTGCCATTTGCCAGACTGATGTCAGAAGTTCACAGATGCAATGTGAGGATGTTAGGAGTGTCCTCACTGCATGTCGTCATCATCCTCCACAAGTCACACGGCTATTAGGGCCTCACGAGCATGCCTGCCCCGAATGGCCAGTAAGATGGCCTCATCGCCAGGATCTTCACCTTCCAGGACTTCATCACCCTCATCCCCTTTGACATCATCTTCATCGGAGGAGACCTGCAGCTCTTCCATCTCCTCCTCAGCCAGGTCTTCCCTTCGTTGCAGCACCAGGCTGTGTAGCATGCAGCAAGCTACGATGGTGCACGACACCCTCTGGGGTCTGTACTGGAGTGCTCCGCTGAACCTGTCGAGGCACCGGAACATCATTTTCCAGATACCAATCTTGTGCTCCAGCAAAGTCCGGGTCATGCATAAGCCTCATTATACCATCTCTCTGCTGCAGTCTCAGCCACTGCATGGGTGTCATCAGGCACATCCTCAGTGGGTAGCCCTTGTCCCTGAGGAGCCAACCCTGCAGCCTCTGTGGACTCTGGAGGATGTCAGTGATCTGAGACCTGCTGAGGATGTAGGAGTCGTGGACGCTTCTGGGTATCGTGAGCAGACGTGCATGATGTATGTGTTGTGGTTGCAGACCAGATGAACATTCAGCGAGTGGAAGCTCTTGCAGTTGACATACTTGATTGCTTGTTGCCACGGAGATCTAAGCGCAACGTGAGTGCAGTCGATGGCACCCAGCACCTATGGAAAACTACAGATCTCCAAAAATCCCAGTGCTCTTGCTTCCTGGTTTTCTTGATCCTAGGCAAAATGCACAAAGTTCTGTGCCTTGGCAAAAATGGTGCCTGTGACCTCTGGATACACCTTTGTGTGGAGGTTTGTGAAATCCCATACAGGTAACCTGTGGAGCCCTGGAAAGAGCCACTGACAAAAATTGAGCACTGTGGTCACTTTCACTACCAATGACAGTGGATGCCCTTCAAGTCCCCATAGTGCCAAATCCTGCAGAAGGTGGCATATGTGACTGACCAGTTCCCTAGACATGCACTGTCTTCAGTAACACTGGTTCTCGCTCATCTACAGGAATGACATGCACCGTCTATAGACCCTGGGTCTAGTGAGGCTCTTACGAGCAACGGCTCACCGTGGATCTTCAGATGTGTCCGGAGGAGGCCCTGCTCTCCCTTCAACTTGAAAGCGTTGCTCCTCCCTTTGCTGAGCAAGGCACCTCTGTCGTGATCTTCTCCTTCTTCTCTGCTCCCTGTAAGCCATGAGGCATAAAACCAGATCACCAGGCTCCATGATCCTGATGTTCTCCTCATGCAGTATCAAAGAGAAAGATGCAAGGGTTAGCATATGTCTCCTAAGGACCTATCTTAGTTAAGCCTCCGGCTCCGGCCGCGTCTCAAGGCCCCTTCACGCATGCCGCAGAGTGCTGGCCACCACTTGGATGGCCAGTGTTTAGTGTGCTTCATGGATGTCCGAAACCCCATAAAGAGACAGGCATAGCCGGGGCCCATGCGGGTACCCATAGCCACACCTTTTATTTGGAAGAAGTGAGAGGAGTTTAAGGAGAAATTGTTCAGTGTGAGAACAAGTTCAGCCAGACGGAGGAGAGTAGTGGTGGATGGGGATTGCTCGGGCCTCTGTTCGAGGAAGAAGCTGAGAGCCCTCAGACCATCCCGGTGGGGGATGGAAGTGTAGAGGGATTGGACGTCCATGGTGAAGAGGCGGCGGTTGGGGCCAGGGAACTGGAAATTGTTGATGTGACGTAAGGTGTCAGAGGAATCACGGATGTAGGTGGGAGGGGACTGGACAAGGGGAGAGAGAAGGGTGTCAAGATAGCGAGAAATGAGAAATGAGTTCCATGGGGCAGGAACAGGCTGACACGATCGGTCTGCCGGGACAGTCCTGTTTGTGGATTTTGGGTAGAAGGTAAAAGCGGGCTGTCCGAGGTTGGGTGACTATCAGGTTGGAAGCTGTGGAAGGAAGATCTCCAGAGGAGATGAGGTCAGTGACAGTCCTGGAAACAATGGCTTGATGTTCAGTGGTAGGGTCATGGTCCAGGGAGAGGTAGGAGGAAGTGTCTGGAGAGGTTGAGACAGCTCTCCTTGGAGAGTTGGCAGCTAAGACAAGATTTGATAAAGATGTTAAAAATCATGAGGGGGTTGGACAGAGTAGATAGGGAGCTGTTCCCGCTTATAAAAGGATCAAGAACGAGAGGGCACAGGGCTAAAGTGATTTGCAAAAGAAGCAAATGTGGCATGAGAATTTTTTTTTCATGCTACGAGTGGTTTGGGTTTGGAATGCACTGCCTGGAAGCGTGGTGGAGGCAGGTTCAATTGAGGCATTCAAAAATTTGAATAGAAACAATATGTAGGGGTACAGGGACAAGGCAGGGCAATGGCACAAGGTCATAATGTTCATTTGGAGAGTCGATGCAGACACAAAGGGCCGAATGGCCGCCTTTTGTGCCATTAAAATTCTGTGATTCTGTGATTTTCAGCCACTAAATATACAAAGCTATTTTTGATATAAAGCATGGCTTCATAACAGCTGTGTACCACAGTCATCAGCCAGGTTCTCAGCCAAAAGTGCTCATCATAGAGTAGCTACCCTCTGGTTTGCCATGGTGGCTCATATACAGATAATATGGTGGAATGCCACAGATGCAGGCATGATGACCAGGATTATTGGGCATTGACCTGCATGGCACACTGTGTATGGTTACACACCAGCTACAATTGAGGAAGTGGAAACCCTTTTGATTGTGGTACATCTCAGAGTTAATAGTTGCTGCTTGCAAACCGATGTCCATGCAGCCAATGGCACTGTGTACCATGGGGAAGCCTGCAATACTCACAAAGCTGTGTTCACATGCTTCTCTCTGAAAAGAATGAAATCTATTCAGTTGTCTTGAAATAGAGGGCCTCAGTGACCACCCTGATGCATCAATGGATTGCAAAGTCCATGATGTTGCAAATATTTCCAGCTCCAGCAGGGCCACCGTCACCTTCACAAGTCACTGTGACTGTTTTCTGTGCTCTGCCCTGAGGCTGCAACTGTGGCTGCCACAAGGAGGCAGACTTCACTAAGAACCTCCCAAGTTGAGATGTCAGCATACTGTTCCTTGTTGAGGTTCAGGCAGGAGAATCGCTCCCTGAAGACCCTGGGTGGGTTTGGCCTCCTGCTGAGAGCCCTTTTCCCTCTTCTCCTCCTCCTCCCTCTTCCAAAATCATATTCTGCTTTTTGCCTCCTCTACTCATTCTCCCCATCATGCTGTAGGTCAAGGGTGTTATGACGTGGCAGATGCTGTGTGCCAGGTAGATTAGAACCATGAGGGAACCTTGATCCTGCTTTCACAATGGTTTTGCAATTTGAATTTATTTCGAGATGAGAACATTGAATTCAGAAGTAATGAGTCCACTAAGACCTCTAGGGATTTTTAAAAAATAGATTAAAATATTTATTAACAAAAGGAAAGATGTCAAACACATAAATAAGACTCCAGTTACTTAATACTATAGTAAATACTAAAATTCCTACCTAACCTGGCTTCCAAATACACCTCCTTGTAAGGCAACCAGCCAAAATAGATTTTAAAGTAGAAAGACAAGTCAGCACAATTATTACCTTTAAGGGCTGAATGCAGCAGACTTATGCAGACATGGCTGGAGGCGTTTCAGAGGATGTTTCACCAAAATCTGCTAGATGTATACAGGGTCTCTCTCAACATGGTCTTTCATTCTCCCTTATATACGTTTTCTCTCTTTTTAATCTATAAATTCCATTGTCCCATGTGTATTTGAAAATATGCCTTCCCATAATATAAAAAACTTTTCATGGTGCTAATATTGTCAGTAACCTTTGGGAAAAATAAACACGCTGCTTAGCCTAGCTTCTGGCTAGGTGTAAATATCCTACTATCTCTTTGAAATTCAAACTGCCCTGATTTATCTAAAAATGCAAATTCTCCTCACACCTCACATTCTAAGACTTCAGCCATGTTTACGTATTTAGCATTTCAAACCCCTCTCTGCCTAACTGCTTTTGATATCTCCAAACTTCCAGACCAGCTGTCTCAAAATCAATTAAATCACACATGCACACAAACCCACTATTAATCAACTTTTTACAATAAATAACAATAATATGAAAATTATTATACTTCGTAACAGGTGTACAAAAAATGGCTTGAGTAAAATCCTTGAAGTCAGAACAAAGTCCATCAGCACATGTCATTCTACTCCCTGTAGGCTTTAACAACTTCAAACACTTTTGCAAACTACTAAACACTTGTATAATTGCATCAAGAGCCAGTAGAAATCAATTATCAACTAACCTGAGAACAGTTGATGATCCCTTTAGTTAGCACTGGGTGGTCCTTCCTAGTGTTGCATGCAGGGTCAGCAGTGTGATACTAAGAAAAGGCATTAGCTGGAAAGTTGAAGTCCAAAATAACAGCTCTGGTGTCAAATGAATGTTACACGTTGATTAATATCATTTACTCTGCATCCTTCCAGTGGACGATCCCTGCACATGTACTAACATCCTCAACAAAATGGTGTCCAATATGGCCAACACTAGAAGTGTGTGCGAGTGCCATGGATGTTATTTTGGAGCCAAACAGTACCGATAGCACCAATAAAAGGATGTGACAAATCTAAATTCTGTGACCAAAGACTGGAATTGTGACAGCTGTGTGTTTGTTTATCTCAATCAGGTCTAGACATTTGATATTTTATCAAAATAACTTTTAACAACAATTTCAGAATATTTTTTCAAATAGGAATTAAGAGCATTATAATATAAATAGTTAAATAAATATACAAGTACCCAGTTTTCTGTTAACTATAATCCTTCAAATCAGGGTGTTCAAACCATTTTGAACCAATGGATATAACACAAATTTACACTAATTACGAGATGGTTAATAAGTTGAAATTTAGTGACTTGACACGTTGTCTAATGGCTCTTGTAATTAATAACCACTGTTGGACCGATGAGGATCCAAATTCTAGGCTGTAATCTTGTTTTATATTAGTTTGCATTAAAATCCAGAGACAGAGGCTCACTCTGATTTTTCTATTTTTGACCACCCATCTAGAAGATCATAACAGGATGTGTGATACTTGGCATTATGTCAGCTCCTTGGGGCCATATGGAATAGTCCGACAGGAAAGGATGTTTCAACATTTGCCAAGTGGATCACCTGTGGTGAAAGGGAAAGGAACCAAAAATTCATGCTGTTTTTTGAAAAATGTGGCCAAAATAAATGCCAACAATATAAATCTTTCTTTCTTGCATTTCTAGGGATAATATGACAGGTCTGAGGTAAAAAAAACATTTTCTATAGTGATTCAGGGAGTCACCATTGATACTGGATTCTGGAACAAACTCCTAATATTATGTGGAATGGATGATGCTATGGGTTGATACTCTTCCCTTTTACCTATGAACCTTAATGTTAGTTCCAAATGACGACGTTAAATTTTTCTCCCTGATAGTAAGGACCCAAGTGAAACTAGCTTAGGCAGTCTAAATCTAGATCCTAGAAATGACTGCATTAATTAGCAAAATAATTAATAATCTTGAGCAGGCTAGCTAATGTAGAAAGTAGAAAAACAAATAGCTGGTACAGTCAGTGTGTTGTTCTGAGGCAGGATCTAAAAGACGTTGTTGGGACAGCATAAAATAAGAAGCATAAATTTCAGACAAGAGAGAAAAAAAATCACTACATCACTAGTTACAATTTGTGTAATTAACATCAGCAATTCCTTCAGAGCTGCAATAACTTCACCGGATGTTCAGTGGAAACGATCCATATTTTTACCAAATATGGATCAGCAGAGAAGAAAGTTTCCAGCCCAACAATGACAGGCTTCTACCCTATGATATTATTTCCAATTGTTCGCAGGACAGGTGTGTGGTGTTTAAGCTATTGAATTTATTTAGACAACATGTCTGTAGGAAGTCTCATGGTTTCAGGTCAAATGTATCCCAAGAAGCCTTCAACTGATACACCATTCCCTCAGCTAATGAATTCCTCCATGTTAAGCATCATTTGGAAGAAGCACCGAGGGTAACAAGAGCACAAAATGTCCTCTGGGTTGGGATCTTAAATGTCCATCACCAAGAGTGGATTGATAGCTGCCCGAGTCCTGAAGGAAATAGCTGTCAGACTAGGCTTACAGCAGTTGGTGAGGTAACCGACATATTGAAACAACTCGGTTGACCTCATCCTCACTAATCTACCAGTTACAGATGTGTCTGTATAACCAAACTACTACAATTCTCCACACCCCTCCCCTCCTTTCTTAAAACCCACTTTGATCAATGTTTTGGTCACCCTTCCTAACCAGCCCCTTTCTTGGCCTGGTGTCAATTTTTTCCTTACATTTTTCTATGTTAATAGTACTACGTAAATGCAAGTCTCTGTAGTACTATGTAATGACAGGGTCTGGCTCTTGAACAAATTTAAGCATGTGAATTCACTGAGACACCCTTTACTGTTTCCTTCTGCTAAATAAAGAGCAGTTTCTATTCCATTTGCTTTGTTAACACACCGGAACACTTCTGTTAATTCTATCAAGTTCTAGGCACACATGCAAGTGGGAAAATTGACAAATAAATCATTACCTTTCCCATGAGCAAAGCCACTTACATTTATTTCCGGAAACGTGCTAGAAAAGTTAGCTTCCCTTCCTGTGAAAACCGCCTTGCCCAATGGTATCTGTTGGCTGTTTCTTTCCATATCACTTCATCATTAAGGCTAGAAAGTGTGAAACAGCCAATCTAAATAATGCAACTTCACATTGAAAGTTATGTTCCCATTGGAGTGTCAGTTTTCTGAAAGCTTTTTTCTGGCTTTTCTTCATAAACATTTACCCTATCTGTTGTGTGTTTCTGTAAATGGACACAGGGATCGCAATGTGCGATTAACCGGTGCCCATTTGATCTGATACAGGCAGCACACAAACTTTATGCTCTCCACTCATTTACATGATTGTAGCCTGCAATAAGTGCTGAGCGCATTGCTGAGTGGCTGCATGTCTAAGTAACAGGTGCAAAATTGTGACAGGCTAGCATAAGTTCAAGCTAGTCTGTGTGACTTAAAGCCAGCTTGCAAATCTTAAAAGGGAAGCTGCATTTTGAATGGAGCAGATGTTGGTATTCATTGCATGTGTGATTTTAACCTCAGAAAGGCAAAAGAACAGCGCAACATGGCAAGAGAGCGGGCTCAAAGATTCTCTGCAGCATTGGAGAGCTCAGTGCAGCAGACCAACTGGGAGGTTTGAAGGTGCTCTGGCCAAAATCTATAAGGCTGTAGAAGCAGATAGGCATGGAAATTGTCATGACCACAGATCCTATCCCCAAATTACTTATGGACATATTGAACTTTTAAGTAAGGCATTTTTTTTTAAAAAGGACATGCAAGGAAAAGTTGGCTGAGACTGTAAGGTAACCATTTGCTGGAAAATTCTTATGTGGATGACTTGACCAACTAGTTCAGAGAGAATGGAACTTTACACCTAAAATGTGTGACACGGCCTACTTCAGACAGAGGCACTTCAAAGGAAAGGATACAATGCAAACTGAACTGTAATCTCCTTTGGTTATGGGGATAATGGAAAATGATTACCACCTCCTGTTGACTCATATCCCAGGATGTGAACATGAACCGAGTTGAAAAGAAAACGAATCTTGGTAAAAGACACGTTTGGTTTTTTTTTCCCTTCCAGGAATACACAAGGAAAGAGGTTTAAAACTGCAGCCCTAGCTGTGTGTGCTAGTCTGGTGTACTGTGTGCTGTGAAGATCACAGCTGAAGAATACCAACAATCCCCTCCAACTGGGAAATTTATGGAACATAATTTCAAACCCTCACACGTGTTTTGACCTCATGATTGGAACTATAAATTACAAAAAGCCAAACTGCAGTCAGCAGTACAGGGCTGAGCAGTAAGGGTTTTATTCAAGCATTTAGTGAAAACACAGTGACTCACCCATCAAAAGGGTTTGGACATTGACTAATGCAATCAAGAAGTCTGATTACTCAATACAATGACACAAAGGACATATCATCAATATAATTCACTCAAGGAATTATGCAACTAAGGTCTGCATCACAGACAATAGTACTGGAAATAGGGTCATTCAAACACTCACTAGCTTTGAAGCCAGGTGCCATTATTGTGCTATTACTGTGCCATTTCAAACAGCAGGAGAATTGCTCATACAACAATAACTGATAATATTCATCTGGATACATCTTCCATAGAAAACCCCGTATTGGTTCAAACAGCAGGAGCTGGTGACATTTGTCTGGACTTTGCATGTAATTAACTAAATGGACATTGAAATAACAGGAAATATGTTTTGATGTGTCTGAATTAAATTATTATAAAAGAAGAACAGATTTGAGTATCTGAGCTATAGTTGGAAGGAGGGTCAAGGTTGGTCACCTTGATTCAGGTCTACATTCTACACAGGACAGACCGGCCGTGTTGGGGGTTGTAAGTGTTTTCAGCCATATCGTGGTGATATTGGCCTGAAGGCTTTGATCTGCAGTCAGAAGAAGGGTCAAGTTTGGTCGCCATGACTCAGGTCTACAGTCAACACTGGACAAACCAGCTATGTTGGGGATTGTAAGTTTCAGCCAAATCGTAGTGATATTGGTCTGAGGGTTTTGTAAAGAGTCGGGGCAAAAACTTGGTGTTTTTTGCCAGTACCTTGTAACTTGTTTCAGCCATATCTTGGTGATTTTCGTCTGAGGGTTCTTAAAGTTTCAGGACAAGATGTGGTGTTTTGCCAGTGTTTTTGTAAGTCTAAACCAAGTCATGGGGACTTTGTGTGGCGTTAGCATTTTTGTAAGCTTAAACCAGAGTTGTGGTGACTTCATGTCGGGTGCTGGGAATAGGTTGTTTTAAATTTTGGGATTTTGTTCTTTGGGGCTGTGGATAATTCAATAAAGCAATCGTGAATTATCAGAAGAAACTTGTGTCACTGGTCATTCTGTTCAAGCCATACACTTGTGAATCTGGTGTCATGAACCTGAGCGTGGTGAGGGCCTCTGAGGAAAAAGGGGAACACCTACACAACTGGGCATCTCTGTGCTTGCAGGTAAAAAAAACTCTCTCTCTCTCTCCAATTGCTGGAAGCAAGTCACAAATCAGCAAAGCTACAGTCGAAAAGGAAACAGGATAACTCTGCAGGACCAAGAATCTCCAAACCAACTGCTCAACTGCCAAAGTCAGCTCTACCAGAATCACCCCAACTTAACGTTTTACCATCTACTCCTCATGGATAAGCCAAAGGACTGAATTGTATGGATTCAAATTCTCATTTCTAATGCGTGTGTATGTGTGTTGCATTTTTATTATTTCTTCTTGCATTTAGTAACTAATAAACTCACTCTTTCTTTGACTCAAGACAGCCTGGTTAAACTGGCTCCTTTTAAAACATAAATACTTTTGGACCAGGAAAAGGTATCCATGAGGAAAGAGGTCCTTTTCAAATTAACTTTGTTGCCACCTGTTATGACGTGGCAGATGATGTGTGCCAGGCGGACCAAATCCACAAGGGAAACTTGGTCGCGCTATCACAATGGTTTTGCAATTTTATTCACTACGAGATGTGTGCACTAAATTCAGAAGTAATAAGTCCGCCAAGACCTTTAGAGATTTTAAAAGTTAAATTAAATTTATTAACATATAAAAAATGTAAAGCATATATATAAGACTACAATTACTTACTACTATAATAACTCCTAAAATTCCTAATTAACCTGACTCCCAGTTACACTCCCTTTAAGGCAACACTCCAAAATAGATTTTAGATTTAAAATAAACTCAACAAATTAACACTCTGTCCTGGTCAGTGAAATTCCAAATGGCTTTTCCCCAACCTAAATTTTATTAGATAGCAGACTTATGTACACATGCTGGAGGCTTCATTAAAGCAATTTCAAACACTCTCTGTTAGGTTTTACAGGCCTTCTGACACATAACCTTTCATTCTCCTTTATATAAGTTTCTTTCCCTTTAATATGTAAATTCTATTGTTCCATATGTCTTTGAAACTGTATCTTCCTCACAACATAAAAACTTTCATGCTGCCAATATTTCCACCTTTGGGAGCAATAAATACATTGCTTAGCTTTGCTTATATGGCTAGTTGTAAACAGACTAGATCCCTTTGAAATCCAAATATCCCTTCATTTATCTAAAAATGCAAGCTCCCTTCACATCTCACATGCTAAGCCAGCATCCATGTTTACTCATTAGCATGTCAAGCACCTAGCTTCTTTTGATGATTTCAAACTTACAGTCCACTGGACTACAAAATGTAATTAAATTGCACACAAACCCAACAATACTTACCACCATAAGCCTACTTCACAATAGGATCGAAGATGACAGTATCTAATCTTCCTCTTTATATCCTAACTCCCCCTTATTCTGATACAACATATTCTAATTCCCAAGCCGCAGATGGTGTACACACGCACCTCTTGCTTTACCTCCTTACCCCCACTGCAATCCCAGCCTTTTGCCTTTCTCCTTTCAGCTCTGCAAGAACTATCAGCTGGCCAGTCAGCAGTGCAGAATCAAGAAGTAGAAGAGCAAGAAGAGACCAATGATGAAGAAACAGTGTCACTAGATCTCACACTTAGAGCTATAAGCTACTGACACTGCACATACTTTAGGGGGGAGTTTAAAGGCAGGATCAGCACATGGTGAGATATCTGGCATGAATGCCATGCAGCCAGGTCAAGGGGAAAGGGACGTGCTGGTACCAGCTCCTCAGGTGGTGAGGTTACACAGGGACTTAATTTTATGCTAGGGGCTGGCTTGCTGCCCCCAAAGAAGTCGATGGTGAGCCCGCTTCGATTGGCCATCTCACCCCACAACTATTTAATAGCCATCAAGCTGTTAGTTGACTCGAGGTGGGCTTTCTGCCCCTTCCAAGAGGAAGTCCCATCTCTGTGAGCTGCCAGCCACTTAGAGGGCCGGCAGGTCTCTTGTCCCAACAGCGCCACCAGGAATGCTGGCCACTGCTGAGATTGTAGGCTGTCCCAAAGAGGACACACCAATGGAGCCCAGGCTTATGGGTAAGTCTGAGGTCTCCCAAGGATAGGCTGGCAGGCCCCAGAGAGAGGAGTGGGTGGCCAAGATTGTCAGAGTAAAGGGGGAGGGGAAAGTTGGGCAGGGAATTACCTTGGCTGGGGGGGTGGGAGGGGGGTCTGATTAGCACAGGGGTCACAAAAAGGAAGCATCCACCTCCCTGGCCCAGACACCACTTGGCACCAACTTCTCCTGCCCCAGGTAAAATCCCAGAAGTGTTGGGAGGAGTCCTTTAAGTGGTCATTAATTGGCCACATAAAGGTCTCAATTGCTCTATAGATGAGCAGGCCACCCAACGCTTCGACCGCTACTGGTTAAACCGCAGCAGGGGCAGGTGGGGCTGGGTAGACAAAGGACACTGTTCCACTGTCATGGCACCCAACTTGACATTCCCCCCACCCCCACCCCCTCCACCCCCCAAACTGCTATCCTGTCCCCAGGGGCTGTAAAATTCTGCCCAGGTGTCCTGCTGCTGAGGACCCAAATGAGGATATTGTTGGGGCAGTGTACAGGAAATGGCTGATGGCTATGCACACAGAAATGCTTGCTGTATTGGCAACCCTGCTAGGAAGCCTGCATTTGCTGTCAAGTAGTATGGAGGAGTCTGACACCAACCTCGCACAGGGCTTTACACAGAAATTGGGGCCCATCCTTTCCAGGGTGAAAATGGTGGCCATCTCCCAGGAAATATTTGCAGACCCAATCACGATGCAGTGTCTGACAGCTGATGTCACAATTTCCATTGCAGCAAGGATGATTAGTTAACTTTTATACAGAATGTTTGCTGTTTTTTTCCCATACAGTCGGTTTGGAATATTTATTTTGTGATGGTGTTTATTTCAGCTTTGTGGCTAAGAAAGTGCCTTGGCCATCAGTAACAGGGAGATGGTAAGATGTTGGACTGATGTCGGATGAGGAATGAGATTATGTCCACTGGTACGACAATCAGATTGGTTGCCCCCTCCTGCTCCTCAGCTTCTCCCTGTATATGTGGTAGCAAAGGATGTACCTTGACAATAACGAGGTTGGACAGGATTTGAGGATCGGGCGGAAGAGTGGAATTGAGATCAAACCAATGACATTGTTAGGACTAGAAAGGAGATTCTGCTGAAAGAATTTGAACAGTTAGGAGCTAAGTTAAAAAGCAGAAACTCCAAGGTAGTAATTTCAGGATTACTACCTGAGCCACGGGTAAACTGGCATAAGATAAATAAAGTCAAGGAGTTAAATGCGTGGCTCAAAGATTGGTGTGGGAGGAATGGGTTTCAGTTCATGTGGCACTGGCACCAGTACTGGGGTAGAAGGGAGCTGTTCCGGTGGGACGGGCTTCACTTGAACCGTGCTGGGACCAGTGCCCTGGTGAATTGAATAACTAGGGCTGTAGAGAGGGCTTTAAACTAAATAGAGGGTGGGGGGAGGGTTCTGGAAAGGGGATACATGGACTTAAAAAGCAAAAGGATATTGCAGGGCAGCTATTTAGGTAATGATATCCAGAGTGTGGCAGGAAGGGACAGAGTGTACAAACATTAAAAAGAAAGCAGCAAATAGGGTCAAAGGGGGAAAAAATGGTTAGAAAGGCAAAATTAATGGCTCTTTACATAAACACATGCAGTATTTGGAACAAAATAAATTAATTCATGGCACAAATAGGGGTTAATGGGTATGATCTTATAGCCATTACAGAGATGTGGTTACAAGGAGATCAAAGCTGGGAACTATATATTCAGGGGTATGTGACCTTTCAAAAGGACAGGCAGGAAGGAAAGAGGGGCGGGGTAGCTTTGTTAGTACTGGATAAAATAAGTAAGATAGCAAGAAATGACCTTGGATTGGAAGATGTAGAATCCACGAGTGGAGGTGAGAAATAACAAGGGGAGGAAGACACTGGTTGGTGTAGTCTATAGGTTCCCTAACAGTAGCTATGCTGTAGGACAGAGAATAAGTCAGAATAATAGTGGCATGTAAAAGTGGCAGTATGTTAATCATGGGTGACTTTAATCTTCATGTACATTGGGAAAATCAAATTGGCAGAGGTAGCCACAAGCAAGAGTTTATAGTCTATTTGGGACTGTTTCCTAGAACAATTTGTTGTGGGTCCAAACAGGGGTCAGGCAATTTTGGATCTGGTAACGCGTAATGAGGCAGGTTATTAAATGATCTCAGAGTAAAAGATCCCTAGGAAACAGTGACCATAACATGGTAGAATTTAGCATTCAGTTTGAGAGTGAGAAACTTGGGTTGGAAACAATTGTACTGAACTTAAATAAGGGTAATTACAAAGAAATGAGGGCAGACTTGACTGGAGTGGACCGGAAAAGGAGTTTAGCAGAAAAGACGGTTGTTAAACAATGGCAGACGTTTAAGAAAATAGTTCATGACTCACAAAGATATACCCCAGTGAGGAAGAAGGGGGTAAAACAACCATGGTTAACCAAAGATCACATCAAAATGAAAGAAAAAACATACAATGTGGAAAAGATTAGTGGTAAGCCAGAGAATTGGGAAAGTTTCAAAAGCCAACAAAAGATGACCAAAAAAATAAAGAGGGAGAAAATAAACTTTGAAGGTAAACTAGCAAGTAATATAAAAACAGACAGTAAGAGCTTCTTTAAACATATAAAAAGGAAGAGAGAGGCCAAAGAGAACATAGGCCCCTTAGAGAATGAGGCTGGGGAAATAATAATGGGGAACCAGGAAATGGCAGAGGAGTTGAATAAATACTTTGCAGCAGTCTTCACGGTAGAAGACAGTAATAGCATTCCAGAAATACTAAATAATCAAAGGGAAAAAGGTGGGGAAGAAATAAATACAATAACTATCACTAGAGAATAAGTACTAGGGAAACTGATGGGGCAAAAGGCCGATAAGTCCCCTTGACCTGATGGGTTGCATCTAAGACATTAAAGGAAGTAGCTGCACAAATAGTGAATGTACTGGTAGTAATTTTCCAAGAATCCTTAGATTCGGGAAAAGTCCCAAAGGATTAGAAAACTGCAAATGTAATATCCTTATCCAAAAAGAGAGGGAGACAAAGAAAAGGTAACTATAGGCCAGTTAGCTTAACATCTGTCATTGGGAAAATGTTAGAGTCTATTATGAAGGATGTAATAACAGAGCATTTAGAAATGCATAATATAATCAAGCACAGTCAGCATGGCTTCATGAAGGGGAAATCATGCCTGACAAATTTATTAGAATTCTTTGAGGAGGTAACAAGCAGAATAGATGAAGGGGAACCAGTAGATTTGGATTTCCAAAAGGCATTCGATAAGATACCGCACATAAGGCTACTTAATAAGATAAGAGCCCATAGTGTTGGGGGTAGTGTATTAGCATAAATAGAGGGCTGCCTAACTAATAGAAGAGAAAGAGTTGGGATAAGGGGGGCATTTTCGGGATGTCAACCTGTAACAAGTGCAGTGCCACAGGGATCAGTGCTGGGGCCACAATTATTTACAATATATATTAATGACTTGGATGAGGGAAGTGAATGTACTATCACCAAGTTTGCAGATGACACAAAAATAGATGGGGAGGCAAGTGGTGAGGATGACACAAACAGTCTACAGAGGGATGTAGGCAGGTTAAGTGAGTGGGCAAAAACTTGGCAAATGGAATATAATGTGGGAAAATGTGAGGTTATGCATTTTGGCAGGAAGAATAAAGGAGCTGAATATTATTTAAATGGAGAAAGACTGCAGAAAGCAGTAGCACAGAGGGATTTGGGGATCCTCGTGCATGAATCACAAAAAAGCTAGCATACAATTTCAACAAATAATAGGGAAGGCAAATGGAATGTTGGCCTTTATTTCAAAGAGAATGGAGCATAAAAATTGGGAAGTCTTGCTAAAACTATAGAAGGCACTAGTTAGACCACACTTAGAATACTGTGAACAGTTTTGGTCCCTTTATCTAAGGAACGATATACTGGCATTGGAGGCAGTCCAGAGAAGGTTCACTAGGTTGATCCCGGGTATGGAGGGATTTTCTTATGAGGAGGTTGAGTAGGTTGGCCCTGTACTCATTAGGGTTTAGAAGAACGAGAGGCGGCCTTATTGAAACACATAAGATTCTTAGGGGGCTTCACAGAGTGGATGCTGAGAGACTGCTTCCCCATGTGGGAGAGTCTAGGACCAGAGAACTAATCTCAGAGCAAGGGGTCACTCATTTAAGACAGATATGAGGAAGAATTTCTTCTTAGTTTTAGGAAATAAATGCTTTTTCTCTAGTGATAGTTATTGTATTTATTTCCTCCCCACCTTTTGCCCTTTGATTATTTAGTATTTCTGGAATGCTATTACTGTCTTCTACCGTGAAGACTGTGGAGGGTGGTGAATCTGTGGAATTCTTTACCGCAAAAGGCTTTAGAGGTTGGGTCATTGAGTATATTCAAGGTTGAGATAGACAGGTTTTTAATCAGTAAGGGAACAAAGGCTATGAAGAAAAGGCAGGAAATTGGAATTGAGGATTATCAGATCAACCATGATCTCATTGAAAGGTGGAACAGATTAGATGGGCCAAATGGCCTACTTATGCTCCTACGTCTTAAGGTCTTATAAATGCCAGCCATGATCATATTGAATTATAGAACAGGTTTGAGGGGACGTATGGCGCACAGCTGCTCCTAATTCTCTTGTTATTATTGTGACTGCTGCGAGGATACCAGGCACTCACCCACATAGTGTGCTGAACATGGTCACACACCAACTGTACATTCAGGGAGTGGAACACTTTGCAATTGGGTATATCCCTGCATTTAGATGCAGCACCCACAAAGCAACATGTGTGCAGCTCATATCACCCCCACCCCCCCCAGGGTTAAGCCCACTATCCTGTTGAAGCCACGTGCACCCTCTGCCTGCTTCTCCCCGGAAAGAGAGAATGCAATGTATTTCCTACTCCCGGCGTACAGAACATCAGTGACTTCCCTTATACAATGCTAGACGATGAACTGTGAGAAGTCAAATGTCACCTGCTCCAGCCTGGAAGGAACTAATGCAAAGAAGTTCACTTTTACAGCCACTGGCAGTGCTGTCCTAGCCCTAGTCAGAGGCTGCAGGTATGCCACAAGATATGGCACATTTCAGTAGCCACCACTGTTCTAAAACAGAAACATCACACACATTATTCCTCACTATGGCTGAGATAATAGAATTGCTCCCTCAAGATCCTGAGTGTATATGGCCTCCTGCTGAGACCTTTTCTCCATTTCCTTCTCCTCCTCCCTCTTCAAGCAGGTAGACCTCCTCTGTATTGTCTCTGCTCAATCCCACTTTCATGCTGTGAGCCAAGGGGTTGGTTATGTCAGCATCCACAACTGAGAGTAAGTTGCTTGACCCTTGAAGTGAGAACTAAGGCCTTCACCACATGCAACACCATTCCCTGTAGACTACGTAATGGTACAGACCATCAAATACTTCTACTAACACAGCAACAGCCATTTGAAATCAATCAGCAACAAGCCTGAAAATAGTTCTAATAGGAGTTCTTTCCTGCTGCTGAAGCTATATTTGCTGAGATTAGCTGGAGTGTTGAGATTGAAACTAGCATTCCTACCATGAAATCAATGCTAAACACTGACTGACGTCACAGTCTGCCACCTGTACATGCTTCTAAATGTCCATGCTAAAACCCTCACCAAAATGATGTCTGGCATAGCCCACACAGGAAATGTGCATGTGTGGCACACAGCATGACACCAGTTTGCACACAAAACACCAGCCATACAGTGAGGAGAAAAATGAACACTATGAAGCCAAAATTTTTGGCCCAATAGTCTAATTGTAACATATACTTCAATCCCATTTCAATGGTCAGTCCTTAAATTAGGACTTGCTGAGGAGACTGGATTAGCACACTGATAATACATATCCAACCTTTTTCTGTTGTCAAATGTATATACAAAGGAAATGTGTTTAGGCAGTTTAAGGCAGCTATCGAGCTTGGGTCCATTATCCTTAAATCAACACTGTACTGGTAATCGCATTCAGAAAATCTCAGGGAGAGAGATGGAAAATGTCACCTGACTACAGTATAAAATGGTTTACTAGAGTTGGGTGTAAGGCACATTGCTTAAAAAATAGACAAAACTTCCCTCTGCATCTAAATATACATGATCTCTAAGTGTCTTCAATGGAAATGTTCCATTTTCTGAAATCCCTCACCTTAGTGTGTGTAGTATTCGATTATTCAGTGTTTGATTGTGTGTCTGTTGACTCTTCGCTGTTCTGTGTGCTGTTAGTTAAGCCTCAGAACGGTTATTAAGAAAGAGGAACTGAACTGAAGCAAGAAGCTGGAAGATTGTGGTTGCTGCAGACATTTAAACTCCTGTTGAGAGACAGCAAATGATGTCATCACTGCATATCTCTGAAGCATAAAACATAAGTGGGCACAAAATCCATTGTTTTTTTTTGTTTGTGCCCACTGATAAGATCAAAAGAAATAGGAGCAGGGTATAGACCTCAAGATTTAACTTGATGCGAAATTAGCTGCTTTTCAAGTAACTTTGTTTAAAAGTTTTCAAATAGGGGAAGCTTTCAGCACTTTCTCCCCCAGCCTAATTTTACATCTGGGTGGCTATAACTGAAGATCTCAGGAAGGGTGGTAGTGAATTCCCAATATTCGTCAGAAACTGGATGAGCGAGTTAAAAATGAATAGCTCTTTTTCTCACTCCAGTTTTATTGCCTTGCTGATCTCAGTTCTAATAAGACTCGGAGATATATTCAATGACCAACTGACTGCTCACTCTGACTGACAAAATTTGCTTGATACCTCATGAAGGCCCCAATAGATCAATATAGAAACTTTTCCTTGTGGGACCAGGACAAATGTTGCTTCCCTCGCTTCTTTGACAGTCAGTGGAATCCACTAACTCCCCCCCTACCCACCCCCAACCACCTGAGAGCTAATGAGTAACCTCCAGACTACCTGATCTTGGCCAGCTGCCTCTTTACACCCATTTCATATTTGCAGGAAGTTCGGCCATTAAAATCATTTGGGCCTGTCATGGAGACCCCTGGACTTTAACTGTTGGTTAAAATCCACATGATAAATTCAAAGACTGGTGTATCTCACAATGGAAAATTGTGATTCTTATTATACTACAAGAGAACATGCATACATAGTCTGACATTAAATTCCTGGGATCAACCAATTAGACTGACACTGCACTGTCATTTGGTCTACTGAATTAAAAGTGAAATCTTTGTAGTTAGAAAAAGCTCCTGTTGCTATGGTTCCTGTAGCTGAATCCAGTATTATCTGTCTTGGTGATGGGAAACTAATGATGTTGTAGCGATGACACATAAGCCAAGCTCTTTTAGTTCCTTAGTTACAGAGTTACATTCAGTTCAACTTGTCCATGCCTCCTCTGATCTCTCTTTATCTAACCCTATTAGCATTATCCTTCTAATCCTCTCTCTCGTGTACCTGACTAGCTTCCTCCTGAATATGTCATACCATTTGCCCCAAATGTTCCTTTTGGTAGCTCATTCCACACTTACCACTTAGTTTCTCCTGCATTCCCTATTGGATTTATTAGTGGCTATCTCATATTTATGTCCTCTAATTTTGGACACTCCCCACGCGTGAAAACATTTTCTCTGACTCTGCCCTATCAGGACACCCCAAAATGTTCTCTTTTCTGGAGAAAAGAGCCCCTGCTAAGTCAGTATCTCCTGATAGGTATATCCTCTCAGCTTTGATATCATCCTTGTTAATCTTCTTTGCACCTTCACAAATGCTTCTATATCTTTTTGATAATATGGAGACCATGGAAGGAAATCTGCTGTCCTTACCTGGTCAGGCCTAAATGTGGCTTCAGACCCACAGCAATGTGTTTGACTCTTAAATGCTCTCTGAAATGGCCTAGCAAGCCACTCGGTTCTCAAGGGCAATCAGGGGTGGGCAATAAATGCCAGTGACACCCATATCCCATGGACGAATTTTAAAAAAATCTGACCTTAGCTTAAAATAAAAGAAAAATACTTTGGATGCTGGAAATCTGAAATAAAAACAGATAATGCTGGAAAAATTCAGCAGGTCTGGCAGCATCTGTGGAGCAAGAAACAGTTAATTTTTCGAGTCTGTATGACTCTTCTTCAGAGCTGGCCTTAGCTTGCCGTGTAGCCATTTTTGCATTTGCTCTTACTTAGGGGGTTGATGAGCCAGGGGCCATGGTTTGTATCCAGTATTTCTGACCTCCACTGGTGACCATCCTAAGTGTCACAGATGCTGCCTGAACTGCTGAGCATTTCCAGTATTTTCTGTTTTAATTACTACTTTTAGTGATTTGTGTATCTGTAGTCCTAGGTCCCTTTGCTCCTTCACCCCATTTAGACTTACTATCCAAGCATCATGTGGCCTCTTTACTCTTTCTACTAAAACGTATTACCTCACCATTAGCTACATTGAAATTAATTTGCCAGTTACATGCCCATCCTGCAAACGTATTAATGTCTTCTTGTATTTTGTCACATTTTCCCTTTGTATTAAGTGCTTCTCCAAATTGGTGCTGAAATTTATCTTCTAATTCCCATAGAACCATAGAAATGTTACAGCACAGAAAGAGGCCATTCAGCTCATCGTGGCTGCGCTGGTCGTAAAAAGAGAAACAAGAAACTAGTCGCTCATTTTTAATCCCACTTTCCAGCACCTGGTCGGAAGCCTTGCAGGTTACAGCACTTCAGGTGCAGATCCAGGTACCTTTTAAATGAGTTGAGCATTTCAACCTCAACCACCAATTTAGGCAGTGAATTCCAGATGCCCATCACCCTCTGGGTGAAAAAGTTTTTCCTCATGTCCCCTCTACTCCTTCTACCAGTCACCTTAAATCGATACCTCCTGGTAATTGGCCCCTTAGTTAAGGGAAAAGTGACTTTGCTGACTACCCTATCTGGGCCCCTCAATTTTGTACACCTCAATTAGGTCACCCCTCAGACTCCTCTGTTCTAAGGAAAACAACCCTAGCCCATCCAATCTTTCTTCATAGCTGTAAATATCAAGCCCTGGCAACATTCTTGTAAATCTCCCCGTACTCTCTCCAGAGAATTTATGTCCTTCCTGCAGTGTGATGACCAGAACTGTACACAAAATTCCAGCTGTGGCCGAACCAGCATTTTATAAAGTTCCAGCATTACATCCCTGCCTTTGTATTCTATACCTTGTCCACTAAAGGAAAGCATTCCATATGCTTTGTTTACCACCTTATCCATCTGTCCTGCCACCTTCAGGGACCAATGGACATGCACTCCAAGGTCTCTCACTTCCCCTAACCCACAATATCCTCCCATTTATTGTGTATTCCCTAGCTTTGTTTCCCCTCAACAAATGCATTACCTCACACTTCTTTAGATTGAATTCCATTTGCCATTTTGCTGCCCACTCAAGCAAACCACATATCATTCTGGAGACAACAGCTATCCTCTTCACCATCAACTATGCCACCAATTTTTGTGTGGTCTGCAAATTTCCCAATCATGGGTCCCACATTTAAGTCTAAATCATTAATACATATGACAAACAGCAAGGCCCCCAACACTGATCCCTGTGGAACACCACTGGAAACTGCTTTCCACTCACAAAAACGTCCATCGACCATTACCCTTTGTTTTCTATCACTGAGCCAATTTTAGATCCAACTCACCACCTTCCCCTGTATCACACGGGATCTCACTTTCTTGAGCAGTCTGCCATGTGAGACCTTGTCAAATGCCTGTTTAAAATCCATGCAGACGACATCCACTGCACTACGCTCATCAATCTCCTTGATACTTCATTAAAAAATTCTATTAAGTTATTAAGGCACGACCTTCCCTTAACAAAACCATGCTGATTATCCCTGATCAATACATGCCTTTCTAAGTGACAGTTTATCCTGTCTCTCAGAATTGATTCCAATAATTTGTCCACCACCGAAGTCAGGCTGATTGACCTATAATTTTCAAGCTTATCCCTCACACCTTTTTTAAATATTGGAGCAACATTCGCAGACCTCCAATCCTCTGGTACCTCACCTGTATCTACTGAGGATTGAAAAATGATCCTCAGAGCATCCATTATTTCCTCTCTGACTTCCTTTAACAACCTGGGATATAAACTATCTGGCCCTGGTTATTTATCCACCTTCAAGAATGCCAATCCCTCCAGTACTTCCTCTCATAATGCTTATTGTTCCAATATTTCCAAGTCCAAATGACTCATGTAACTTGTGAAAAACAGTAGTTCCAGAGCAGGTCCTTGTGGAACACTACTCCCCATCTTTTGCCAGTCTGAGTAGCTACCCTTAATGGCTACTCTCTGTTTTCTGCTTTGTTGCCAACTTGTCATCCATTCTGTTACCTCAGTTAAGAGACTACAATGAAGTACCTTAACAATTCATCCAACTCGTTACAAATGCTGTGTACATTCAGATGAAGAACCTTTAATTCTGTCATTCTACTATCTTTCTCTACTTCGACTCTTTTTGCTATTGCACTCTTATGTTTGTACGCTCTGCCTCTTACTGCCACACTCTGGTTATCATTATCCATATTGCTACCCTGCAGCACTGTTGCCTTGTCCTTTCTCATTAACTTTCTTATTCTCCCCTTACATGAACCCTCCCCACACTATTTAATTTAAAGCTCTCTCTACAGCCCTAGGTATACAATTCACCAGGACATAGGTCCCAGTGCGGTTTAGGTAAAGGTCATCCCAATGCTACAGCAACCTCTTTCCCCAGTACTGGTGCCAGTGCCCCATGAATCGAAACCTATTTCTCCCATACCAATCTTTGAGTCATGCATTCAACTCTCTGAGCTGATTTACCGTGTGCCAATTTGCTCGTGGCTCAGGTAGTAATCCAGAAATTATTACCTTGTGGTTCTACTTTTTAATTTAGACCATAGCTGCTCACACTCCCTGAACAGAACCTCCTTCCTAGTCATCCCAAGTTCCTGTCCGGCCCCAAGAAGATGTCCTTACCCTTTAATTAAGAGATTATGGGGATAATCATGGAAGGTGGAGTTGAAGTAGAAGATCAGCCATGCTCTTATTGAATGGCAAAACATGCTCCAAGGACCAAATGGCCTACTCCTGTTTCTATTTCTGATGCTCTTATGAAAGTTAGGTATGAGTCATGATTGATAGAGATTGTTGGTGGATGAGTGCTGAGTGAATGAAGTAGTATCTTAAGCTGATAGTGCAGTTAAAAAAGAAAGAGAAATCTATATAGTGCTTTCATGACCACCAGACATCCCAAAGCTTTACAGTCAATGAGGTACATTTGAAGTGTAGTCACCACCATAATGTAGGAAATGCAGCAGACAATTTGTGCATAGCAAACTTCCACAAATAGCTGATTTATAGCATAGCTATTCCACAAATAGTGATGATGACCAGATAATCTGTTTTTGTAATGTTGATTGAGGAATAAATATTGGCCAGGGCACCAGGGATAACTCTCCTCTTCTTCAAAATAATGCCTTGGGATCTATTTACATCCACCTGAGAAGGCAGAAGTGACCTTGGTTTAACATCTTATCCAAAAGGCAGCAACTCCAACAAGGCAGCACTCCCTCAGCACTGTGGTGGAATGCCAGCCTAGTTTGTTGTGCTCAAGGCTTGGAGGGGGTCTTGATTCCACAACTTTCTGACTCATAGGTAAGAGTGCTAGGTGCCATCTGGGATAGTTAGTGGGATATAGCATGTTAAGATACATTCACTGTATTTGACCACTCATGTGAGGTCATTGAACTGCTTGGGGCACCACTCAGGGCTAGACACCTGGCATTGATCTCCAGGGCTATATGCTCAGGTGTATGAAAGGCCATCATCCCCACTGTGGAGACCGGACTTCTCTCCTCCTTTCCACCTCCTCCACCAGGGCCTCCAGTGCAATGTTGGAAAACCTTTGACCCTGCACTCTCCCACGTTATGACATTTTTTTCAGTGTTTCAGATCAGATTCACTTCCTGCATGGCTCAAAACACTTGCTCCAGCTACAATGATCCGCCTGTTTAAAGGGTACACGCTGACTTTAAATTATGCCAGGAACTTACAATTTTGGGCACCCAAAAATGATCAGCATATGGCTAGCATTGTCTGTACACAGAAATTATGCTGATTAAAATGAAGTCAGTGTGCACCTGCATTTCAAACCATGGGTGCACCTGTTTTGGGACTATCCAATTTAGTTCATTATCTCTTTTGCTCATTTAATCGATTTTCCCACATTGTTCTTCCTCCATCCTCTTTCCACTATTAGCTGGTCTGTAGAGCACCCCAATTAACATGATCGATCCCTCCTTATCCTGTGTCGCAATTTATATTGATTCTGTTTCTACTTTAAAGTTAGTTATTTGCCCTCCTTCAACATAGTACCCAGCCCATTTCTAATTAGTTCAGCTACCCCAGCTGCCCTTTCTTCCTTCCCGACCTTTCTAAAGCTGTTTCATCCTGCAATGTCTAACTGCCAGCTCTAGTCTTTATTAAGCCATGTTTTAGGTTTCCCTATTGCATCTGGCTCTTCATTACAAATTTTTGCCTCTAGTTCCCTGGTTTATTACAGACACTGTGCACATTGCTGTACAGGCAATTTAATTTGTATTTGTTGATTGTTGCACTCACTTTTTATTTTTAAGGCCAAGATTTTACTGCCCCGCCATGCCGTGTTTCCCCTGGCGGATGCAGCGGGCCATTTAAAACTCCATTTGGCAGGACCGTACATTCAGTTTGACGGGACCGTAATATCCCGCCGGGTGGGAGGGGCCTTAAAATCCTGACCTAAGTGATTTAGACTTGTGTTCTGTAACTAAATCTGTTCTCTGAACATTTATGTTACCCTTTTTTTTTTACCTTAGTCGGATATTGTTTATTGCACCAGAGTAAGACTAACACGTGCTCAGCTCCGGGCAGCCATTATTAAACTACCTTTATTTACACCTGCCCAGAGAGGGCAGCAGGGAGGCACCTCGCCTTGCTAGTTTAAAGTCCTATCCACAATCCTATTGATTCTTTCCATGAGGGCATTGTCCACCAGGACCAGAAGGGACCAACGTCCCAGCACTGCAGCTCCTTCTTGTCTCAGTATTGTGTATGCACAGCTTAATTTAATAAGTGATGAAAATGTGCTTTCTAACTTCTTCTTACAATGTACCTGACTATGGCAAGGCTACATTTACTGTCCATTTTTAGTTACACTCAGAAGAAAATACTGGGCCTACTCCTTGATTACTTGATGTGCTGATGGTTCTCCTATAGTGATAAGTAAAGAATTCCTTATACAATGAAGGAAAGGAAATGTGTGCCCAAGTCAGGATGGTGTGTGACTTGGAGAGGAACTGAGTGGAAATGGTGTTTGCATAACTTTGCTGCTTTTGTCCTGCTTGGTGGTAGAGGTTGAGGAGTTGAGAGGTGCTGTCATTGTAACCTTGGTGAGTTGCTGTAGTGCATCCTGTGAAATCACAGAACATTGGTGGAGGAAGGATGGGTTGAGCCTAGTTGCAGGGCATCAATCAAGCAAACTGCTTTGTCCTGGTGTTGAGCTTCTTGAGTATTGTGGTCAAACCTATATAAGTAACTGCTAAATATTGTAGATAATAGAGAGGCTTTGAGGTGAGCAACTGTTTCCAGAGTACCTAGCTCCTTTGTTGCTTTTGTAGCCACGGTTACGATAAAACTGTTCAAGTTAAGCATCTGGTCATTGGTGATCCCAAAAATATGGATGGCTTGTGATAGTGGTGCTGGTGAAGATCAGGCAAAGGACTGGGATTTCTCTTCTTCAGGATGGTTATTATCTGGCACTGCATAGCATGAATATTATCCAACTCTGGATGTTATTCAGGTCCTGTTCTAGGCTGACATGGGCTGTTTCGGAGAGGAATTGTAAATGGAGCTGAATACTATGCAAGCAGCCTTAGCTTTCATCTTATGATGGAGGGAAGGTAATTTGTGAAACAGCTGAAGATAGTTGGATCACAGGTCCTTCTCTGAACTGAGCAACATGTAAGTGTTGGCAAATAAATAAAAAGCATGTCAAGGTAGGCCAATTTGGGTTGTCAATCAGGATATGTGTCTAAATTCATAATCTAATGTTCTAAAATTTAACGGGATACAAAGAAAAACTCCACTTCTCTCAACACCAGCTGTAGTGTGTGCTATTTACTGGATGCACTGCAGCAACTCAGTCATGCATGATCTTAGTTACCTAGAGGATCGGTGCAGCAAGTGGGCAGGAGCATCCTCAGCTCCAAGTTCCCCTTCAGGACATACATTCTGCCTTGGACATAATGCCATTTCTTCATTGACACTGGGTCAAAATCCTGGAACTCCTTACTTAACAGTATTTTGAGAGCACCTTCACCTCATGGACTGCAGTATTTCAAGAAGACGACCCACCACCAACTTATCAGGACAACTAGTGATAGGCAATAAAATATTGGCTATGCTAGGATGTCCACATGCTAAGAATGAGTCAAGAAAATAATTAAAGGCATGAGTGAATGTAAGTTAATATTTAATTTAAAAAATAATCTGAACAGTATTTTTTTTCTATTTATTCATTCCCAGGATGTGGGCAGCACTAGCAAGGCCAGCATATACTTTCCAATCCTAATTGCCCTTGAGAAGTTGGCAGTAAGCCAACTTCTTAAACTTTTCAGTCAATTGTTATACTTCTAATTCAATTGTTATACTTCTGATACAACTAAGTGGCTTGCTGGGCTATTTCAGAGGGTACAATCCGATGTGATAATCTTAAATTGGTTGTCAGTGTAATCTTAGCACAATCAGGATTGTTTAGCAAGTGCTGTCCAATCAAGGAATCACATCGAATATTGGACACTATATTTTGAGTTTTGAAAGCACGGCAAGCAATGTGACTCACTTACACATACTAGAAGCTACATATATTCACACAGGGCCCTGTACTTTGCAGCCAGCAGGAGCATGTCCACACATTGCACCTTTTTCAACTAAACAAAAGCTTGGGGGACAGCCATTCCCCATGGCAATGCCTTGACCAGAGTTGACCTGCCTGGTTTGATTTTAAACAAAAGCTTGGCAGTTAACTGTTCCCTGTTGCATCCTCCACGGCAACACCTCTACCAATTAGATTCCACTTGCCATCCAATCAGCATTCTTTCTCCATGCAGTATAAATTGTTGTTCCCTTTGCCATTGGTATTCTTGCTAATATGTCCTGATGAGTGCAGGACAAAAAGCTTCAACAGCATCTCTCTTTTCTCAATAATACTCAAATTTGTAGTAATAATGGAATGCATTTGAGATCGTTTTCTTGTATGGTATGTCAAGGAACCAACTGAGAGACAGTTATTTCAGACTTGGTATTGTGCAATGAGTCAGGGTTAATTAATAACTTTGTCATGAAAGAGCCTTTGGGGAAGATTGATCATAATTGATCATAAGTCTCAAAGCAGGAACATAAAGGCGAACTATGTATGAGGGGCTAAGATAAATTGAGGACCTAATTTTAAAGATTTAAATAAATTGGCAATGGCAAACATTTAAAGAATTAATTCATAAGTCCCAACAGTTATAAATTTCCATGGGAACCATGACCAAATTGTCTTAACAAAAGGAGCTAAAGATTATATTAGATTCAAAGAAGAAGGTTATGATGTTGCCAATAAGTGTGGTAAACCTGAGTATTGGGAGGATTTTAGAATTCAGCAAAGGATGACCAAGAGATTCACTAAGAAATAAACAGTGGGAGAGGAGGGATCAAAGCTTGAGCAACTCTTTCGAGTACAATCACAGTTCTTGGTTTCCGGGAGTGGGACATGAACCCACAACCCTCTGATTCAAAGGCGAGGGTGCTATGAACTGAGCCACAGCTGACACCTCACAAAGCTTGAGCAACTCTTTCGAGTTATCAACAGTCACAGATTGCAACTCTTTCGAGTACAATCACAGTTCTTGGTTTCCGGGAGTGGGACATGAACCCACAACCCTCTGATTCAAAGGCGAGGGTGCTATGAACTGAGCCACAGCTGACACCTCAGATTTGTGGAGCAACTCTTTCAAGTACATTCACAGTTCTTGGTTTCCGGGAGTGGGACATGAACCCACAACCCTCTGATTCAAAGGCGAGGGTGCTATGAACTGAGCCACAGCTGACACCTCAATATGAAACTCTTTCGAGTTATCAACAGTCACAGATTGCAACTCTTTCGAGTACAATCACAGTTCTTGGTTTCCGGGAGTGGGACATGAACCCACAACCTTCTGATTCAAAGGCGAGGGTGCTATGAACTGAGCCACAGCTGACACCTCACAAAGCTTGAGCAAACTCTTTCGAGTTATCAACAGTCACAGATTGCAACTCTTTCGAGTACAATCACAGTTCTTGGTTTTTTTTTCCGGGAGTGGGACATGAACCCACAACCCTCTGATTCAAAGGCGAGGGTGCTATGAACTGAGCCATAGCTGACACCTCAAAGCTTGAGCAAGTGGAACAAGGATCTTGCTGCTGCTTAATGAGGCAAGGTGAAGGAAAGATTAGGAAGCTAATCACTGAAATGGGAGATAGGATCCAAGAGCTATTTTTTTATGTGGCTGCAATCTACAGATTTAAGAACTATGGTTTAGGCAGGTCATTTGGTGAGTGATTGAGCAGACTTTGAGAACAAATGCTGGCAGGTGAAATGAATGACATGTGGCTTGGGTGTGAACTGGAGAGGTTGGGGAATTAACTGGTTGCATTTCTCAGGGTCAGTCACAGGATGATATAGTGGGGTTGGCTAATTTGGTTGCCAGTACTGAAGAGTTTCTATGGGAAAAGGACATTGGCAGGGAGAGATGGGAGGAAGTTCAATAAAGCTGAGAAAGGGCCAATATTTTTACAAAAAATATTAAATTTCCTTAAAAACTTAAACACATACTTCCTATACTTGGCCATGCCAAGAAAGGTGATATCTAAAAAGAACCACATAAACTGCTGCACAGCAACACTCAGTGGCCAGAGCCTGAATTTGCACACAACCTGTTTTGGTCTGAGCTTTCATTGCAGTTGTTTCAACACCTAGGCCTGAATCTTACGTTTGTCGGGCGTGCGCAATCGGCGGGCCTGGAAGCAGACGCAAAATGCGCTTCCACCTGCGATCGGCCCCCGATCACGATTTCACACTGGCTAGCCAATTAACACGCCTAGAGAATGGCTCAGGACTGCCGGTGGGAGCAGGAAGAGGGTGGGCGCCGACGTCACCGTGGATGCTGGTGAACGCTTCCACTGAGCTCCCTGAAGGCAGACAGATGCCTCAGGGAGCTGCAGACCTCCAACTAATTAAAGAAAGCACAAAAATGCTGCAAAAAAATGTCCATGCAGCACAATCAAGCACCTGAAAGCATACCTCTATAAAAAAAAGTCCTCAGATTTTTTTAAATTTTAAATCCCAACGGAGATTTCATCCTGCCCTTGGATGAGGTTTCATCAAAAACTTAAAGCCCACCTGTCCAATTGGCCCATTCGCCAACCGTAAGGTTAGACAGGCCACTAAAAATCACTGACAACTGGGCCATTAATGAGTTTAATTGCCTGCTTACTTGTCAGCAGGCGCACTTCTGACTTTTGCAAAATATCATGCAAGTGCAAATCAGGGTGCTCGCCCAACGCCATCTTGCGCGATTTTACGCCCATTCGGGTTGGGTGCGCGCCCACCTGCGGGGCATAAAATTCTGACACTATCACAGCACCATCTAGCAGTATAACGGTACTGCAGTTAAACACTGATGCTTTTACATTGTATTTTGCCATAGGTGGAATCTGACATAGGAGGTTTGAAGTGGAATTTTGTGATCACTTTGATAGTTTTAGTACATAGTGGATGTCACTTCCACAGGTTGTAAAGTAATAATTACTGAATTATCTGCAGAAATACCTTTAGGGAATGTTTCAATAGCTCTGACAGTGCATATTTTGTAATCATCATCCTATTATAATCTTCTCTTCCTCTTTTAAAGTGATGTGGATGACTTGAAAATATATTTTGCAATCAAAACATTATTGTGCAAATCAATATTTTTCCAAGGGCTACCTGCATAAGGTCAATGTCCTGGGTTTAGATCACATTATGGCTGGGAGTTTCCTCCAAGTTACATCTGCTGAAAGTGTGGCATAAAGAGGACTTCAGCCATATCTCCAATGAAGCTACACCACAGAACGGGAGCAGCTCCAAGGAAATCATGGCCTGACTGACATTTTGGAGCTGTCTGAATTCAGATATATTTAACTTTTGTTTGTAGGGGTAGGCACTGAGGGCATGTAAATTCTGATTGTTTTATCACATTAAGTGCATATTGATTAATCACAAGCATAAACATGGTAGGTGGGTTTGTATTAACGAATGGAGATATTGATATATGGATAGGATAGGAAAGAGGGGTTGAGGTCAAAGATCAGCTATGATTTTATTTAAAGTAGAGCAGGCTTGAGGGATAGTATGGCCTACTCTTGCCTCGGTTTCTAATGTTGTTACGTAATGGATATCCTGAACAGCAGGGCTGCTATTTATTGAGAAATCAGAATCCAGTATTCTAGGTGTGGTCTAACTAGTGCCTTGTATAGTTTTAGCAAGACTTCCCTATTTTTATGACTACCATAGCTGAATAGCTGGATAATGTGTAGTCAGTGAGTGGTGGGTGTGAGGCTAGCCACATAGGTCGCTGTGTGAGAGTGAGGTGGAGTATCTGGATGTTAAACAGAACCAAGAACAGATCAGTGGGATCAGTAACAATTCATTGGAAAATTGAAAAGCAACCCTGTTGCCAATGCCTTTTTCATCACGCAAAACACCAAGAGCTAGAAATTCGTACATCCCCGTTTTTGGGCCCAGGCATTGTGATTTGCAACTTGCCCATGTTGGTTCTGGACAAAATGATCAGCATGCAAACTCACCTCACCCCACCTCAACTGCAAGATTGAGGTGCATGGCTGAACAGGTCCCACATGTTGCGCTGGCTCCACCTCATTCTGACTGCTCCTGCTGCACTCAGCATGGGGAGCCAAGCAGAGTTGTGCGGAAGACACTTGATGCAGCCAGTCTGCTCTTCTTAACACAGGATATCCCTCTTAATGGGAAACTGCACTGAATAACACTGGTGAAATTTAATTGGTGGAAAAGTGAACGCTAACGTAGAGAGCAGGTTCAGGGTGATGGATGCGGCATTGGAGGCGTTAGTAGTGGAGATGGACAGGAAAAGATGCCATGGTTCTGCAGGGGACTAAGAGACTTTCAAGGAGCATCCCCCGAAGGGAGTGGGAGCAGGTAGCTAGGGAATGAACTCCCAGGTTCTGAACCCCAGGTCCTGGCAGCAGTACCATAAGTAGTTTAATGAACTCATAGGGTGGTCAATGTCAAGGAATCTTCACATGACATCTCTGACCCATCATAACACCAAGTTATCAAATTGCTCAGTAAATCTCACATCAATCATTCACCCATCAGCACGCCCTAGCATTCAGGACTCACACCTAACATCCAGATACTCCACCTCACTCTCACACAGCGACCTATGTGGCTAGCCTCACACCCACCACTCACTGACTACACATTATCCAGCTATTCAGCTATGGTAGTCATAAAAATAGGGAAGTCTTGCTAAAACTATACAAGGCACTAGTTAGACCACACCTAGAATACTGTGAACAATTTTGGTCCCCTTATCTAAGGGGATATATACTAGCATTGGAGGCAGTCCAGAGAAGGTTCACTAGGTTGACCCTGGGTATGGAGGGATTTTCTTATGAGGAGAGGTTGAGTAGGTTGGGCCTGTACTCATTGGAATTTAGAAGGATGAGAGGCAACCTTATTGAAACATATAAGACTCTTAGGGGGCTTGACAGGGTAGATGCTGAGAGGTTGTTTCCCCTTGTGGGAGAGTCTAGGACCAGAGGGCATAATCTCAGAGCAAGGGGTGGGGGGGGCGCCCATTTACAACGGAGATGAGGAGGAATTTCTTCTCACAGAGGGTAGTGAATCTGTGGAATTCTTTACCGCAGAGGGCTGTAGAAGCTGGGTCGTTAAGTATATTCAAGGATGAGATAGACAGATTTTTAAATCAGTAAGGGAATCAAGGGTTATGGGGGAAAGTGGAGTTGAGGATTGTCAGATCAGCCATGATCTCGCTGAATGGTGGAGCAGACTCGATGGACTGAATGGCCTACTTCTGCCTCTACATCTTATGGTCTTATATCACCCAGATACAGTGTAACACAATCACTGACACTCTGCCCTCTCTTGCAGGACAAAGTGGCATACAATAAAAGGGAAAATAGCAGGACCACTAGGCACAAGGATATCTGCAACTCCTGAGCCCGAGGGGGTTGTGGGGGGTGGGGGGGGTGTGGTGTGTGGAGAGAGAGAGAGACATGCTTCTCAGCATCGTGGGCATGACAGTCATGACAGTGACAGAGCCAGAGCCAGTAGCATCCTGCATCACTGGGAACATTGAGTTTGATGGTACGATCCTGCATGATGAAACTTCTCAACTCTCAGCTCACCCTTATCCTGCTAACAGGCGTGATGACCAACCTGCTAATGCTGTGACCAGGGATCTCTTAATTTCCTCCCCAAACCCCTTCCCTCACAATAAAATACCACTTCTGAGTTCCTCCTCTCAGAGCCAAGAACTGCCACCTGCCAGTCACAGTAGACCCAAGGAGGAAGAGAAGTGATCATCAGCACAGGGCCCCATCTCTAGATCTGACAATCACAGCCACTTGTTCAGATACTAACATTGCACACACTTTGGAGGCTGGCATAGAGTTGGAAACAGCATGTGGTGAGCCATCGTGCCGTGAGTGGACTGCAACCAGTCAATGGGAAAAAGATTGTTCATTTGCTGACTCACTGGAGGGTGAGGTCACGGACAAGTTCTGCTGCAGAGGACTCAAATGAGGATCTCAATGAGGCAGCGTACAGGAGGGTGCTAATGATCATGCACACAGAGATGCTTGGTGCATTGGTTGGCCTGCCAGACAGCATCCTGTCACTGTCAAGGCGCATGGAGGAGTTCAAACCCAACTTAGCAGATGGCATAGAAACACAGAAAATAGAAGCAGGGGTAGGTCATTTGACCCTTCGAGCCTGCTCTGCCATTCAATATGATCATGGCTGATCCTCTATTTCAACGCCATACTCCCGCTCTCTCCCCTTCCCCTTGACGCCTTGAGTGTCTAGAAATCTACTATTTCCTTTTTTAATATATTCAGTAACTTGGCCTCCATAGTCCTCTGTGGTAGAGAATTCCACAGGTTCACCACCCTCTGAGTGAAGAAGTTACTCCTCACTGCAGTCCTAAATTGCCTACGCCATATCCTGAGACTATGACCCCTTGTTCTAGACGCCCCCCAGCCAGAGGAAACATCATCCCTGCATCCAGCCTGTCCAGCCCTGTCAGAATTTTATACATTTCATTGAGGTCCACTCTCATTCTCCTAAACTCCAGTGAATACAGGCCTAGTCAGACCAATCTCTCCTCATACAACAATCCTGACATCCCAGGAATGAGTCTGGTGAACCTTCGCTGCACTCCCTCTATGGCAAGTATATCCTTTCTTGGGTAAGACAACCAAAACTGCAAACAATAGTCCAGGTGTGGTCTCACCAAGGCCCTGTATAGCTGCAGTAAGACACCTTTGCTCCTGTACTCTAGTCCTCTTACAATGAAGGCCAACATAACATTTGCCTTCTCAACTGCTTGCTGCACCTGCATGCTTGTTTTCAGTGATTGGTGTACAAGGACACCCAGGGTCCCTTTGTACATCAACATTTCCCAATCTATCACAATTTAAATAATGCTCTGCCATTATGTTTTTCCTACCAAAGTGGATAATTTCACACTTATCAATGTTATACTGCATCTGCCATGTATTTGCCCACTCACTCAACCTGTCTAAATCGCCTTGAAGCCTCTTAACATCCTCCTCACCACCCACATTCCTACCTAGTTTTGTGTTATCATGCAGAGCTCTGCTCTGCCTCACTGTCACGCTGCAAACCCAGAGCAATGTCACTGCTGCCTCATGCCCATTGCGGCCTTTGTGGGGTCAGTTCACCTGCTACTCTGGCTTCCCTGTGAGGATGCAGCAACACTCCCTGGCAAATCAATAAGATCGCCAAAAGCACTCCGGGGTACTTTCAAACACTTTGCAATAGAAGTTGTTCTTAAAAATTACTTTACCTGCAATTGGGATGCCTGTTCCTTTTAATTATGCTAATACAAGGCCCATTTTGCAGCAGAACATTTCTTGTTTGCAGATCAATCTACGAATATGTGGACAGGACCTACATGGTCTAAACTTTGCACCCTTGCAACACAACAGGTTGGCTGCGTGACATCAGCATATTGTTGACTCAGGCAGGGAATGCCCCCTGATGTGCCCCTTTTTTGATGGAACTCCAGTGCATGATGCTCCGGTAAAGCAGTTTTAGGCCCATGTAGCACTGTTAAGAAGCAACAGTGCGGGGACGACTTTTTATCCTCCAAAGTTGAGATGATATGACTCAAATTGATTACAAGAAATTGTTGATCGCAATATATTTCTGAATTATCAGCAAAATAGAACTCTTTGTCTGACTGTAAATCCCAGCCAAACTAATGATCCATATTTCTTTCAGCTTTAGCGCTGATTCTCTTTTTGTTGGAATCCACCATGTCAATTTTAGCAGCCAGTGAAAGGACATCACCATTACTTGGAAAATAAAAGTCACCAAAGTGAACCTTTCTTTTTGTTTTATTACCAGTACAGATCTAACTAGGTGAAATTCAGTCAGGTAGCACAGGTATAACCCTTTCTTACAGATAGTTCCTGCACATCAAAGTGTTGAGCATACATTACCAGGACAAGATCCCTCATTGTTGTGGCTCAAGGCATCACATGTGAACGCTTAGCTCAATAATTGGCTTACCCAGCTGTCTCACACATCCAGCTCCCTAGAAATACCTCAATATTCTGCCTGTGTACAGTTGGTTTAATGACACTGGAGACATTAATTGCAGCCTTTGCAGTATATCATAATCAAGGCCAATGATTCTGAGCAGAATTGTCTGCCACAGCAGGTTGCTAGGTACAATTTTACCTGTTCAACGGGCCTTATAATGACTTGCCAGGGTTCTAGCCAGGTTTAAGGAAAAGCCTCCAATAAATCCATAGATTAAAATTCAAGGCTGTTTAAATTCATAACAAGAGTGGAGCTCCAGTTTGAATTTAAAATAAAGGTTTAGCTTGTGTGTGTTAATTGGATTAAAGCCAGCTAGTCTGGGTGCTTTGATGTACAGTAGTTTTGAGATGTAAACAGTAAGGTAGAGGGTACAGTTGCATTTTGTTGAATACAGCATTCAAGAGTGGGAGTGAAATCTTGCACCTAGCTAGGAGACACAAAGCAATGTTTATATTACTAATAAAATTGGTACTATGAAAGGGGTTCAAAGGGCCTGATGCTATAATGAGAATTTACATTCAAAGGGGAAGGCTGGGTATAACAGAAAGGAGCTTGTGTGTATAGGTCAGAGGCATGTAAGATCTAAGCCTGTAGCCTACCACTGTCTGTGAAGGAACGAATTGAAAGGAACTTCATTTTGAATTTGTAAGGCGAAAACTGCTTTGCCAGGTGTCTGTTTAAGTCTATTGGTTATTGTTGCCTTAGTGGAGATTAATTTGGGAATTTGTTAAAAGTTATGATAGTAGTAATTTGTAGCCATGTGTATGTTTTTAATTTGTTGTAAATTAATAAATGTTTCATTTAGTTTGATATAAAAACCTTTTGAGAACTGCTGATCTCATTCCTGAATTTAGAGTTGCAATTCTCTGATTTTGCTCTATCTTGAGTTTGCTGTGGAGTGATTAATAGAGGATTAGATCACTCCAAAACTGAGGGGTTGAGGAAAATACACCACCATTTATAAAGGGGAAATCAAAAAACACTTTTCTGTTTATGGACAGGTGAGAGGAGAAATCAGGGCTGCTTAAATTCATCCCTCTCCTGCCCAGATCACTCTCATCTGCCCTAATACCAGGTTTATGCAGCAAATGTTTACAAAACCCAAGAGCTTTTGAACATTGTTATGAAGTGGCAGATGATGTGTGCCCGGGGGATCAAGTCCATGAGGGATCACGTGGTCACAACGGTTTTTCAATTTGTATTTTATTTTGAGATGCGTGCCCTGAATTCAGAAGTAATAAGTCTACCAAGACTTCAGAGATTTTTAGAAAACCAAATTAAACATTTATTAACAAAAGATTTCAAGCACATACATAGGTCTACAAATTACTACTATAATAATTCCTAAAACCCCTAATTAATCTGGCTTCCAGTTACACCCCTATTAAGACAACAGTAAAAAGTAGATTTAAACAGATCCAGGCAAGTCAACACAATACCCTGGACAGTAGAATTCAAAGTGGCTTTTCCCAGCTTTGGTTTCTGTAGACAGCAGCTTTAATGCCCAAATACTGGAGGCTTTTCATGATTCTGGTAGATTGTACAATTGCCTCTTCTCCTTTATACATGTTTCTCCCTTTTAATGTAAATCCCATTGTTCCCATATGTCTTTGGAACTTTACCTTTCTCATAATATAAATCATTTCATGGTGCTAATACTGTCAGTAACCTTTGGGAAAAATAAATACACTGCTTGGCCTAATTTCTTTGGCCAGGTGCAACATCCTACCATCTCTTTGAAATTCAAACTACCCTAATTTATCTAAAAATGCAAATTCTCCTCACCTCACATTCTAAGGCTTCAACCATGTTTACATATTTAACATTTCAAGCCTAGCTTCTTTTGATGAGACAAAGCTTCCAGACCAGCTGTCTCCAATTCAATTAAATCCCACACATACATACGCACACATGGAAACTATCCAAAACCCACTATTAACCTACTTTTACAATAAATCACAATAGTATTGAGAATTATTATACTTTCACAACAACATGTGTACATCCTCTGATGAGCACTGCAATTTTTAAATACGACCTTGACCCTGAGATTGATACCTTCTCTGGGTTTACCCAACCAGCTGGGATCCGTCTATATAAGGATGAATGATTATTAGAAGAGAAATATTTGAGTTTTGCTCTGTTCTCATCTGTCTAATGTCTTTTTAAATATGTATGTAAGCTACTTTTGCTGTAATAATATTATTGAAATATTTGAGTCATTACTACTTCTCCCTGATAGACTACAGGCAACAAAATTGTAGCTCAGCAGGAGACAGAGAATTTAAATTCATTCTCAAGATGTGGGCGTCATTGGCAAGGCTGGCATTTCTTACCCATCTCTAGCTGTCCTGAGTAGGTCATGGTTGGCCTTCTTCTTAACATGATACAACTGAGTGGAGTGTTTGACAATTCACAAGGTAATTGAAAGTCAAGTAGTACTGGAGACTGGGCAGGAATTACAAGTTTTATTGACTTTTCATAGATGTTAATCCTGCTGGGTTATTATCATTTTCTACTAATATCAGCTATTTTTATTTACAGGTTCTTTTTTCAACTGAATCCTGATTCTCGAGCTGTCATAATGGGATTTAAATTCATGGTGTTCCCCAAAGTATAGATCCAGGCCTTTGGATTACTAGTCCAAAGATACAGAGTGAAATTCTAACCCAGAAAAATGGGTGGATTTGTGTGGGGCAAAATATAAAAAGTTTGAAAATCTCAAACATGAACTTAAACCTCCCTCGAACCCACCCACTTCTGCTTCTAACAAAGATGGGAAAGGGCTGGGTGACCAACCTATTCCCAGGTTTTAATAAGATTGTGAGCCTCAAATTTTATTGCCATTTTAAGTTTCACCCTAACCAACCAGGTTTCCCAAGTCTCAGGAAAGCAGCCAGCTTAAGGGATGCAAGGCCTGTCGCATGCAAGAGGTAAGTTCTTTTTCAGCACTGCTTGTGTTCTGGGAAGAGGAGTGCATCCCCCAAGTACCCAAGCTACCTCCCTACTCCTCTTCCCCCCACATTAGGACCATCCCTCAACTCCCAACGATATCACCAACCATCCCTCCCCGATCAAGGACCCATCCACAATCATTGAGTTCTCCCCCCCGCCATGCCCCCACCTCTCAACAATTAGACACCACACCTCGATCACTGACCTGCCCCATCCCTCACTGTCATTGCCTCGGATCTGTCTCCAAACCACCAAGATCACTGTCAGTGCTACAAGCTATTCTCCTGCACTGTGGATTCTGCTGCAGTGTTCCTCACTTAGCAGGGAGCCAAGCCTGTCAATCAGGTTCACTTCCAGATGGGGATCTTATTTAAAAACACACATGCGTGGTCAAAATTCAGTGGAAATCTTGACCAGGACTCCACCCACATCCTCCCCCAACCGAACTCCTCAATTTGGAAATCCAACTCAGTAAATATTGGGATCATAATTTCTTAAGAGAAGAAAATTTTAAAAATTAAACTGCGGTATTGTTAATTGCCTTTCCTTGCTGATTAGCACATACTTATAACAAGTGGCAATGGGAGCAGAACTTGAAGGTGATCCAAGTGCGTAGTTTGTAGCTTAACAGACATGTTTTTCAGCCAAGAATAGTTACTTATTAGTGGTAATATCTGAATTACAACAAAACATAATATATATTTAATGGACTTATAGACCAGTTTTAATCAGGAATTACAGCTTTCTATTTAAGTGTAACTTTAGTACAAATGTCCTCAAATCAGTTGATTTCTCCACAAGGCTTTTAAAAACATTTAATTTCTTTCAGAACCTTTTGCAGTTTCTACTGGTCCACCAGAATTTCAACTATGCTGCTCGTAAAGAAATGATGAGATTTTAAATCAATCAAAACCCACCCACTTGCACAGAGTTAAAATCAGGATCAGTTACATCACATGGCGTCAGAAGTTCCAAGCACAACTCCTTGTCAGTTGTACTCATGGGAAACAAAGTAGTATCAAGGCCTTTGTGTAACTCTTGGGTATCTCTGATATGTCAATGATGCATTTTTATTTCAATTGCAAATAACGCACCATCGCCACCTCTGAGTTGACAGCATCTGTGATTCACATTTGTCACTACCACTTCCAAGACCATATTAATGAAGGTTTATTTATCCCCCATATCCTGCATATCAACCGAACACCAATAGGGTGGGTTGGGCAAAAGGGAGAGAAATATATTGGATGTTAATAAAGCACCCCAGCAAGTTATAGATCTAACATCATTTACTAATGCCGTATTTGTAAAGTTAGCTCATCCTTTTCTGCAATGTAATTACTTGGGCAGGTAAGTTAAAGGAAAAGGGATGCCTTACTTTATAGCTGTTGTTTCCATTGTCAAGCAAATGGAAAGATGCATGCCAAAAAGTAATTTTGAATGCTCCTTTATGACAAGGAATCAGTTTTCTGATTTTAGGGAATAGTTCAGAATCTGTGATGGTGTCCCTAACACAAAGCTCTATGGATAACTAACACTAGTTTCTCCTGATCGGAGAGATAACAAGTACAGAATATTAAAAAGACATTCCCATTAGGATGCTTTTGAAGGAGCATCTGCAATAAATATTTTTAACTGCATTGCAGCTAAGCTCCGCGTCATTACTTCTTATTCAAAATACCCCAATCCCAGGCCACCATCACTACAAAAGGAGGCACTAGAATTCTGGGGTATCAGAGTCAATTAACCCCTTCGCTCCCAAGTTCTGAAATTATTCTTATTGTGACAGTGGTTATATTTAGAGCACTAGTATCAAAGTACAATTGCATTACCATCCTGTCTTGGGTACAAGCATGATCTCCATGTGACTACTCCCTGGTCATGCCCCAGGTGACATCACATCAGTCAATATGACACATAATACCTTTACAATCTCTGTCCTTGGGGAATCCTATCTTATACTTTCTTTACATGGCAAAGCCTATAGAGGCTGATTTAACCCAATCATTAATTGTTATTATTTGGATGTCCCAAATATAAAAGATATCTTATACCCACCTGCCCGCCCAAGTGAGGTCTGAGTCTCAGGATCTCTGACTTCCACACTTGGACTCTTATCAGCTCCTAAACATTCCAATGCCAATGTTGGTGCTTGGTCTTGGTGCTCAAGTTGTTTTGTCTTGGCTCTATCTGGGCCTTTGAGATTCTGATAAGGTGTTTCTCTTTTAGTTCTCACACAGCAGTCTGTCTGTTTTCATTCGCTGCTATATTTAGGCTGAAGTTCACCTACTTACCAGATGATTCCTTTCAAAAGTTTCAGGTTCAAAAAAACATTTGGCCCAAACCACAATTTCTCATCAAATCACCTCTCAGTCATATTTACCAAGGGCATATTACAAGCAGGAATAATAAAAAAGTTCAGTATAAGATTCAGTACAACAATGAAATTGAAGCAGTTTCAGTCAGTCATGGTATTTAAGTTGGCTTTTGTTAATTAGCAGAAAATTTGGTGTAAGGATTTCCCAGGAATCATCCATACTTAAATCCAAAATTTGGTCAAAGAGGAAGCAAGGAAAAATGTTCCTGGTGTCACTATAAATGGAGTAGATGGAAATTCCTGAAGATAAGAAGCAAAAGATGAAACTATCTAACATTCTATACACTGCTGGTAAATTCCTAGGCACTATACATAATTCTATCATATATCATGCAGGCATGCTCCATAACTACTGTGACAAAGTTTAGTCTGGTGTAGTCTCCCTTCATTCAGTCTCAGTACATAAAGAGTTAAAAAAAAAACAGCTTTATTCACATCCCAGCTTAACTCAATACAGCATTTTTATGACTAGTCAGTTGTCTTCAGGGAGACTAAGGAAGGGGCCAAGACATTCACTTCAAACAGAAACACATGATTTAATCAGCTACGCGTCTCATCTTGAAGTTAGAAGATAGTTATTTGTATTCAGTGAAGTCATGGTAACCATCTTGATGTATTTATTAGCTTACATTTTTAAAACCAATGTTATTTGAAGCTTTCAAGTCTATCCTGGACATTTTAAAGAAAATTAGTTAAGGCAGATAAATCTTGTAGATCAAAAAAGGAGAAAAAGAGTCATTCTATAAGAAAATTGATTCCAAAATATTAGCATAGATTGTCAAACTGTCAAGTTCTACTGTACAAGAAGTTAACAAAGACTGACAACCATTGTGAAGATATATCTGTGTTAAGCTGAGCAGAGCTGGGAAGGCCCAATGCCCTCCAACAGGGATTCTCCACTGCTGTACCTGTCTCCAATATCTGCTCCTGCTCATCTGTGATATGCACTTCATTGGGTGACAACCCAACTAACTACCTGTCTTGGTGAGATGTGCATCTGAGCTGGTGGAGAGTGCGCATGAGTCACGTGATGGTGTTTCGTCATGGCCTCCTTTGAAAAGTTTTCACCTTCCTTCATCACCAACTTCTGATGGACACCCGGAGGACCTGTGGGAGATGAAAGGCAAGAATTAGAATTGACAAGGTGAGAAGATTCTAAAATTATCATTGTTCAGATCATTATATTTCAGTGGCTGCAAAGATCACATTATTGTTGTTTACTATGTGGCTCTGTTATACTTTATTCTGTCAACAGATATCTGGGAGACTCTATCTCTCCATCTCCAATGTCCAGACATGTTGAGACCGGGCTTATCTCCATTGTCTCCTCCTCTGGAGCTGTCAAAGCAAAGATAACTTAAGGGCCACCTCCAGTTCTCAATCTCTCCATGGTGTTCTTTGCTTTCTACTCCTGGGAAGGCCAGCCTATTTGCCTATGCCTAATTGCCTTTGAGAAGATGACAGTGCCAACTGAGCAGGTGCTTTGTCCTGGATAGTGTCGAACTTCTTGAGTATTGCTGGAGCTGCACTCATTGAGGCAAATGGAGAGTATTCTATCACATTCCTGACTAGTGCCTTGTTATATGGTGGACAGGCTTTGGGAAGTCAGGAGGTGAGTTACTCGCCACAGAATTCCCAGTCACCTTCTTGAATCGCTGCAGTCCCTTTGGTGCAGATGTACCCACAGTTAGGGAAGGAGTTCCATCTTTTTGACCAAGCAATAGTGAAAGAACGGTGATATAGATTCAAGTCAGGATGGTTTGTGACTTAGAGCAGAACTTGCAGTAATATGCACAAGCCTCTGCTGTACCTGTCCTTCCGAGTGGTAGAGCCACAGGTTAATGGAAGGTGCTGTCAAAGGAAGCTTGGAGAGTTGCTGCAGGGCATCTTGTAGATGGTACACACTGCAGACAGAATGCTAGAGGGATGTTTAGGGCAGTGGATAGGGTGCCGATAGAGTGGGTGCTTTGTCCTGAATGGTGTCAAGCTTCTTGAGTGTTGTTGGAGCTGCACTCATACAGCCAAATGGGGAATACGCTATTACACTCCTGACTCAGTGCCTTGTGGATGGTGGACAGGCTTTGTGGAATCAGAAGGTGAGTTACTTGTTGCAGAATTCCAAGCCTCAGACCAGCTCTTGGAGCCTTAAAGTTTATTTGGCTAGTCCAGTTACGTTTCTGGTCAATGGTGACACCTTGGATGTTTATAGTAGCCTCAGTATTTAAAGACTTTCTTGCCAGTCAATTAGTGTCAGAGTTTACAGCACGGAAAGAGCCCCTTTCTAGTCCCAATGAATTCTTGCCTTGTTTTACCTGGCGAATTCCTGGAAGGGCAAAAAAAAAACCGATGCACTCAAGAGTTAAAGTCTAATCCTGAGTTAAACTGCAGCTAATTAGATTTAGCATATTTTTAAATGGCAGACCTTATATCCCAGGGAGGTTTCTCGCTCCCCGAAGAATGAGCTCGGGCTAAAGGCGAAAGTCAGTAGATTCTTGTTGGCTTCCTGACACACAGGTAGTTTCAGCTCTTCTCATTTGCTGCCCTCACGGAAACCCAGCCGCCACTCCCCCGCCCCGCCTCAGAGAAGAATATCACAATATTATAAGCATCTGAAGTGACATTTGAGTTAAGCCGTCATATATCGGGTCAATGAACTTGTATGAAAGATAATAGGCTCAATCACTAAAATAAATACATGTTTAATTGACCTTAAAGGCTTTAAACATGGTCTGAGAAAAGAATATAAAGGCACATCGCTACGATAAAACATTTCTTTGCGGAAACCCAGTTGTAATTTTGTAACAGGCAACAGTTGCCGACACAACTATCTGCCCTAAAAATAACAATGAAGCACTTCAGGAAGATGCTGCAAAGAAAGTCATGATACCTGGCGTCTGTGAAACATCAGGACTTCCACTAGATTGAATTCTCAGAGCTGGATTTAACGCTGCTCGGCAGTGGGTGTAGGGGAGTCCGACCCAGAAGTGTGTGGATCGCCAACTCCCGCCCCACCCTTGAAAGATGTCAGAAAATACGTGTAGAGGCCAATCAAAGGCTGCGCAACGGGAAGCCGGCCAACTACGTGAAGGAAGGGTGGACAGTCCCCTTAATCAGCGATCGCAAGGCCCAGGGCAGGGGTAGAGGGGGCAGGCTGTGAACCAGAAGTTGGTCACGGCCACCCATTTAAAGGCATCCCTAGTCAATTCCAGTGACTATTGCAGGAGGTAAGAGCTTTGTTTTAAATGACTATTGTGCTAGTTTCGAAGCATTCAGGGCTTTTGACAGGAAGGAAAGGACGTTTGAATGCAGCTGACCCATTCCCCTTATGAATAGCAAGTGTTTGTGAGAAGACAAGCATTGAGCCCTTTAACTTTGTCTCTCCACTGATGCAGTCAGGAGCTGGGATGGGCCCCAAACCAAGGATTGACCCAGAGGTTTGATGATGTCTCCCTGCAAGAGCTCTTCCAGGCTGTGTGATCAGCGGGAGGTCTTCATGCCCACTGATGGGAGCACGAGACCTCCCAGCCAGACCAAAAGTAGCCTGGGTGGAGGTGAGCAGCCTTGGGTTCATCCAAACAACCTGACTCCTACTGAAAGGGCCAAATGAGCTCTTGACATCTGCAAAAGTGAGTGTTTGACCATTCTGGGGTTGGACATATATGGAAGACTGTGATGTGGGTCAGTTATGGGATTGTCTTCTGTGTTGACCAAGTGTGTAAGGTGGCAGGGCAATGGGGATTGTGGGGGCTGGAGGTACAGTTGCAACCTAAAAAACCCATTAGTTAGTAAAGAGCTTTGAGAAATGTTGGCCACTGACAAAATACATATTGTCCACGCATTTTAAGGCATGATTGTAGCACAGCATCATCATTACAATTTTTCCTCTTTATTTGCAGAAGAGGGCAAATGAGGAACAGAACGAAAGGTGGTGTACCAAACCTGGCCATATTGACAGCCATTGAGGAGGTGGTCCTGGAGTTGGCTGCCAACAATTGGAGTTGAGCCATTGGTCAATGTGAGGTTGGAGGAGGGTCCAGGGGTGGAGAGATTCCAAAGGCACACATCAATAATTCCCAAAACAATGCTGTGGGGGCTGGAGTGGGGAAGGTGTTGGAAACTGGGGGAGCTGGGGGAAGCATAGTATTGATAGTCTGTGACTTGTGGCTTGCAGAATTCGCATAGGAAGGTGGGTCTTTATGTTGAAGGGTCTAAAGTTCAAACAATGGTTAACATCTCCCAATGGTTCCAGTGTTTATTTTGAGGAAGTGTGCCTCAACAAACTCACCTCAAATGATAAGGAAGCCATGAATTCTCGTTCTTGATTTTCCCCCATGGGTGCTACATTGGCCACTGCAGCCACTTGCCCTGAGGAATCAACTTTAATCTCTGAGGGAGAAGAGGAAGCCTCAGAGGGTGGACCATCACATCCTTGCTCTGCACCTGGCACCAGCGCAGAAACATGCACCTCGGTGGGTATGCGCAACATGGCTGTAAGGGATAGGCATATTGGTGAGAGCACATCACAGTCGCAAGAACAGCTGTTGGAGACTAAGAAGGAGCAAGCCTCTGGGAGGGAGAGAGGGGAGTGGAGGGGGAAGGGAGAGGGGGAGAGAGGGGGAGGGGGGAAGTGGGGGGAGAGAGAGGGAGGGGGGAAGTGGGGGGAGAGAGAGGGAGGGGGGAAGTGGGGGGAGAGAGAGGGAGGGGGAAGTGGGGGGAGAGAGGGAGGGGGGAAGTGGGGGGAGAGAGGGAGGGGGGAAGTGGGGGGAGAGAGGGAGGGGGGAAGTGGGGGGAGAGAGGGAGGGGGGAAGTGGGGGGAGAGAGGGAGGGGGGAAGTGGGGGGAGAGAGGGAGGGGGGAAGTGGGGGGAGAGAGGGAGGGGGGAAGTGGGGGGAGAGAGGGAGGGGGGAAGTGGGGGGAGAGAGGGAGGGGGGAAGTGGGGGGAGAGAGGGAGGGGGGAAGTGGGGGGAGAGAGGGAGGGGGAAGTGGGGAGAGAGGGAGGGGGGAAGTGGGGGGAGGGGGGAAGTGGGGGGAGGGGGGAAGTGGGGGGAGGGGGGAAGTGGGGGGAGAGAGGGAGGGGGGAAGTGGGGGGAGAGAGGGAGGGGGGAAGTGGGGGGAGAGAGGGAGGGGGGAAGTGGGAGGGGAGAGGGAGGGGGGAAGTGGGAGGGGAGAGGGAGGGGGGAAGTGGGAGGGGAGAGGGGAGGGGGGAAGTTGGGGGGGGAGGAGGGGAGGGGGGAGGAGGGGAGGGGTGAAGTGAGGGGGAGGAGGGGAGGGGGTAAGTGGGGGGAGGAGGGGAGGGGGAGAGAAGGAGGGGGTAAGTCGGGGGGGAAGTGGGGGGAGGAGGGGAAGGGGAGAGAAGGAAGGGGGAAGTGAAGGGGAGGAGGGTAGGGGGAGAGAAGGAGGGGGGGAAGTGGGGAGAGAAGGAGGGGGGGAAGTGGGGGGAGGAGGGGAGGGGAGAGGGGGAGCCTGGAGTCACATCCAGCTCCTGGATCCTCTCATGAAAGCAGGGAGGGCCAAATGGACCTCACAGCAGTGGATAAACATCTGCTGATGCCATTGGCAGGCACCTCTCAGGGCATCTCTGATCAGGACAGCCTATCCTCCGCCCCTCACAGATGCCTCTGAGTGCCACGGCAACAGATGAGCCTCCTGCCACTGTGCAGGAGACACCCGCCATGCCGAGGCTCTCACAGAGGATGGCTGCCAATGTCATCCCAGGCAAGGGGGTATAACAGGTCAGCAGCCTGTTGCCAGCACAGCTGGCAGTGTTTGGGGTGGAGGAGCGGAGTGGAGTGGGGGCATGGGGGTGATCAGCACACAGCAACACCCAGAAAGGAGTCAAGAAAACCCCACATTAGGTGCACATGGGTGCTTCGCTACCTCAGAGTGCAGTGGATGTTGGGACGCTGAATAAGTTTAAGGAGGAGATAGACAGATTTTTAATTAGTAATGGGTTAAAAGGTTATGGAGAGAGGGCAGGAAATTGGAGTTGAGGCCGAAATGAGATCAGCCATGATCATATTGAATGGCGAGGCAGGCTTGAGGGGCTGAATTGCCTACTTCTGCTCTTTGTTCTTATGTTATGTTCTTATTTGCGATATTTGAATGTTATTTTCACTTGGTCTGAACATAAATGAGTTTCTTTTCACATGATGCTCTGGCTGCATTCATACATTATCTGCCTGTGATGGGATGGTTTTGAATTGGATGTATTAGCTGCTGTAATGGGAGTTTGTGTTCATGCTCAACATTATTTGGTGACTCACATTGCCCTTACCTGGCCCTGGTATTCATGAGAGGGAGCTAACAAGAGATGTTGCCAATGTCCAGGAAGGTATTATTGGGCTGGAGACACTTTGCTATTAGATTCTTCTAAGTATAAGAGAATCTCGAATCTTCCGGACATCCAGACCCTCCCACGGACCAGCTTGCACTGAAGCCTGGCATGGTTCACCCTACTCTTCATCAGAGGATGGGATCAAATTGTCCTCTGCTAGGGCTTCCCCTCTCTGGAGGGCCAGGTTGTGCAAGTCACAGCAAACAACAACCATAAGTGACCGCCACCTGATCTGTCCAAACATCTGAAGCAAAGAAAGGTGCATCTCGTGAACAAATTCAACACAAACAAAAAGACCACAGCAGCAATTTCAATAAAAATCTGCGAATTTCCTGCTGTTCTGAAACTTGACATTTCAATTCAGTGCTTGTTCCTTACAGGAAATTGACAGAATAATCTGGGATTTGTCAGAGCAATTTCAGTTTCAATTCATTCCTGGCAGACAAAGGAGAGGAGTATGGAATGTGTAGGGGGCAACTTAAAAAGGAAATTAGGAGAGCATTGGCAGGTAAAATAAAGGAAAATCCAAAGTTATTTTACAAGTACATTAAAGTGTGGGCGGACACGCCTCCGACTGGCATTTTACGTGGGTGGCCCGGTGTGACGTCTACGCTTAGAACGTAAAGATATTCTGCGTCTTCTTCATCAAATGCAAACTCTACCCATACCTGAACATTTGCCTGCATTGAAGGGGCTGCAGGTTATAATTTATAATATAATGCGCTCCCTGTGCAGGTGGGGGGAGGATTCCTTCAGCCGGGAATGAGAGAAAAAAGAGTGCACAGATCTCCCTGAGGCTATGTGCTGCCTCAGGGAGGTCGGCTCGGAATTAAAATTTTTTTTAAAATGATTTAAAAATTTCCCTGACATGTCCCCTCATGTGACAGTTGGAACATGTCCATAACTTTTACCAAAAGATTGGATAAAAATTTAAATACTCTCATGAAACCTCATCCCGTCCATGGATGAGGTTTCATGCTCTTTCCGAAGCCTGCCAGGGCTCTCAGCCTGCCCACCAACCTTGAGGTTGGACGGGCAGGCCCATTGCTGACCTTAGTTAGTTTTTCAGTGGCCTCAATAGGCCATTGACAGGTCGGCGGGCACGCAGCTGGCTCGGCTGCGCCCCCGCCGACCTGAAAATGGAAATGATGCGGGGTGACGTCGAAAGTTCCACCTGATGTCATCCTACGGTCATTTGAGGCATCAGCGAGTGGGCCCTGCCCCCGCTCGCTGACCGGATGATCCTGCCCCAAGAGTAAGAGGATAACTAGGGAAAGAGTAGGGCCCATTAAGGACCATAGTGGTAATTTGTATGTGGAGCCAGAAGACGTAGGTAGGGTTCTAAATGAATACTTTGTGTTGGTGTTCACAGTTGAGAGAGACGACTAGGGTATGGAAATGAGGCAGAAGGACTGTGTTATAATTAAAGAAATTAGCATAGAAAGGGAGGAGGACCTAAGTGGTCTGGCAGTCTTAAAAGTAGATAAATCTCCAGGCCCGGATGAAATGTATCCCAGGCTGTTGAGTGAGGCAAGGGAGGAGATAGCAGGGGTGCTGGGAGTAATTTTCAATACCTCTCTGGCCACAGGAGAGGTGCCAGAGGACTGGAAGACAGCCAATGTGGTACCGTTATTCAAGAAGGGAGGAAGAGATAAACCAGGGAACTACAGTCCAGTCAGTCTAACCTCAGTGGTGGAGAAACTATTGGAAGCAATTCTAAGGGACAGAATTAATCTACACTTGGAGAGGCAGGGATTAATCAAGGACAGTCAGCATGGTTTTGTTAAGGGGAGGTCATGTCCAACCAATTTGATTGAAATTTTCGAAGAGATGACCAGGTGTGTAGATGAGGGCAATGTATTTGACGTGGTCCATTTGGACTTCAGCAAGGCTTTTGATAAGGTCCCGCATGGGAGACTGATAACAAAGGTAAGAGCCCATGGGATCCAAGGCAATTTAGCAAATTGGATCCAGAATTGGCTGAGTGGCAGGAAGCAGAGGGTGATGGTCGAGGGGCGTTTTTGTGACTGGATGCATGTGTCCAGTGGGGTTCCACAGGGGTCGGTGTTGGGTCCCTTGCTGTTTGTGGTATATATAAATGATTTAGACTTGAATGTAGGAGGGTTGATCAGTAAGTTCGCAGATGACACGAAAAATGGTGGGGTGGTAAATAGTGAGGATGATAGTTTTAGATTACAGGAGGATATAGACGAGCTGGTCAGTTGGGCTGATCACTGGCAAATGGAATTTAATCCAGATAAGTGTGAGGTGATGCATTTGGGCAGGACAAACAAGACATGGGAATACACAATGAATGGTAGGACCCTGGGAAGTACCAAGAATCAGAGTGTGCATATCCACCGGTCCCTTAAGGTAGATGGACAGGTAGTTAGGGTGGTTAAGAAGGCGTATGGGATACTTGCCTTTATTAGCCGAGGCATGGAATATAAGAGCAGGGAGGCTATGCTGGAAATGTATAAAATGCTGGTTAGGCCACAGCTAGAGTATTGCGTGCTGTACTGGAATCCACATTATAGGAAAGATGTGATTGCGCTAGAGAGTGTGCAGAGATTTACCAGGATGTTGCCTGGGCTGGAGAGTTTTAGTTATGAGGAGAGATTGGGTAGACTGGGGTTATTTTCCCTGGAACAGAGGAGATTGAGGGGGGACATGATTATGAGGGGCATAGATAGGGTAGACAGGAAGGAACTTTCCCCCTTGGTGGAGGGATCAATAACCAATTAACTTAAATCAATAGATTTAAGGTTAGGGGCAGGAGGTTTAGAGGGGATGTGAGGAAGAATTTTTTTCACCCAGAGGTTGGTGGGAATCTGGAACTCACTGCCTGAATGGGTGGTAGAGGCAGAACCCCTTATAACATTTAAGAAGTATTTGGATGTGTACTTGCAATGCCATGGTATATAAGGCTCTGGGCCTAGTGCTGGAAAATGGGATTAGAATAGTTAGGTACTTGTTTGACCAGCACAGACTCGATGGGCCGAAAGGCCTTTTTCTGTGCTGTAGACCTTATAACTCTATGACTATGAAACGTGCATGTACTCTGCACTTAATAGGTGTTTCTGCCATTAACACTTACTCTGGACCAACGCTTTGTTTCTTTACTGCAACCACTATCACTACCTTTGCCTTTTGTTCCATGACATCTTTGTTATTTAATCTCTCCCGCCTCTACTCTATCTCCAAGTTTACCTTTTGTTCCATGACATATTTGTTATTTAATCTCTCCCGCCTCTACTCTATCTCCAAGCTTACCTTTTGTTCTTCCTCCCCTTCCCCCATCCCCACCTTTCAACAGTATAAAACCCATCACATTTCTACCCTTTCAGATCTAAAGAAGAGTCATATTAAACTCGAAACCTTAACTCTGTTTCTCTCTCCACAGATGCTGTCAGACTTGCTGGGTTTTTCCAGCATTTTCTATTTTATTTCAGATTTCCAGCATCCACAGTACTTTGCTGTTATTTGACACTTGAAGTGTGCCACTGTTGACACACACAGGGTTATGGAACCAGGGCAAGTAGGTGGAGTTGAGGTACAGATTTTGTTTTTATTTATTCTTTCATGGGGTGTGTGCATCGCTGGCTGGACCAGCATTTATTGCCCATCCCTAAAAGCCCTTGAGAAGGCAGTTGTGAGCCGCCTTCTTGAACCACTGCATTCCATGTGGTGTAGGTATACCCACAGTGCTGTTCTGAAGGGAGTTCCAGGATGTTGACCCAGTGACAGTAAAGAAACGGCAATATATTTCCAAGTCAGGATGGTGTGTTGCTTTGAGGGGATCTTACAAGTGATGGTGTTCCCATGCATCTGCTACCCTTGTCCTTCTAGGTAGTAGAGGTCATGGGTTTGGAAGGTGCTGTAAAAGGACCTTAGTGAGTTGCTGCAGTGCATCTTGTAGATGGTACACACTGTTACTATGCATTGGTGGAGGGAGTGAATGCTGAAGATGGTGGATGGGCTGCTTTGTCCTGGATGGTGTCAAGCTTCCTGAGTATTATTGAAGCTGCAGTCATCCAGGCAAGTGGAGAGCATTCCACCACACTCCTGATTTGTGCCTTGTAGATCATCTTTGTTATTTAATCTCTCCCGCCTCTACTCTATCTCCAAGTTTACCTTTTGTTCCATGACATATTTGTTACTTAATCTCTCCCGCCTCTACTCTATCTCCAAGCTTTTCAGAGGCAGGAGGTGAGTTACTTGCCACAGATTTCTTAGCCTCTCACCTACTCTTGTAGCCACAGCATTTATGTGGCTGGTCCAGTTCAGTTTCTGATCAATGGTAACCCTCAAATTGTTGGTAGATCATCCATTATTATTCTAATGGAATGGTGGAATAGGTTCGAGGGGCTGAATGCCCCACTGCTTTTCTTCCTTCCCATGTTCTTATAATTATTCCAAGTATTCAGTATTGCAGGGTTCTTGATTATTTTATTCTGTTTTTCCTATGGAATTATCCCTGTGCCGTCATCACTTTGCACTGAGACATTACCAGAGTGTGTTTTTATTAATCAATGGCAAACTGTCAAAGGAAATCATTCAAATGAATATCTATGTAGGAGTCAACCTAGTTTGCATTATATAAATCCCTACATGAACAAGACCATCCCAGGAATGGGAATCTTGTAAAAGACAACTGCAAGTTTTTATTTTCTAATTCTAATTCGTTTTGAGGTAAGGACAAGACCTGCGTTTATTGCCCATCTTTATAACTGAATAACTTGCTTGGCCACTCCAAAGGGCAGTTAAGAGTCAAGCATGTTGGTGTGGAAGTTGTGTCACATACAGACCAGACCAGGCAAAGTATCCTGCTATCCCAAGGTGGTCTGGTCCATATATGATGTTCAGGCCCAAAGTAATGTAGTTTACTTTTAACTGCCCTCTGAAATAGCCTAGCAACCCACTCAGTTGTATAGGTATGAGCTACAAATGCAAGTTTTGTCAGCAACGGCCACATCCTGTGAATGAATTTAAACATACTCTCCTGGTGCACTTGAGCAATTCTCCTTGAGCTTGGAGCAATAGCAGAGGAGTGAATTCCCGTTCTAATTTAGTGAAAGGAAATTAATGCACCACCTAGGTAGTGGTCTTGCAAATTCTGTAGAAATAGCAAGCCTGAGGGAAAACAATACTGGAGGATAGATCCACAGGTAAAAGTGGCAGCAGGGAGTCAGCAGGAGTGAGAGAGAGAACAAGAGGGAGACAGCCTGAGGGAAAATAGTGCCAGAGACCAACATGTAAAAGTGATGTGGAAGTCAGTGGGAGTAGGAGAGAGCACTGTGAGGGGAGGGAAAAAAAATCAATTAAAAAATCAATCAGTTACACAACAGGTTGGTGGTAGGTTGTTCAGAGAGTCCCGAGGTGAGGAACACATCACTGATGGAGTTGATGGACAGAGCAGCAGAGCAGAGTGGGCAAGGAGCAAGGTAAAAAAAAAAATTAAAAGCATCGTCAGCACCAGCGGGGTGCGTACATAAGCAAATGAATAAATAAGAGTATTAGAACAGAGTGGGTCTAGAGACATTAGCTGAAAGTAATAGTTTAAACAAGGTACTAAGCAGATTTTAAAGGAGAGAATAGAGATTTTTTAGATCATAGATGAGCAGCTGAGACCTGTTGCTTGCAATTCCTGCACCATGTGGGAATTCCAGGAAATTTCATGTGTCTTGGGAGAACCATGTGTCTAGCATGTGTCTCCAGCTGCTTGAACTCAGGCTCAGGATTTCTGAGCTTCAGGAGCAGTTCAGAGGGACTGAGAGTTTCCTGCTTTGTATGTTCCAGTTAGTGTCACCCCACAGACAGAGTCCAGGATAGTAGATGGGTGACCCTCAGAAGAGACAGGAAATGCAGAAGACTTTAGGGTCTCAAATAGGTACTCATCTTTAGAGACTGCTGGAAGTGACGACACCTTGAAGGAGTGCAGTCCACACCATAGCACCTATGGGCAAGGGACTGCAAACCAGGAAACAGCAAAGAGTAGAAATACAGTCATTATAGGAGATTCCATAGGTAAGGGGATAGATAGATAGATAACAGTCATCACGGGTCCTACATAGTGTATTGTCTTCCTGGTGCCAGGGTGAAGGACATCATGGAGAAGATGCAGAATATTCCACAGGAGGAAGGGAATGAACCAGAAGTTTTGTTCCAAGTCAGCACCAATGACATAAAGGGAACAGGTATTGAGGTCCTAAGATCAGATTTTTAGGAGCTAGGGAGAAATTTAGTAGGACCTTAAAGGTAGTAATTTCTGCAGTATTGCCCATGCTGGCTGCTAGTGAAAACAGAAATAGAAAGGTAGGGAGTATCAATGCATAGTTTGAGGCATAGTGCAGGAGGGTGGGCTTCAGATTCTTGGAGCACTGGGACCAGTTCTGTGGCAGGAGGCATCTATTCAAAAGGGATATGTTGCACCTCAACATGATTGAGACCAATGTCCTTGGGCAGGGAGTGGTGCACAGAGGTTCACTTGCTTGGATAGGGAGGGTTTAAAATAAATTGGTGGTGAATGGGCACCAGCCTTTAGAAATAGAAAATAAGAATAGAAAAGTAAATGTTGCATAGTACTAGAAAAGGAATTAGCACCATATTAGATAGGACCAGACTAAGGAGGACAGCAAGAATACAAAGACAAGCTTAGAATGCTTACATGTAATGCACAAGTTGTGATGAATAAGTTTGGTAAATGACAAGCACAAATAGCCATGTGAGAATATGATGTAGTGACCAATAACAGAAACATTGGGCAGGATTTTCCCCCTGTTGGGAGCGAAGTTAAAGGGCAGGTGCGGACAGGCACGCTTCCGATCGGTGCCCCTGATTGGGGGCACGGCGTCATTTTACATGGGCGGATTAAGGCCCGGCCAGCGTGACGTCCGCACAGAAGCACTGTGCGTTCCCTGTGCGGGCGGGGGGGGGGGAGATTCCCAAAATCGCAAGTGTGCTCTTTCGTGCATGCGCACGAAAGAGCGCACTCATCTCCCTGAGGCTAAGTGCTGCCTCAAGGAGATCGGTTCTAAATGTAAAAAAGCTAAAAATAGAATAATAAAATTTCCCTAACACGCCCCTCATGTGACAATGTCACATGAGTTGGGATATGCCCATAATTTTACAAAAACTTTATTAAAATTTTTTAAAACCTACATGAAACCTCATCCCGCCCGTGGATGAGGTTTGATGTTTTTTCTAATTCCTGCCAGGGCTCCTGGCCTGCCCGCCAACCTTAAGGTTGGACGGGCAGGTTCACTAATTCGTTTAATGACTCTGTCAATGGCCTCAATTGGCCATTGACAGGTTAGCGGGCGCACAGCTGATTTTGCTGCACTCCCACCTTCCTGAAAATTTAAATGGGGCACAGTGACATCGGGAGTTCCACCTGACATCACCGTGCGTCATTTTACACGTCGGCGAGCGGGCCCTGCCCCTCACTCGCCGACAGAAAAATCCTGCCCATTGCTTAAAAATGTTAAGTACTGGGCGCTTAAAATTTAAGGATACAAAGTGTTCAGAAAAGATAGGGAAGGGAAAAAGAGAGGTGGGTTAGCAATACGTATTAGGGAAGATGTTTTACTATTGGAAAGGAGAATGTCCTTAAGGGGGCAAAGACAGAATCCATTTGTTAGAGTTGAGAAGAAAGAAAGGTATCATCACGCTACATGGGGTATTCTATAGGTCTCCAAATAGTGAGAGAGAGAGGAGCGGATCTCCTCAGAAATCATAGAGATGTGCAAGAACTACATAGTGATGATATTAGGGGACTTTAATTACCCAAATATTGATTGGTATAATGTTAGACTAAAGGGAAAGTAAGGGGAGGAATTTCTGAAATGTGTTCAAAAGAACTTACTTGACCAGGATGTTTTCAGTCCAAAGAGAAAGGAGGCAGTGCTCGATCTGATGCTAGAGAATGAAGTGGGTCAAGTAGGCCAAGTGTCTGCAGGGGAACACTAAAGTGGAAATCCAAAATTGGAAAAGGGCTAACTTCTGTGGGCTAAGAAGGGTTCTACAATCAGGGTAACATGGAACCAAAAATTGACAGGAAAAACTATAACTGAACAGTGGGTGATCTTTAAGATGATCTTTCAGGTGCTGATTAGGTACGTTCCAACAGGGAAAAAGATAGGGAACCAAAGCCAGGGCTCCTTGGATGATGAGGGATATAGATGAAACAAAAAATGAGAGTGCATGATGCATGTCAGGTGAATTCTTCAAGTAAGAAACAGGTGAAATACACTAAGTTTAGAGAAGAAGTGAAGAGGAAAGTAAAACTGGCAAAGAGAAAGTATGGGAATAGAATGGGTGTCAACATAAAAGGGAATCCAAAAAAATTCTACCAGCATATAAATAGTAAGAGAGTAGTAAGTAGAGGGGTGGATTCTATTAGGAACAAAGAGGGTGATATATGCTTAGAGGTGAAGGACAAGGCTAAAATACTTGGAGTACTTTGTATCAGTGCTTGCAAAAGAAGAGGATGCTGACAAAATATTGGTAGAAGTGGAGATGGTGGAGGTAATGGATGGGGTGGAAGTTAATGGGCAGGAGGTACTGGAAAGGCTGGTTAAGCTTAGAGTGGATAAGTCACCTGGTCCAGATGGCTTAAATCCCACGTTGCTGAAGGAAGTGGGAGGGGTGGAATTGGTGGAAGGGCTTACCATAATCTTCCAACCTTTCCTAGATACAGGGAAAGAGCCAGCAGATTGGAGAGTGACAAATGTGACACCCTTACTTAGGAAAGAATGTAAGGACATTCCTGGTAACCACGGGTCAATAAATTTAATATCGGGGGGATAAGGTTTTAAAAACAATAGCAGGGAATTAATTAACAGGCACTAGGAGAGGTTTGAGTTAATTCAAAGATAGCCAACACAGATTTTAAAAGCAGACTGTGCTTGACCAGTCTAACTGAGTATTTTGATGAAGTAACAGAGATGATTGATGAAGGGAATGGAATGAATGTCGATATGAATTTTAAGAAAGCATTTGACAGTACCACATCAAAGCCTGAAAGAATAATAGGGTCAGTGTCAGCTTGGATTTTTTTAAAAATTAGCTTAAGGACAGAAAACAAGGGCAGAATTTTATGTTTGTCGGGCGGGCGGGCCCGACCCAATCGGCGGCGGGTGTGTAGCTGATCTCCGCTGGCGAAATAGGCTCTGCCGCCATTTTGTGCGGGCGGGCCAATTAAGGCCCGCCCAGCGCATTGCAGACTCCCGTGAACGGCGGGAATTTCAAATGTGCGGCGGGCGTGTACAGACCGCCGGTTCCAATGGGGAACTGACAGTCTGTATAAAGAAAGGCCAGGCAGCCTCCTTTAGGCTGTTCACCATGGCCAGCGACCAGTCTGCACAGCAGGCTCTAGAGGAGGGCAGCGCAGAGGAGGAGGGGGGCAGACTGCAGGGTAGGCCAGCGGGGGGCCAATGTGCCCCTTGGTTCTCTAATGCCTGCCTTGCTGCCCTCCTCGAAGAGGTTGCACAATGTCAGGAGGTCTTGTTTCCCAAGGATGGGAGGAGGGCCCCCCACGTTACCAAGCAGGCCTGGCAGGAGGTGGCGGAGGTAGTGAGCTCTCAAGATGCTGTTCGGCGCACAGGGACCCAGTGCCGCAAACGCTTCAGTGATTTGTTGCGCTCTGGAAGGGTGAGTACCATGTTGGCCTTGGCCATTTAACCCAGCAGGTAGCCTTAGCCTTTGAGGCCACCCCCCCGCCCATGTCTTAGTGTCGTTACTGCATTGGGCATTTGGCACAAGCTGGGTGGGCAAACAGGTAGTGACTATGCTTACATCAGCCTTAGTGGTTGAGGAGCAGATGGGTTCTCCCCGCAGCATATGTTGGTGTTTGTCGCATTTGAGTAGTCTGGGGGCAACCTGCAGGGGAGGCAGCCAACTGCCAACACATGTCTTATTGATGGTGATGAGATGTTGGAAGGGGAGCCTCAAGATGTCGTGGCCAAGAGCCACCTAGTTGCGCCTCCTTGCCATGGGCGCTAAGACCCGTGTGTTATTCAAAGTGATGGACGCTAACCGTGTCCAAGGTGACTGTTGGGAGAGGGGGTTGGGACCAGTCGTACTATCTTCTGGGGACTGATCACCAGTAGTGTGGACAGGAGCCGCTGGAGGCCTCAGATGGGCCACTGTGGTTGGGGTGCGGCGTGCGCGTGCAGAGTCCATGAGCGAGCAGCCCCAATAAATCCTCTGTTCTGCAGGCAAAAACAGAACACAACAGCCAGGAGCGTTTGCGGACTGATGTTGGACACGCCGTGCTGCAGCATGTCACCGACTTTGAGGTGCAGGCCATGGAGCTGGGGAGGAGGCAAGCGGCCAGGTCGGCAGGTATCGGTGAGGCTGGAGTGCACCAGCCAGGTATTTGAGGCCCACAGTCCCATCCACTCTGTCTCCCCACCACCCAAAGCACTGATGATTGCTGCACTCAATAATGCAGCAACACTGCTCATTCACAGACTGATACAGTCAGACGTGTGGGTCATACACAAAGGTCCCTTGAGGATGCGTGTCTCTAGCACCTTCCAAAGTCACCCATTTGTGACCACTATCCCCATGGCCTAACATGCCATGGCATCACTGCTGCACATCCAAATACTTATTGCATCTTAGGAGGGTTTGTACCTCCAACACCCTTTCAGCCACTGCATCCCACATTACTCTGTCCAAAAGGTCCTCAGCACCTCACCTGTCAACCTCATGGCACTCATCTTAACTAAATGCCACCAGGCTAGTCATCCCTGCACCAAGGGGAAATGTTGCCTTCTGTCCACCCGGTCTATGCCCCTCATAACGGTATGAAGGTCAATAATGTGGCCTGTCAATCTCCTGTGCTCCACGGCAAATGTCACAAGTGTATGCAATGTTTCCTCATAACTCCAACTCTCCAGGCCAGCATGCATCCAGGTCAGGAACCTCTGCACTCTCCCCACTCCAATGCCAACCCTCTCATGAAGCGCAGGTCACAACTGAACGCAGAAGTGTAGTTGTGGCCTCGACAGCGTTTTCTGCACTTGCAACATGACCTCCCTTTTCCTACATTCTATACCTCGGCTAATAAAGGCAAGTCTGGCTTTTACCTTTTTAAATGCCTTATGTTCCTGTTCTGCTACCTTAGCGGGTCTGCCCAACAAGCTCCCTGTAATCGTCCTTACTTTCCACGGTCCTACAATTTCTCGTGTATTCCCGTACCTTGTTTGTCTTGCCCAAGTACTTAACCGCACACTTATCCACATAACATTCCACTTGACATTCCTTAGGCCATCTGACCAGCCTGTCTGTATGCACGTGTAATGTTTGGGCCTCCTCTTGACTTTTAGCACCTCACTAATGTTGGTCTCCTTAGGTTCTTGAAGGTTGAGTGCATAATGAGGCTGGGGGGGAAAGGGATGAAAGGTGTTACGACTGAACGCGAACTGATGCACTGTCCTTGTTGTTAATTTCAGACTCACCACCGCATGGCCGCCAGGAACAAGTCCAGAGCACCCCCTCCATACCTGAGGGGCGTCACTTGCAACTTGCGTCACATCATTTCAGCTAGCCAGGCACCAGTGCAGCGACAAACACATCGGTGGGGATTATAACGTCGGCTAGTGTCCAGGGGCACAGTGGAGAGGGCACTTCACAATCGCTGGAGGAGATGGCACGGACAGAGAGTGCCGATGGCACCAGCAGCCGGGGGACTGAAGGGGACCAGGCATATGCTGAGTCTGGCAGTGATGATGTGCCTCTAGAGATGTCAGCCATGCAGCAGCTAAAGGACAAGCGGCCGGGTGCTCGGGAGCATCTGGCAGGGTTGCATGAGGGTGTGCTTCACTTGGTCTCTGTGGTGGAGGAATCCAGGCAGAGTGTCAGTGATGACATGAACCTCAGGACAGAACTTCAGGCTTCCTCCATTGAGAGATTGGCGACTCTCATGGAGAGGGGCTTCCAGCGGATTGAGACTCTTCTGATTGGGTTACGCTCTGACCTGCAAGCCCTCACAGTGCGAATGGCCACAGGTGGTCATTAGCAATGTGGGAGATGTTCTGGGCACCAAGTGTCGCCGCTCGGTGCCCATCCGTCTGCAGTGAGCAGGGAGGTCCAATGGGACCTCACGTCAGCACAGCAGCTGCCTGTCGTCGCTGCGAGCTCCTCTCAGGGCACTCCGGATGAGGGCAGCAGCCCCTCCGCCCCTCTGCCAGTGATCGTTGCATCCGTTGAGGCTGCGACAACTGGGGAGGTGCCAATTCTGGAACTGACCACTCCCTCCCAGGCGAGGCCAGAGGACGGCCGCCAAGGTCATCGAGGCCAACAGGACAGCAGAGTCAGCAGGCTGTCTCACAAGCCACTCCGAGCGATGGGGCGGCACCTAGAGGTAGCACCCACAAAGGTAAGCATAAGGCATGTTAGGCACTCCACGGGTTTGTCACCGGTGATTTTGTGTTGGCCCTAGGTTAGGGAACGTTTGATTCTCAACGTCAGAGCGACGTTTGATCATTTTTTTGGTGGCAATAAAGTCCACATTTGTGACCATGGCTGAGGTGTTTTCTTTGTGCTGCATTTGTCTGATTCACAGACATATCATGAGTGTTTGAGTGGACATTGATGTTTATGTACTAAGCCCTTAGTTGCAGCTGATGAGGTGGAAGATGTAGCACCTAAGTGCCACATGTGGAAGCGCCAGGCAATGCTGGTCCTGCTGATCCATGTGTGTGGAGCTAGCTGAAGGTTCATTGGATTAAAGTGTCCCGGGTGTCCCTGCCTCCTTGGTCTAATAGCGGGTCAGCGTGCTGCCCCTTCCTCATCCTCTGAGCCATTGCTGGATTCATCATGTGCAGCCTCATCCACTGCGTCAAGGTCTTCATCGTCAACTGCATCCCCCCTTTTGTGCAGAGCACAGCAGACTACCACTATCACAGAGACGCGATCTGGGGGGTACTGGAGTGCGCCCCCTGTGCGGTCCAGGCATCGGAAGGGCATCTTGAGAAGACTGTTGGCTCTCTCCACCTCAGCCCTTGTGGTGCCATGGATCCTATTGTAGCGCTCCTCAGCTTCTGTTCTTGGATGGCGGAGAGGCGTCATGAGCCACCTTCTGAGGGGATAGCCCATGTCACCCAGCAGCCATCCATCCAGCGGAGCCAGAGCATTGAAGAGCCCCGGCACCTGGGAGTGTCTGAGGATGTAGGCATCGTGGGAGCTGCCTGGGTACCTTGCACAGACTTGTAGAATCTGCATCCTGTGATCACACACTATCTGCACGTTCATGGAGTGGAAGCCCTTCCTGTTGACGAAGGCACCGGGCTCACCTGCTGGCGCCTTGATGGCCACATGTGTGCAGTCTCTAGCACCCTGGACGCGAGGGAAGCCAGCAATGGCCGCGAACCCTCTGGCTCGCTGTGCCTGACTTGCCTGGACGCAGCGGAAGAGGATGAAGGTCAATGCCCACCTGAACAGAGCACCTGTAACCTGCTTCACACAAGTGTGGACAGCTGATTGGGAGACACCACAAAGAACACCCACCGAGCCCTGGAAGGAGCCAGAGGCATAGAAGTGGAGGCCAACTGTGACCTTCAGAGCCACTGGCATGGGGTGTCCACCCACACAGTTAGGGGAGATCTCAGGGCCAATCATCTGACAGATATAGCTCACTGTCCCCCTTGATAGTCGGAGCCTCCTTCGGCACTGCACCTCAGTCATATTGAGGTAGGTGCTTCACCGCCTGTATACCTTGGCAGCAGGATGGTGGCGTCTTCTGTGGCCCCTTCCATCTTGGACAACCTCTTGGCCCTGCACCCCTTGTGCCTGTGCCTGGCCTCCCAAAGGTGGGCTCCGCTGGAGGCTGATTGTCCACTCCTGGCTGCCTCCTTATTCTAGCCCTCCCTTCCTCCTCAGAGGAGCTGCCACCAGTGGAGATGTGAGAACCCATTCCCCAGGCTAATTGGAGGCCTCCGGAAAGCTGCAGGCCCGATAAAGATTACTGTCTGCAGACTGGTGAGCTGAAGCTTCAAAGTACAGAGAAAGCTATTGGAAATCGATCTGAACTGCTAACAACCACACAGGCAAGTTTAAAACACTTTCTGCAATAAATACTTCACATAAAACATTAACAACCCCTCTGAGCCCACATATCCCGCCCGTGGATGAGGTTTGTTAAAAAGTCACTTGCCCACCTGCCCGTTGTGCCCGTGTGCCGAGCCGAAGATCGCACGGGCACCTCAAAATCGGCGTCGATTGCCGAGTTAAGGGCCTTAACAAGGCCTTTAATTAATGGCGGGCGCACATCACGCTTCATCGAGCGCCCACCCAGCTACATATCGCGATGGTACGCACTGACATCAGGATGCTCGCCCGACAGCGCGCGACATTTTAAGCGCTGATGTGTGGGGTCCGCCACCCGCACGTCATACATAAAATTCTGCCCAAAGTTTTGGCTAATGATTGGTTTTCAGACTAAACAGTAGTCAGTTCTAGGACCATTTTTTTTTTTGATTATTTTTTGATAAATACTTAGATTTCAGCATATTGAGTAAAATTTCAAAATTTGGCAATGGTGTTACCAAACTTGGACATGTGACAAACAGGGAGAATAATACCAATCAACTGCATCGATAGGCTGGCAGAATGGGCAGACATGTGGCAGCTGGAATTTACTTCGGAGAAGCATGAGGTGATGCATTTTTGGAAGGGATAGAGAGAGGCAATATAGACTGAATTCCACAGTTCTAAAGAGTGTGCAGGAACAGGGGTACCTGGGCACAGATCTATGTGCATAGATCATTAAAGATGACAGGACATATTGAGAAAGTAATTAGCAAAGCATATGGGCTTCATAAATAGAAGTATTGAGTGCAAAAACAGGAAAGTTATGCTAGGGGACACAGATTTAAGGTTTTGGGCAAGTGATGAAGGAGGAATGTGAGGAAGAAGCAGCAAGTGGCAATGACTTTGAACTCGCTGTTTACAAGGATGGTGGAAGAAGAAATGATCAATGATTTCAAAAAGACATTGGATGCAGATTTGAGGGAAAAATACTTGCAGGGCTATAGGAATAGAGGTGGGGAATGGGACCAACTAAATTTCTCTGCAGAGAACTGGCATAGACTTGATGACCCAAACGACTCTATGGGCAGAATTTAATTTCTCCCCCTTAGCAAGTTTGATGGAGGAGGGGCATTTAATCATATGGGAGGTAGTGGGTGGGTCCCAGCTGCCTTCCCACCATTGCCCCAGTTGAGTGTGTGGTGGGAAGGCTCATGGACAGCTTTCCCACCACTCTGCCAATTGAAGCCCTTAAGTAGGCAATTAATGCCCACTTAAAGGCCCCATTCTGCCCATTTACCCAGCAGCAGGCTGGGGACTCTCAATACAGGGAGCCTGAAAGTCAAGCTCTGGCATGTTTGTGGACTCCAGGGTGTGTGAAGGGGGTAAGAGTCCTTCATATCACACACTCAGTGCCTGATCAAAGAACCTAGCATCAGGAAAGGGGGGGCCTGCTGAAACCTCGCCCTTGCTCTTGCTATCGATCCCCTTCCCCCTCCCTAGTGATCCCCAAATCTAGTGACCGACCCCCATTCCCCTCGAGCATCACTCACCTGTGCCTGGGTCCCTCAGCAATCCTCGGCCTCAGGTGGATGTAATACCAACAGCAGCCACCAGCTTCCCAGTGACGGTGCAGAGTAATGACGAGCTACTAACCTCTGTTTGGCAGCTCTTGGCGAGCAGGACTTCCGCCCCAGCATCCTGGATCACAGGGAAGGTCCACCGCTGCCCACTTAAGTGCCTGATTGGCTACACCCCTGTTTCCTCCTGTAGTGGTCAATGGTTTGCTTTATCTATGTTTGATTATGCTAGTCTGGTTCACTGATCCTTGTACCTCTACTTAATTATTTAAGCCTGTGGGTGAAACTAGAGAACTAGTTGAAGAGAACAGCTTCTAGATAGAAAGCCAGCGATCTAAAAAAGACCACGGCCAGAATTTTTACCTCATCGGGCAGGCTCGGCAGGGGCGGGTGGGAGCGGTTGGGAAGCAGACCTGCCTGCGATCAGGGCCAGACCCCGATTTCACGCTGGTGGGCCAATTAAGGCCTGCCCAGTGTGAAAGAGGTGCTGAAGTGCTCAGCGCTGCTCGTGGTGGGGGGGAGGAGGACGGGTGCGCCAGTTTGCACATGCGCACAATTGCACGCAGGTAAAGTTCCCTGAGTCACAGAGCTGCCATCACGGAGATGAAGATATAAAAAAAATAAAAATAAAGAATTCTAAGATGTTAAAAAACATTCCCCCTCATGTGACTCTGGCACATGAGCAAGGACATGTTAGAAATTAGAATGAAAATGTTTTTTTTTTAGCGACAGATCGAAACCTCATCCTGCCCGTGGATAAGGTTTTACAAAAAATGCAAAGGCCGCCTGGCCTTTTTGCCTGCCAACTGAAATATCACGCGAGTTCACGATGATGTCAGGACGCTTGCCCAACTTTATCGCACGTCATTTTACTCTCGTTCGGGTCGATGAGGTAAAAATTCTGGCCCATGTTTGTTGGGAATCCTGTAAGGCCTGAGATGTTTTAAAAAACTGTAAATTAACTAGAATCGCCTTTGCATTGTTCTGAGATAATTCAGTCATTTAAGATATACAGTAACACTGCGCAAACATAACACCTCCATTAAATACCGCCCTATGATTCTATTCATGTGAGTAGGTGCCAAAATGCAGATACACCTATGGCACTAATCATAGGATCAATGTATATGCCTACAAGGATTTAAAGAAGGGTAAGCTATCATTCGTAATTAGAATCCATGAGTCTCACATCATATGTTACAATATTACGAGCAATAACTATTTAGACTTTACATCAATGTTGATATTCTAAAAGAGTGTAGTCATAGCTTTGATATAAGGGAAGAATCAAACATAAAAAAGGTACAAAGATAAATTTATCTCAACTGTAATACACCAGCGTTACTATGACAAATACTGATGTTAAGCAATGATTAAATCATCTTAGCTTGTTAAACAGAATCACCAGCATATGCTTACTGTTCAGCTGTTATGTTTTGTAGTTCATGTGGTCGATGAAATTGAATGAGAGGGCCAAATGTTGGTACTACCTAACATCACAGCAACAAACTAATAATCTGTTAATCTTTGGAAAATAAAATCAATTGACCGTAGGTGCTTATAGTCTAGATTATGTCATTCTCATAGCAATACTGTACAGTACTGAGGGAGTGCAGTTCTGTGAGAGGTTTCACCTTTCGGATGACATGTTAAACTGAAGCCCCTCATGTAGACATAAAAGATCCCACGGTACTATTCAAAAAAGAGCAGGGGGGTTTTGCTGGTGTTCTGGCCAGCATTTATCCTTCAACCACTACCTAAAACAAATAATGTGATCATTTACTTCATTGCTGCTTGTGGGAGCTTGTCACAGGCAAATTGGCTACCAGATTGTTTCCTGATTACAAGTGATTACAATTCAAAATTACCACATTGGCTGTAAAGTGTTTTGGGACATTCTGAGGTTGCAAAAGCAGCTAGAGAAAGGTAAGCCTTCCTTTCTTGTCAGTGGTTCCACTGAAATAAATAATTATGATGTAGCAGAAACATATAGATAAACTTTGCTGGCTCTTTCAAAGTTAGCTAAGGGCAAACTAACAAAGAAATATTACTCTCCAGCTTAACAGTGCACTGTGACAGGCATTTCCAGAAAACTCAATTACCTTATTGTACAGCTCTTATTTAATATCAGCTTTCTCAATCAGGAAGCCAAAGGCAAAATGATGATGATGCTGCAGAAGGTTACTAAATTGCAAAAATTGTTTGAGAACTTTTTAATCTTCAGTAACGCATCATCATTCAATTAAAATTTTAAATAATGAGATATTTTTACTTGTACTTTTTTAGAAAGATTTATATCAGGCATTTTATGATGAATATTAAGGCACAGATTACTAATTTCAATAATTGTTTTAATCATGCTATGATGTTTAGCATATACATATCGTCCATATTTATACTATTATAAGCATAAAATAATTAGATATTTTAACAACAGTAGCAGAATGAAATTCTTGTTTGCTTTGGGTGGTGCTGGGAAAGCAAAGTCCTGCATTTCCCTTCTCTTTACACTTCTGGGGGAGATGACAGTGCGGTGATAATGCCACTGGGACTAGTAGTCCAGAGGTCCAGACGCTGAGGACATGGTTCAAATCCCACCATGGCAGCTGGTGGAGAATTCAATTAATAAATCTGAAATTGAAAGCTAGGGTGGAATCATCCCAGATTTGCAGGCGGGGAAAGGACGTTTTACCCGCCAGCCACAATGGCGGCTTTTCACGTCGTATCTTCCCAATCCTGCCTCATTAATTATGCATTCATGGGAAACACGCCATTTCGATGACAGGCGGCATCTCATTCATCCGCCACACCATCACCCACGCTGCTTCATCACACCGGGCATCATATTTAAAGTGCAGCCACGCGCACACCTCTCAGTGCCTTCAGCCCATGACTGCTCCATGGAAGACATGGCCCCAAAAGGCAAGAAGACTGCAGCCCCCCTGGTTTAATGATGTGTCACTTGAGTGCCTTTTGGACGCAGTGGAGGCCCGCCGTGACACACGATCATACAAACAAGAAGCAGGAGTAGGCCATTTAGCCCCTCGAGCCTGCTCCACCATTTAATAAGGTCTGATAGTACCCTGAAATCTGCATCCCACCTACCCTGATAACCTGTCACTCCCTTGCTTAGCAAGAATCTATCCATTTCTGCCTTAAAAATATCCAAACCTTAAAAATATTCCTCTATCCCTGCTCTGGGCAAAGACCAGCAAGCAAGGTCACCAATCCAGCATGGGAGGCGGTGGCAGCGGTAGTCAGTGCCAATGCCCTACAAAAGAGGACAGCCATCCAGGATGAATGGTCTCATCCGTTCTGCCAGGGTAAGTCACTCTTCTCATCACTCTTAATTCACACGCTCACAAACCCATCACACATTCACAGGGATCTCACACCGCAAGGGACAACGCCACTAACTCACACACACCCTCACATCTCCATCAGGCTCATATCCTCTCGAGCTCGCGCCCTCATCCTGTCCACGGCTCCACTCTCCATACAAACATTCCGCACAGTGCCATGTGTCCTGCTCACACTTTCTCCATCTGTTTTCATGCAAGAGAAGTTAGCTGACAACAGCAGGGAGAGGTCCCAGACTGGGGGTGGAGGGCCCACATTAGGCCCCTCACTCACTTTGAGGAGGGTACCATCGTGCTGACTGGTGAGGATGTGGACCGTGCTTGTAGTGATGGTGGGGTCGGCAGTGAACACCTCGTGAAGATCCTGCACCACGTCATTGCTCTCTCAACGCAAATGCGAGTGCTCTTTCTCTCCTGCTTATGACTTTGCTGACATGCACTAATTTATCTCTACTTTGGTTCACGGGGACCTCTACCAAGCAAACAAAACTCTCAGGCCTTTCGGAACCTGGTGCAAGCATTCTCCCACGCTTGCAGATCCTTCCTGCATCACACTCATCTCAATGTCCTGAACATTTTCAATGCTGCCTGCTGGGGTTCACTTTCAGTTGTCCAACTGACTGACCTGCATCTCCGCCCACCTAATGATCACACTCCCATGCAGCACCTGTTCTCGCCCACCACGACTCTCGTTTCACTTTCGATTTACCTAGCTCAGTGTGGCTAACATTTCTCTTCAGGTTTCCCCATCCTTCCAACCTCCCCCAATCACCCGTTTCCTTTCCCCAATCACTGTGGACACCTCCTGCCCATGGCATCACTTCCACCTCCCCACTGTGACCTACCAGCAACAACCCTTTTCTTTTGGGGATATCCAAGTGAATGTGCAGATTCCCTTCGTTTCTGAAAATCCAACCCCCATCCACATTAACCTCCCTGACCACCTCCTTCCTATCCCCAGGGTCCGCGTCTGCCTTCGAGTCCCACCAACTACCCTCGCCGTCCCTTCTACCAATACCGTCGCACCCTCTCCCTCCCACTGTACCGCCTGACTCTGCCCTCGGTCATTCTCACCATTCCCTCCTACCGCGCCCTCCCTCAGTTCGCTCCCCAGGAGCAGGCATGGACTCAACAGAGCCCTCCCTTGCACATTTACCTGGACTTACCTGCCCCCCCCCCCACTGCCAGAACCCCTTCCTCCACCCCAGAACCCCTTCCTTCCCCCAAGACTCCTTCCTCCTCCCAGACTCCTTCCCTTACACCTACCTCCCAAGTTGCTGTCTTCTCCCCCATTACCCTCTCCTCCCCACCCACCATACTCCCTCACCCCCTCCCAACCTCACCCGACCTGATACACCTTCCTCTCCCAGTCGATTCTAGACCTTCCTCTCCCACCCACCCTGGTTCATCTTTCTCATGCCAATCCATGCCCCACACCCCTCACCCTTTGCCCTTACACCCTCCATGCCAATTCACCCAATATTCTTCATGGGCAGATCTCAGGAATCATGTTGAGATTAAATAAAATAAAATCAAAATATCTATTATATTTCAAAGCCACGACTATAGCTTTCACTATAATAAACAAACATTCCAATTCATGAAAGCCATTCAAAACTTTCAAAGACCTCCAAGTGCTTAATCCCTTATTAAAGGGACTTGTATTTCTAACCCCTCATCAAAACAGCTAATCCTTGAAATAACCTTTCTGAGCTGTCAATCAAACTGAATTTTCAACAAAAACAAAAATACCTGGAAAAACTGAGCAGGTCTGACAGCATCTGCAGAGAGGATTACAGTTGACGTTTTGAGTCCAAATGACTCTTCTCAAACTCTCTCATGGGATAATTACATGTTGTGGAAAGCAGCCAACCATTAAAAGAGATTGGGGTAATTTCAACAAACAGCTGTTGTAACTGCAAGAACAGAGTTTTTTCAAATATCACCAGCACAGGCGGGTTTTTTTTTTAATTTTTAGAGGGTTTGGAATTTAAATAACTTGACAGTTTGATAGTTCTACATATCTTATCTGCCTTCACAAGCAGCTATGTCTCCTCCATTAGAGACTCCCACACTGTGAGTTAAGGCCCTTGCTACAGCAAAAATGGGATCTGACTGATCTCAGCACTGAGTTTAAATAGCCCTGCTGAGTTTGGGTTTCCCTCAAATCTAAGTGACAACCCAGCCCCTTTCCCCTACCAGAGAAAAGTCAATCTGCTGGAAATGGGGGTGGGTCTTCTGGATTGGGATCCTGTTCACCACAGCTCCACGAAAATCTGGCCCAATGTTTCAAGTTGAAGACCCTTGATCAGAAATAGAAGTACTTAGAGATGTAATAGTTTTTAAGCAAGGCAGGGTGGACGGGATGAAAGAACAAAGGTTGGGTTTGTGATAGGGTGGAAGGAAGGAGAGATTAACTCAATGAGCTTCATTGTAATAGTGTAGGAGGCCATGGACAGGTCAGAGTAGGAGTGGAACAGAGAATTAAAATGAAGGGCAACTGGAAGCTCAGGGTCATGCTTGTGGATTGAACAGAGGTGTTTCACAAAGCACTCACTCAATCTGTCTTTGGTCAGTATAAAGGAGACTGCATTGTGATCAGCCAATATAGTATACTAAATTGAATGAAACGCATGTAATCACTGTTTCACCTAGAAAGGGCAGTGTCTCAACAAGGCTGTGAAATATAATTTAGCAGCATGGTGTTCACTACTGGCAAATACTAATTCATTTTGGTACAGCAAAACATAATCTTAAAATTCTCAACACAACCTTCGAGGAAGAAGTCAAAAGCATGCCAATGTTTTAACTTTCATAAAATTAGTCTATTGTCCTTGCCTTGAAGATTGTGTTGAGACTTATAACAGGGCGGGTGGAAAGGTTACATGGAAGATGACCAGTTTGAATTCCAAGGTGGGAGAGGGATGAGGGAAACATTTGATATTAAAATATTAATGAGTAAACACAGTTTAGAATTTGGACAGGAAGTATATGTTCATTTTGTAAATTTTGGAAAAGCATTCGATTGGGTTGACTGGATTAAACTCTTGACAGTACTGAAAGACATTAGAATGGACTGGAGAGATAGATGATTCATAAGAAATCTGTACTAACAGGGTGAGAGTAGCCAAGCAGTCAGAACCATGTATAATTGGAAGTTGTTCAACAAGGGTATTGTTTGTCATCAGTCTTCTTCAGTGTCTATGCAGAAGCAATGATTAAAGAAGTGTTTGAAGACACAGAATCTGGCATTAAGATCAAGGAGCGAATAATAATATCAATTAGATTTACAGGTGACATCGCACTTGTAACAAGCATAGAAGAAGATGTAGCCAGCCCTTCAGCAAGAGCGCATTCATTTTAAAGAAACCAACATCTAAAAGCTGACGACGAAAGTTAATGCATGAGGTCCTGTCTCCGCAAGAACAGGAGAATTTGGTTTAAAAGTGACTGATTCCATGAAGAGTCAGAACGCCAGTCACTTGGAGTCGAGTCATGCAGCCAGTCCATCAGCAAGAACACATTCAACTTAATAGAAGCCAACATTTAAAAGCCCAAAAGAAGGTATGGCTAGAAGTCTATTCAGAACAGATAATTTTCAGAAATTGGCCAAACTTTGCCTCCCAGCATTCCATGGGACCTTGTAACTTGATCTAAAATAAAACTTGAAAACCAGACATAGACACAATGAGTGATTTCTTCAATATACTAGTCAACAGATGGAAGAGGTAGTTAAGCCACACAATGAAAGGCATTTATCCAAGATTTAAATGATTTGTCTCAAACATTGAATTGCTGTGAACTGTTGTCGAACTGTAAATAATACATCCAAGTGAATGAGCTATGGAACCATTGTGTCTGGTTGTGCCCCCACATTCCTTGAAAATGCTAATCCCAAAGAGAGGAGTCAGATGATGTTGATACGCCAAAATCTTCCCCATTGAAGCACCTTCATATGTTAAGGATGTGAGATTGTTGCAATATGTAAGAAAATACAATCAGAGGCGGGGTGGGGGTGGTGGGAATGATGTAGTGCAGGGGTGGCGTGGGGGCTTGTGTGCAGCAATCATTGTCGCGGATGTGATTTTTGTAGTTTTGAGAAACGTGCATTTATCAGTAGTAGCAGCAGCAACTTTTCAAGGGTTAGCAGCATGAGTGCAGCTCAGAAGTTACGAGAACAGCATTTGTAAGTATAGTGCTGGTTTAACTTTGGGAGGACGATACTGATGTTTGTAAGTTGTTGATGGTAAACAACATTTGTTTAAATGTTGATCTAACTTAAGGGGAGCAGGGTACAAGTTCTTAAGTTTATCAATGTTACAATAAGCTATTAAAAAGAAGAGTTGTAAGCCTTGACCATTTCCTCCACCCAAACGGGTTCAGAGGAACCTTAGAATTAGGAGTATAAGCGAGGGAGTGCCAGTTCACCTACCTACAAAGGATTACAAGAACTAGTAGATAGACTAGAAAAAGCAGACATGAACTTTGGAATGAAACTGCACATCAGTAAAACCAAAGTGATGCATATCTCAAAATCACCAATATTCATAAATTCATAGAAGAAAAATAACTAGAACAGGTGCAAGAATTAAAATATTTAGGAAGCATAATATCTGCAGATGGAAGGCGCAACAAAGAAATAAGAACAAGGATAGCAATGGGAAAGGCTGTATTTAGTAAGAAGAGACAGTTGCTAACTGGATAGCTGAATAAACAACTCAAGAAGCGATTTGTAAAGAGTTTGAACTGGAGTGTTGATCTGTATGGATGTGAGATGTGGGCATTATGGAAAGTGGAGACTAACTTGCTAAATAGCTTTGAAATGTGGGTTTGGAGGAGAATGGAAAGGATCAGCTGGACAGAAAAATAACAAATACTGAGGAAAGTGAACGAACAAAGAAATTTACTGAATGTAATTAGGAAAGGATAGAGAGACTGGGCCAGGCACATCTTATGAGGAAACAGACTAGTAAGAGACACTATGGAGGGAAGATTTCAAGGAAAAGGAGGAACAGGAAGGAAGAGAATACCATTGCTGGATGGCTTGTAAATTGAAGGAAGTTATTGGAAAATAAAAAGACTGGCACAGGACAGAGAGACATGGAGAAGACTATGAGCCAAGGATCTGTCCTCGGGCAGGGCACACGTGATGGTAATAATGATGATGATAAAGATGATGAAGCATAGTCTTATAGGGAATCTGAAATGCTAGAATTGAGCTCAAAACATGGAATTAAAGGTTCAAAATGACATTCACATCTCAAGTGCACATTTCTGTTGTAAGTAGCACCAGATGCCATGTTGGTTAAGATGAGCATCTGAAGGAAGTATGTAAATTAGGCATATAATGACCTCAAGCATCATTTTGGAGCTCAATGCTGCAGCAAACACCCTCTCTTAATCATGCTGAACACATGTTCAACAAGAGGAAGAACCCACTACCAGCACTATTAAAAGAGATCATCAAATACTTCCAGTTACTGATTGATTTCTCCTGACATTCTATTCAAATAGAGCTCATTATATTACATTCTCTCTTGCCAGAAAGCAAGAGGTGAGGTGAATATGTTGAGTCATGAAGATTGTAGGATTCCCCAGGGTTCAGGGTGTCATCACTTTGCAAGTGCTGTAACTAAAATGGATTCAAATCTTTAAACATCCAGCTGATGTGCAACCATAGGCAGCAAATCATGCAGGTCAATGCCTGATATCCTGGCAACAGTTGTGATGCCTTTATTCATCAGCAGTCTGCTGCACCATCTACTTTTGAGCCACCATAAAGCAAAATGTGGTTGTCCACTGACTTAATACTCTGGCACACAACCCATGCACAGGCAGGCAGCATGCATACAATGAAAGCCATGCTGCCACACAAAATGGGACAGAGCAGACCATCGGTGTGCAGAAACAGTGCTTCCATTGCCTGGACTGCTCTCAGGGAGGCCTGCACCACTTGGCAGAGTAGGTGTCAAGATTTTGTGGTCTACTGCAGAACCTTGTCATCATGGGGACAGGGTATTCCACCAGCTATATGGCAAGCAGCCAAAGAGGAGGAAGAGAAGGGGGAAGAGGGTGGAGGTGACATCGGCAGCCATTTTCTAGTCAGGCCCTCTGCAAACAACTCATTTTACTGCGATATCAGTAAACATAACCTCAATTCCCTATTCATCAACAATCCCAACACACCCTACTTTCACTTTGTCACTGATTGTCCCAGAGTTCACATGGAAAAAAGTAAAGCCACCACAAAAAAATTCCAACCAAACTTATAAATCAAACCATGCCACATATACAAATGATAATTAATCAATCTTGTGCATTCCCTTGGTAACTGTCTTCCATGTGCTCTTGTTTGTCCTCGTGCTTTTATGCAGTGCCACCCTGGTGGCTGCAGCATGAAGGTTGCTGAATTTCACTAGAGGAGACAGCAGATGGCCTTGCAGGGTGACCTCGAGCAACTCTGGGGCCAAAGGGTGTGGCTTCAGACTGCCGCATGGGCATTAACAGACAGGGTTGGCTTGGGCATGGGCATTAACAGACAGGGTTGGCTTGCTGGCAGGCAACATTACAAGCACTGGCAGAGTGGCAGTTGTGAGAAGATGAACTCTGTCATCCTGAGAGAGGACCTGCAAGCTTCTGTTCAATGGAGCCAGGGCAGCATCTCACTTATTCTAGTAACCTAATTACGAACGGATTGTTGGATTGCTGTGAGACCCTGAAAGTCCCTTTGAACGCTGATATCCACAGCCATGATGGCAGTGAGTTTTGCTTCCACAACAGCACCCAAATGTTTGTTGGTTTCTGCTTCTGCTCCAATGGAAGCTTCGACATCAGCCATCAGACATTGCATCAAGGTTGTGTCTACAAGTGGGCAAATAGAGATCATCACTTTTCCATCCATGTGAAAAGTTGGGCTGGACTTCTCCATATTTCTTGACATTGCAAACAGGCTGCCTGGTAGGCCTGGCAATGCAGCAAGAATTTCAATGCACATACCCATCAGCCTTTGTCTGTAGCCTGCCCCATCAAAGTGCTAATCTGAGTCTGTTACAGCAGAACTCATGTGCATTCTCCCCCTCAATGGAGATGGCACCTCCATATACCTTGGTTCCAGGCAACCCATGTCCAGTGTCTCACCATGTGCACTATCCTGCCTCTATGCTATCCTCCAAAGTAATTGGCAGTATTTGAGCTGGTGGCTATGGATATGAGAGTGAGTGACAGTGTTTCTTCATCATTACTGCCTTCTTGCTCTTCCGTCTATTGCTGGTCCACCACTGCCTGGCCAGATTGCAAAGCTTGAGTATTTGAAAGGAGAAAGGCGCCACGGTTGGATTGTGGTGACAGGATGTTGGTGGTAGTGAAAAGTGAGTGTTGGGTGTTTACACCACCAGCAGTTTCTAAATTGTGGGAAGAAGGGGAAGTGAGATGTGAGAAGGATTAGATATGAGGATTCCATCATCATCTATGATTTCAAACCTGCCCCCGGCCATGGCCTCAACAATTGTCACTCCAATAATGACAAGTGGCAAGTGCCGTCTTCCACATGGGGCAGGATGTGCAGGCATGTCTCACCCTTATCTTTTAGCACCTGCTGCCTCCAGTTGCATGTCATCTTGTACTGCAAGAGAGAGGCAAGTGTGGTGCAATATGTTCGGGTGATGTGTCTGTTAGAGTTGAATAGTTGGCAGCTGGTGTGTGCAAGTTGTTAAATGTGGATATAAGGCTCACAACAGTGCATGTGTGAGGGTGAGTTGAAGCTATGAATTCTAGGTGTGAGTCCTGATTAATAAAGATTGATGCAGGGGTGTAAGATTGAGCAGTATCTAAGCTTGTGATGCAGTTAATGGGAGATAGCATTTGAAGATGCATTCGCTAACCTTGATAACTCATGTGAGATCATTGAACTATTTGTAGCACTGACCCCAGGTCCTCGAGGGTTGACCCCTGGCATTGACTGGTGCTGCTATCTCCTCCCAATGCCTTCTGAGAGTTGTCTAGAGAGTCTTCTGGTTCCGTGTGGATTTAGCACATCTCTCTTACTCAGTGGGTAGAATCTTTCCTATGGCAGGTGGGCTGTTCGGGAGCGGGTGCGGGTGGGCACAGAGCTAATCACCACCACGATCGGCAGCGCTTCGCCATCTTACACGGGCAGGCCAATTAAGGCCCGCCCAGTGTAATGCATGGCTGGTAGTGCTCAGTGCTAGCTGTGCGGGCGGGGGGAAGAGGGAGAATCAGGGCCTGCACTCTATCGCCCAACACACGCCCGACGTCACCTCACATCACATTACACCACGGCGTGTCGGGCCTGCCCCTGCACACTGACGGCAATATTCTACCCAGCATCTCGTCAATCAAGTCTTCCAGTGCAGCATCAGAAAATACTGTAATACACTCTCTCCCATATTGTACCATTATTGCATCTTTATGCAAGTTATACTGAGTTCCACAATGAGTTCCACCACCTGCTCCAGCCACAATGCATCTCTCCTTTCAGAAGTACAGACTGCCTTAAAGTAGTGAAGGCTAGCTTTAAGCATTGCTTGCTTCTCACAACCTTGGGCTTCCCTGCTGAGGTCTGCAGCCACTCAACAGCGTGGTTAACACCATTGCATGCAAAAAATAAAAGGTAACGTGGGAGAATTTTCCGGTTGGTGATTGGGGACGGGGCCCACTCACTGATGCGTAAAATGACCACGGTAACGTCGGGCGGGCGTCCTGACATCACCGCGCGTTATTTAGATTTTCAGTTCGGCGGGCGTGCAGCCGACTCGGCTGCATGCCCTCCAAACTGTCAAAGGCCTGTTTAAAACTAATTAAATCAATTAAATGAGCTGTCCGTCCAACCTTAAGGTTGGCGGGCAGGCGATGGGCCCAGGCGGCCTTTGCACCTTTCATGGAACCTCATCCATGGGCAGGATGAGGTTTCATGAAGTGTTTGTAAATTAAATAAATTTTTTAATTAATGTTCCTTGACATGTCCCAGCTCATGTGACACTGCCACATGAGGGGACATGTCTTAAAATATTTTCAATTCTTTATTTAAATGTTTGAACCTTAAACAAATCTATGTGCGTGAAAGAGCGCATGCCCGGACTCAGGGAATTCCCCCCCCCGCCGCCTGCACAGGGAACGCTCAGCGCTTCCGGACGAGCGTCTCGCTGGGCGGGCCTTAATTGGCCCGCCTACGTAAAATGGCTGCATGCACCCAATCGGCGCCCCCGATTCACGCTCATTCCTGCCCGCCACCACACAACCCCCTCCCCCACCAACGGGGGGAAAATTCAGCCCATGAAGTTGGCGTGCAGTCTGCATCAGAAGTAACAGGCATGGGTTAATCATGCATCATGATCAACATTCCCTCTAAGCTTTTTTGTTGTGCATAGCTATTTATTGAAGTGCACGGGCCCTTTAAGTCGTTTTGTGTGGCCATGGATGCATGGTAACTTGAAGGGGCTGATTTGTGCTCAGTCAGTGCAGGTTAACTCCCAGGCATATGAGAGGTTTTGCAGAGTTCCATCTGTATCAGTGCATTTGAAGAAAGATAGCTGGCAGCAGTTTTGATTGCATTGAAGATACACTGAATGGAATAATTTTATTTGACATTATACATTTCCTGACATCTGTCTGATGGCTTTTGTACTAAATGATGGTAGCAGAGAGTAAATAATCTGCTCATTTGTCATTAAATTTCACTAGTTTAATTACAAATTATAATGTTTTGCAATGTAATAGCGCAGTTAGGATTATTGTTTTAATATTAAAATATGTACCAACCAGGAAACACCTAGCATCCACATAAAGCTATATATTAAATTAAGAGAGTATATTAGCTACCACCCTTGGATGCAAGGAGAATGCTTAATGATATTCATTGAGTATTTTGCAATTTGTAATGTATTTGGCTGCAGACAATACTTCTTGTTGTCAGTTCACATTCTTTGAAGTTCTGATTACCAGTGGAGAACACTCTGAGTAAACTACAATGCATTTCATGGATGGTAGAATATGTTATGAGATACAGGCTGGGAGATTTGGCTCCATTGTAACACTGGAGCTGGCACTGTGGAAGTCAGAGACCCTGTGAGTGGAGTGTGCAGTGCTTCTGGACACTACTCATCAGCCTTCTCCTATATGCTGCCCCATTGAATCCTCATCTGAGATCCCTGTGGAAGAACTTATCTTCTTATCTCATCCTCCAGTAAACTGGCACACAAACTATCCTTTCCTGGTCTGGCTGAAGCCTATTCATGCCCAGTGACTCACCATGCACAGGCCCCAACTTTATACTTGCCTCGAAGGTGTGTACGGTGCCGGTATCAAGGTAGTGGCTGCAAGTGACAGGGCCTTTTTAGCCATGCTGTGCTGTTGTACCCTCTCTTCCTCCTGGGTGTATTGTGGCTGGCAAGATAGCAGTTCTTGGGTGATTGAAAGCAGAAATCAGAAAGGAGAAGTTTGGGATGAGGGACAGGGGTTGGGGTGAAAAGCGAAAGGTCCATGTTCATACCATCAGCAGCTTGCTCATATGTCAGGGACCCTTCCTCAGATCAACTCTTGTCCTCTCTGCCCAAAGACCTGTGGCTCCAAGATCGGCCTGCTGAATCACCTGAGGTCATACAAATCATGAATCATTTCGAGGGATTGACGACGAAATATGTCAGATAGCAGGATGAGAGTGACATGGGAGTTGAGAAGAGGCTTAAAGCATCACACTCAATGTTTTCAGCAATGCTGGATGCCACATGCTCTGTCACTGCCATATCCTCCATCAGGGCTCAGGAGTTCAGGCATCCTTGTCTCCATCAGTTCCACTCTGGACCACCTTGTCCTGCAAGAGAAAAGGCAGAATGTCAGTGATTGTGTTGCACTATATTTTGGTGATCTCCTGACACAGCTGAATAGCAGGAAATGTGTTGAGTTAGTGGAAGCTAATTTGTTGTGAGGCTGGCACCATTGGAATGTTTGTGAGGGTGACATGAAGCATCTGGATGGAGTGCTGAATACCAAGAGATGCTGCTGAGTGATGGGAGTGTGGTGCATTGAACAACATGAGAGGCTGGGAATGTGGTGGGTATAAGGTCCTTTGAAGATGCATTCATTGACCTGGACCACCCACATGAGATCATTAAACCAGTGCTGCTAAGACCACAGGGCCATACTCTGGCTGTTTGTGCCTATTTCCTTTAGAGGGCCTCCTAGCCCCCCACACAGGTTGTGATGAAACCTATACTTACTTAGTTTGGAGTTCAGAGGTCGGGAACTCTGTTATGATCCCCAGCTGAGGTTACCACTAGACAAGCCTGATCCCAGGGTGGAACCCACCTTGATAGATCCTAACTTTTATTTGTTTGTTTAGATATGTGGAGAGGGGCTACTGAACAGTCACCAGAGTCAACTAGTAAACTTTTAACAAAAGCATAAAACATTTATCAAACAAGAAAAGATGAACTATATCACAACACTCGTTAACCCACAACCTTACCTTTACAGGAAGCTCACCTCCACCTTCTCAAGGGCAACTAATGATGGGCAATAAATGCTGGCCCAGCCAGCGAAGCCCATGAATAAATAAAAAGTATATATACAGATTTGTAAGGATAACACAAGTTATAAAAGCTATCTTATACTCTAATGTTCACAGTAAGTACAGTCCATGTAAACCAGTTGGCAATCTGTGGTCAGACATACCACACTCTGAAACCAAATGACAGATGCCACCCCAGAGAGATGCTATGGATCTCTCCTCAATTCCCCACCAGGCACTTATCATACCATGAGCCAACTAGTCTCATTGAACACCGCCTTTCACACAAGGGTCTCCAATTTCCACTTTCCAAGAACTTGCCATGGAATCTTCTCCCAAACCAACGCTTTCTCTCAGATGCCTTCTGCAAGGGTTCATCTCCAGGGTTTCGAACTCTCCTTCCAATGTTCCTCTCTCCTAGGTCACCACATGCATTGAAGCTTTCTTACACACACTCTCTCTCACCAACTCAGTGTTAACAGTACACCACTGCTTCACATGCCCATAGCAAAAAGTTATAGACTTTCAATTGCCTCTTTGGACCTTCTGACTTCTCACAAGTCTTTATATTGTTTTCACTTTGCTTCCTGTAGCTTGGAGCTTTAAGCCTTTCCCTGCCTTTCACTCTTAACTTCACTTAACAGGACCTTTTCCAGGTTCATGTCCTTCCTTTGACTAGAAGGTCTGCTTGAGACTTTCTCCTGTTCCACTTCTCTGGATTTTTGGGGACTTTCTTCTTTATCTTGGGACTGGCTATCTGGCCCCTTTGCTCCAGTCTCTCCCTGGCAGCTAGTTTCAACCAACTTTATCTTGGAACTGGCTATCAGAGCTTTCTAGGTTGCTTCTGCCTGGCAACTGTCTTCAAAACCAACTGAACTCAAACAGCTTCCAAATCAAACTATTATTTCTAGTTTCTTCTGTGTGTGTCTGTGGGAGAGGCCTGCCTCTCTGGACACCAACAACCCAGTTTTCTACTCTTGTATTTGCTTAACTTCTCTTACAGTCGTAAAACTTATTAGAAATGCAGGCACCTTTTAAAGTGAAACTAAAACTCAACGTGGCCTTTTCTTAACACACAGATACAGAAATACAAATAAAATTTAAACATTAAAGCTAAAACTCATTCCTAACACCCACAAATGCCAATATAACTTAATTAAACTATTTCTATTTCCTAACAACTCCGATTCCTTATGATTCCCGGACCTTCCGCGTATGCGCCAGCTGTGACCTGGCCACACATGCGTAGTTAGATTGTTTTCATTCTTCAGGATGAGGACCAGCCCTTGTGTGCCTGCACAGAAGAGGGAAAGAAGAATGACGCAAAAACCCAGGTCAGATGACCTGGTATAGAGTGCCATGGTCGAGTAAGTGTCTTAAGGATTGGGACAAGGGAGGGGGACAGGGAAAGGTCCCAAACCAGGGATGGGGTCAGGGAGAGGTCCCACATAGGGGATAAAAGACAAGGGACAGAAATAGGTCCTGTTAAGTTAAAAGAAGGGAGCAGAGAAATAGACCCCAAGTTAAAGAAAGAGCTGCAGGGAGAAGATTTTAAGCAAAGTGGGCACAAGAGAAGCCCTGAAGATTGGAGAATGAAGCCAAAGATTGGTGACTCCATGCTGAGGGTTGTTGGGGCAGAGATACCCCTTTGCAGAAGTGGTGACCTGCCTGCCACGACTAAAGATCTGAAAGTGTGTTTGGAAGGTGAAGTTTGAGTGTACTCAGAGATCCAGGGGAAAAGAATCTCGGAAGGAGAGATTGAAACCATGAGAGCTGGATCATTGTTGAAACCATTCGAGTGGGAGTGACTTTTGGAGAGAATTCCAAGGCGAGATCTTCAAAGGTAGATCTTGGAAACCCTCATGAGGAAGACGAAGTTTCAGTGAGCTTGGTTGGCTCACAATGTGACAAAAGCCTGGGTGGGTTGTTGAGAAATCCATGGAATCTGTTTTGGTCTAATCTGTCATTTATTCTGCAGTGTGGTGTGTCCGATTACAGTTTGCCTGGTAATTCACACGTACCTCATGCTTACCCTGAATGTTAGAGTATAAGATAGGTATTGTAAACTGTTCTATCTTTCTGAACTTGTAAAGTTTACTTTTGCTTGTTCAAAACCCATGGAATCTTGTGGCTTTATTCACTTACTAGGCGCCTTGAATCTCAAACTTTATCTACTTTAAACAAGAAGTTATTGGGCCCAACCGAATCACCCCCACCCACCACCGCCCCCCACACCACCACCACCACCACCACCCCCAAAGTCTGGCCAAGGATCACAACAAGTTACATAACATTCTGTCCATCTCCATGAGCACAGTCAACTACGCTTCTGTGAAAACTCTAGAGCACTGCCGCCTCCTGTGTTCCATGGGGAAAGTGATGAAAGTGTAGAAACATAAGGAATCAGTTTAATCTGTAACTGTAACTGACATCCCTTGTGACAGCCAGGCAACACTGGAGATAAAGAGGTTGAGAGCTGCAGTAGCTAACTGCAACCGACAATGCTGTTGTCAGTCTTATTTCAGGAGGCCTCCTTATGCATTGCTCCTCAGCCAGCTGTGGGTATTGTGTCTTAAGCTATAAACTCTGTTGAGAGAGTAAAGGTTCCTGTCAGCAAATATCCTATTTGCTGTTCCTGCAACTGCAGTCCAGTTTGCTCCTTTCTCTTCATCTTGTCAAAATAGAATTGTAAAGAAAACAGTGTTACCAGAAGCCCCAAAAGAGTTCAGAATGCTCTGAAGCAACTAAAACAATTGAAATAAAAGCAGAAAATGCTGGAAAATCTCAGCAGGTCCGACAGCATCTGTGGAGAGAGAAACGGAGTTAACATTTCGCATTCACACTACTCTTCTTCAGAGCTAAAGAGAAGTGGAAATAGATGGAATTTATACTGTTTAAGGGGGGTGGAGCAGGTAAAGAAAGTCAGCGATAGGTCAGGGTTAAGGAGAGATTGACTAAGATGCCATGGACATAAAGCAAAGGGAGTGTTAATGGTAGCGGTGAAGACTAAAAAAGGTGCTGATAGTGGCATAAAGGTGAGATAGCAGAATGTGTTAATAGCAGAACAAGGGTCAGCACTGAAACAACTGAACTCACCAAAGTAAGAAAAAACCACTGGATGTTACAAGAAAAGTGTCTCCCAAAAATTGCCACCTTGGAGAGGAACTAACAAACCATTTAAGCATCACTGGAATTGTCCACCTCCTGAGTTGTACCACCCAGGATTTGTAGGCTGGCTCTGGACCTGGTGATAGCAACATGAGCAGAGACAGAAGTGGCATTGCGAGGCATAACTCTGTGATTCAACCTTGATTTGAATTTCTTAATGAGGCTCTTAATCAAACAGTAAGTAGGTGTTTCAATTGTACAGACAATTAGGGTGCTGCTACTACCCAATTTTTAGTTGCAAACTGAGTAGTAGGGACGGTTGTAATGATCTGAAATATACTGAATGAACGGGGTAGTGGAAGTTGATTCATTAATAACTTTCAAAGGGGAATTGGATGTACACTTGATGAAAAAACATCTGCAGTACAGTGGCGAAAGAGCAGGGAAATGCAATGAATTGGATAGCTCTTTCAAAGAGGCATGATGGGCCAAATGGCCTCATTCTGCACCGTTCAATTGTATTATCCCGTGAAAAAGCGGCCTCTTTGCATCCAATGTTTATACAAAGTTGCTGTTTTACATGTTAATGACTTCAGCTGTACATGTTCCCAACCAAGTCACTCAATGTGTTTGGTGCCTTCCCAATTTAACCTTCTCCATTTTGGTTGAGTCAGAGTCTCCCATGAATTGGCGGGGATGTTTGACCTCTACAGGGATGCTTTTGGATATCCCTAAAGCATTTCCGCTACCTACCTGGGAGTCTCCTGCCACAGCCGAGTTCCAAGTAGCGCAGTTGCTTCAGGAATCTGGTGTCAGGCATACGAACGACATTTCCTGCCCAGCGGAGCTGGTTCTGAGTGATTAGCACCTCAATGCTGGGTATGTTGGTTAGGGGAGGCGCTGCTGCTGGACCTTTCTTGCGAAGGCACGCCTGATGGTACATCCCTAGTGCTTTGAGGTGCCAATTGTAGGTAACCCAAGTCTCCAAAGCATACAGGCACACAGGGATCACTGCTGCCTAGCAAACCATAATTTTAGTCTCTGGTTTGAGATCCTGGTCTTCAAATATTCTTTTCCCCATTCAGCCGAAGGCTGAGCTGGCACATTGGAGGTAATGATGAATTTCATCGTGTATATTTACCTTTGTCGGGAGGAGGCTCCCAAGATGTTTTCCACATTTTCCAGGATCTTGCAGTTAATCTTAATTGATGGGATGTGTTGCGCTGTGGGAACTAATTGGAAGAGGAGCTTAGTTTTCCAGGTGTTTAGTGAAAGGCCCACTTTCTCATATGCTTCAGAAAAGAAGTGATCTGGAGCTCAGTTTCTGAGCAAACGCACACGTGAACAGCATATCCAAGAATAATGCAAGAAACAGCGCCAACCCCTGTACATAACCTTTCTCGCTCTCACAAAAGTCTCTGAATCTATCAATCATGAAGGTTTATGGAGTACCCTCCTCAAATTTGGCTGCCCTCATAAATTTGTTGCCATCCTCCGCCTACTCCACAAGGACATGCAAGCCCTAATCCCCAAGAACAGAATCACCACAGACATTATCACAGTGAAGACTGGGGTGAAACAAGGCTGTGTCAATGCACCAATTCTTATCTCCATCTTCCTCATTGCAATACTGCATCTCACCTCCAGCAAATTACCCACAGGGGATGAGGATAATTTACAGAACAGAACAGAACAGTTCCACCTAGGCTACCTTCAATCCAAAACCAAAATCACTCCAACTTCAGTCATTGATTTCCAATATGCAGGTGACATAGACCAGTACAACCAGATTTCAGCTATTAAGTGGCCAATGGTTCGAGAATTGAAGTCTCACCATCTCTTATCCATATGCCCTATTTTTCAGTTAGTAAATTTTCGATGTTAATGTAAATTTGGTTCACTGCGCATGAATTTCTATAAAAAATTAATATCAGTTTCTTTTTTTACATTTTTGAACAAGTGCTCAAAATTCAAACAAGTGCAATCAGATAAAATAAGGTATAAAACACAACTTTTGACTGCATTGTCTTTTTCAATCTCACAAAAGTCTTTGACCCTATCAGCCGTGAAGGTTTATGGAGTATCCTCCTCAAATTTGAGCTGAGAATATTCTAATTTGTAATTTGTAATTTTATGAATTACCACAAAAACATTTTTTGAAAATAATATGTATAGTAATTGTAATTAAGATGTAATTTATAAATGTACTTAACAAATATTGGATTGAATGATTCACTCTTAATCTCTGAATATATTGGAAATAAAAGGTCCCTGATTCTATTGAAATTATCAGCTCATACAACTACATAGATTGCACCTCCTGACTCCCCAAAGCCTGTCCGCCATCTACATGGCACAAGTCAGGAATGTGATAGAATACTCTCCACTTGCCTGGATGAGTGCAGCTCCAACAACACTCAAGAAGCTGAACACCATCCAGGACAAAGCAGCCCGCTTGATTCGCACCCCATCCACCACCTTCAACATCCACTCCCTCCACCACTGATGCACAGTGGCAGCAGTGTGTACCATCTACAAGATGCACCACAGCAACTCACCAAGGCTTCTTCAACAACACCTTCTAAACCTGTGACTCTACCACCTAGAAGGAAAAGGACAGTAGATGCATGGGAGCACCACCATCTGCAAGCTCCCCTCCAAGCCACACACAATCCTGACCTGGAACTATACTGCTGTTCCTTCACTGTCACTGGGCCAAAGCCCTGGAACTCCCTTCCTAACAGCACTGTTGATGTACCTACACCACATGGACTGCAGCGGTTCAAGAAGGGAGCTCACCACCACCTTCTCAACAGCAATTAGGGATGGGGAATAAAAATACTGGTCCAGCCAGCGATGCCAACGTCCTGTGAAAGCATTTAAAAAACAGCTCAGCCTAACTGAGCATATTGGTGTTTGTGTTCCACGTGAGCCTCCCTCCCCACCTCCTCGCTTCACCTACAGAATCTTCAATATGTTAAATCCATGAAACTGAGTTTCATAACAAAACTGTTTATTTCATTATATCTTCCAAGTTCCAGTTCTTGGGAACTCTATCAATGTACAACAGTGAATTAAAGTGTAGGTAGGTAATTGGCCACAATCCACAAGGGAACATAGGCATCCCTCTTTATGAGAGAAAGACAATCAATTAAAGAGCTTGAGGGGCACCACTCCACATCAAGCATGGGACAGGCAAGGAGGCAAGTCCCACATCTACTTCAGCCATATTGAGAATCGAACCCACACTCTTGGCATTATTCTGAACCACACACTGGCCATTTAGCCAACTGGCCCCTGAATTAAAGTGTGGATAGATGGAAAGCACCACAGCAGAAATTTATATAGCACTTTTAACCAAGTAAAATGTCTCAAGACACTTCACAGGAGAATTATCAAACAAAATTTGACACCGAGCCACTTAAGCTGATATTAGGGCAAATGACCAAAACCATGGTTAAAGAGGTAAGCTAAAAAGAGGAAAGAGAAGTAGAGAGATGGGAAGGTTTAAGGAGAGAATCGCAGAGCTTCAGGACTTGGCATTTAAAGCACCACTTGACGCTACAGGAACAAAACTTTCCCCCTCTGCTTTCATTTTCATGATCAATCTTTTGTTTCCTTTTTTCCAAAGGGCCCATTTGAAATATTAGCCTGTCTTTCACTTTTACATTTTATATCTATTTAACCTGCCACAATTCCTACCAGTGAAACCAGCTTTTGTGTTTGCTGGAACTTTAAACAATGGCACCACCCAGTGGCAGTAATGTACAATTTTTCACCATAAAAATATATCACAGAAGCAATGGGCCACTCAATTGCTTTGGAACAAAAAATATTTCTTAGAATCATCACAGCACAGAAAGAGGCCATTCAGCCAATCAAGTCCATGTCAACTATCTGTAGAGCAATCCAATCAGCCCCATTCCCCTGCCCTATCCCTGTAGCTCTGAAAGTTTATTTTCCACAAGTGCCTATCTGATTTCCTTTTGAAATCACTGATCGTCTCTGCTTCCACCACCCTCAGACACAATGAGGTTCAGGTCATTACCATTCCCTGCATGGAACAAAAAGTTCTTCCACACATTCTCCCTGCATCTCTTGCCCAAATCCTTAAATCTGTGGCCCCTCGTCCTTGTACCATCAGCTAATAGGAACAGCTTTTCTTTGTTTATCTTATCTAAACCTGTCACAATCTTGTACAGCTCTATCAAATCTCGCATTTGCTCCAAGGAGGACAACACCAGCTTCTTCAACCTAACCTTGTTGCTGAAATAAAAAAAGCAGTGGTCCTAGCACTGAGCTTTGGGGAACACCACTGTTTACCAAATCCAGTCCGAAAAACAACCATTTATCACAACTCATTGTTTTCTACCATTTTTTAAAACCCAAACTGATGTTGACCCTCCTATTTCATGAGCCTCCATTTTGTTAACAGCCTTTTATCTGGTACTTAATAAAAAAAACTTTCTTAAAATCCATATAGACAACATCCACTGCATTCCCTTCATCAACCTTCTCATTAATTCATCTGTTATTTCATCCTTCTGTTAATTCATCAAAAATTTCAAATAGACTAGCCATCTGTATTTTAAAAACCCATGCTGGCTCTCCTTAATTAACTCAAACCTCTCCAAGTGTCTGTTGATTTATTTTCCCCCTGATTAGTTGGCATGAGTTGGCTTGGATGGGGCATGGGGAATGTGGGAGTGAGGGGTTGTGCGGGCTAGAGGGCTTTACTGTTTTAATTACTACTGGAATGATGTCCCAGAAAACCAAGGCAGGGCTTTTAAACATCCTGCCTCGGCACTCAGCAGCCCATGTGATTGCCTCTGCACTGTTTCCAGGGGCAGTATGCCCGACTCTAGTTAACCCCTGACCCCCGTCCCCCCACTGGCCCAGAACAAAAATCTGACAATTTTAGGTAAGTTTCTCCCGAGTTGGGTTTGGGAGTCAGGAACTTTCCCAACTCTGCGCGCCCGACATGGAAGTGAAAATTCAGCCCTTTGTAGTTCTGAATATCAAGCACCCAGTCCTCAAGACTTTTAAGCTAAATGGATGAGAATTTACTGAAACTGCTAAAATAAGACATTCATTTGCAAATTATTTGTATTCATTCAAACCAACTGCATGAAGAAGTAGAAATAACCTTCAAATTTTTACAAACAAATTTAACCAGTGAATAGCACCAATCACACTGATGGCTATTGGCAACAGACAAGTACACTTACTGGTCTGAATTATGTATTCAAATATACACCCTGACGTGTGTTATATGATAAGTATGAGGTTATTCAACTTGTTAGTAAGAATGGAAAAGCTAAATATTTTTAAAAGGTGTAAAACTTGTAAATGTTGATGTTCAGAGATGTACGCATACAGGAACACAGACAGTTAGTACACAGATTAACAAGCAATTAGGAAAGCAGATGGCATGTTGGCCTTTATTGCAAAGGGATTAGAGTACAAGGATAAGGAAGTCTTGCTACATTGTATGGAGTTTTGTTGAGACCACACCTGGAGCACTGTGCAGTTTTGGTCTCCATTTTGAAAGGAGGATATACTTGCATTCGAGGCGGTACAGCAAAATTTAATTAGATCGGTCCCTACGTTGACAAAATTGTCCTAAGATGAGAGGCTGAATAAATTTGGGCAATAATCTGAGTTTAGAAAAATGAGAGGTGATCAAGACTTGAAGAGGCATGATGGGGTAGACACTGAAAAGTTGCTTTCCTGGCCTGGAAAATCTAGAATACGGGAGCACAGTCTTAGGAGAAGAGGACAACCATTTAGGACTGAGATGAGGGGAAATTTCTTTAGGAATTGTCTAGTTGTGAATGCTCCATTGCTGAGTACATTCAGGACTAATTTCTTTTGATCTTTCAGGTAATAAAGGGATATGGGCAACGGGCAGGAAAATAGAGTCAAGGTAGAATATCAGCCATGATTGTACTGAATGGCGGAGCAGGCTTGAGGACCCAAATAATCTTCTCCTGCTCCTATTTCTTATGTTCCTATGTAACATTTCTACCTTGCTTTCTACTGGAACTGCCCCAGTCTTGGATTTTTTGGAAGAACACAACCAGTGCATTTACTATGGTCATGCTTGCAGAGCACCTTCGGTCTGTCCGCAAGCATGACCCAGACCTCCCTGTCACTTGCCATTTCAACATTCCACCCTGTTCTCATGCCCACATGTCCGTCCTTGGCCTGCTGCAATGTTTCAGTGAAGCTCAACACAAACTGGAGGAACAGCACCTCATCTTCCGACTAGGCACTTTACAGCCTTCCAGACTGAATATTGAGTTCAACAATTTTAGATCATGAACTCTCTCCTCCATCCCCATCCCCTCTCCGATCCCCCTTTTTTCCAATAATTTATATAGATTTTTCTTTTCCCACCTATTTCCATGATTTTTAAATGTATTTCCATCCATTCTTTTATCTCTACCTTTTAGCCTATTTCGATCCCTCCACCCCACCCCCACTAGGGCTATCTGTACCTTGCTCGTCCTGCTTTCTACCCTTACTGTCACCTATTAGCACATTCCTTAGCTAATATCACCACCGTAAACATCTTTTTATCCTTTTGTCTATGACATCTTTTGGCAATCTCCACCTATCACTGGCCCTCTATCCAGCTCTACCTGTTCCACCCCCCCTTAAAACAGCTTATATTTTACCTCTCTTCTATTTTCCCTTAGTTCTGTTGAAGAGTCATACAGACTCGAAACATTAACTGTGTTCCTCTCCGCAGATGCTGCCAGACCTGCTGAGTTTTTCCAGGTATTCTTATTTTTGCTTTTGTGTTGCAGTGCATTTACTATCTCAGCAGCCACCTCATTTAGAACTATAGGTGCAGGCCATTAGATACAGGGATTTGTTGGCTTTCAGTTCCATTAGTTGCCCTAGGGGAGAATTTTCTCCCTGTCTGGGGGGGTTGGGCGGGATCACCTTCGAGCTGCCATTTTACGTGGGCAGGCCAATTAAGGCCCGCCCAGTGTGACACGCACCCGGAAGCGCTGCGCACTTCCTCTGCAGGCAGGGGGTGTGGGCTGAGTCTGGGCCTGCGTATTCTCACGCATGCGCGCAAAAGTGCGCAGAAATCAGTGTCAGATGGGCTGGGGCATGTCTATGAATTTTACTTAAAATTTCTATTAATGTTTTAAAACCTTCATGAAACCTCATCCCACCTGTGGATGAGGTTTCGTGATAAATGCAAAGGCCGCCTGGGGGATTTTCAGCTCAGTGGGCACGCAGCCGACTTGGCTGCACGCCCGCCGAACTGTCAATGGCCTATTGAGGCCATTTAGCTAACAATTAAAATAATTAACAGAGCTGCCCGTCCAACCTTAGGGCCTTCGCATTTTTCATGGAACCTCATCCATGGGTGAGATGAGGTTTCATGGATAATTTTAAATTTTCTCAAAAATTTTTATTGAAATTAATGCACATGTCCCAGCTCGTGTGACAGTTTCACATGAAGGGACATGTCATAAAAATATTTTCAACGCTTTATTAAACTGGTAAAACTTAGAACTAATCTCCCTGAGGCACTTCTGTACCTCAGGGAGATTTCTGCACTCTTTTGCACACACTCCCGACTCAAGGAACCCCCCCACCGCCCGCACAGGGAGTGTGCAGCGCTTCCGGGTGCATGTCACGCTGGGCAGTCCTTAATTGGCCCGTCCACGTAAAATGTTAATTACTTTAAGCGTTTCATTCTCATTAGGTTCCCCACTATTTCTGGAATGTTTTTGTACCTACTGCTCTAAGGACAGACATAACTGATGTCTTTACCATTTCCTTATTCCCCAATGTAATTTCTCCTGTCTCAGCCTCTAAGGGGCCCAAATGGCATTCTCTTCCTTCTTACGTTCTTGTAAAAACACTTACAATCTTGTTTTATATTCCTGGCTAGTTTATTCTCACTCTATTTTTTCCCTCTTTATTAATTACTTGGTCATCTTTTGTTGGTATATAAATTTCTCAATCCTCAGGTTTAAAATCTTCTTAACAATATTATAAGCCTCTTTTAATCTGATACTATGCTTAACTTCTTTAGCTAGCCATGGGTGGATTTCCTTCCCCATGAAGTTTTTATTTCCCAATAGAATGTAGATCTGTTGACAAATATGAAATATTTCTTTAAATGTTGCTCATCTACCATCATACTTTTAATCTAATTTTCCAATCTACCTTAGCCACCTCACCCCTCATACCTAGGTAATTGGCTTCATTTAAGTTCCATTCTCCAGTTTTGAACTTGTGTATGTCACCCTCAAAATCAATGTGAAATTCATCATATCATTGATCATTCTTCTTTCCCAGAGGACTGCTTACTATGTGATTACTAATTAACACAAAAAAGATCTTCCGCTGTTGGTTCCATGACATATTGTTCTAGGAAACTGTTCCAAATGCATTCCATGAACACATCACTAAACTACCTTTGCTGATTTGATTTGTCCAATCTATATGATAAAGTCCCCACAATTATTACATTGATTTGTTACTAGCTCCCCTTATTTTTTCATTAATACTCTGTCCAACAGTATACCTATGGGGAGTTAAGATTTGATCAAGAGTCATGGCTGCCCATATGCATACCCTATTTTAGGGACCAGTGAATATCTCATGTCAATCATTCATTTAATTACATGTGTGTACTCAATTGTCTAATTGCAGGAGAATAGGTGTTAGAACATAAGAAATAGGAACAGGAGTAGACCATACAGCCCCTCGAGCCTGCTGCACCATTCAATAAGATCATGGCTGATCTGTTTGTGTTTCGAATTCCACATTCCCATCTACTTCTGATAACCTTTAATTCCCTTGCCTAACAAGAACCTATCTACCTCAGCCTTAAAAATATTCAATGACCCCGCCTCCACCACCTTCTGAGGCAGAGAGTTCCAAAGTCGGGCAACCCTCTGAAAGAAAAAATTTCTCCTCATCTCTGTCCTAAACAGGTGATCCCTAATTTTAAAAGTGTCCCATAGTTCTGGACTCACCCACAAGAGGAAACATCCTTTCCACATCTACCTTTCCAAGGCCGTTCAGGATCTGGTATACTTCAATCAAATCACCCCTCACTCTTCTAAACTCCAGTGGAAACAAGCCTAGTCTGTCCAACCTTTCCTCAAGGAGACTCCTTCTATCCTAGGCTCCAGTTCTGTGAGATCACCTCTTGCTTATCTCTTGTGTGAATGTCTTGTTGCCTTCTCCCAGACAGTTTGTTTAGATATGTGGGACATGAGTCCTTCTCCCAACTTCTTATCAGGTCTGTTTCTATGCTACGTAATGTCCTTGATCAAGTAACTGCCTGATGAACAGATCTTATTCATGTCAGCAGAAACAGTCTGCTTGGAAATTTGTAACCAGATAGAAAGAGAGAGAGTTATTGCTATAACATTCAACTATTTTCTGAAGATTTTATAAGGGCTATTTCTTACAGGTGCCTATAAAACCAATCCCACCAGTGTTTTCTAACCCTTGTTATCTCTATCTCCACCTGTACTGATCCTACTTCCTGCTATTCTGAGCTAAGGTCTTGCCTCACCACTGTATCCTTTATTATCAGGGCTATCCCCAAACCCACCCCTTTTCTATATGGTCTATCTTTTCAGAGTCAACCTTGGTTGCCATACAACCATATTTCTCTATTTCTATTACACCAAATCCATTTATACCTACTTGTGCATTAATCTGTATACTTTCATATGAATATTTTGTGCATTCAGATAAGTTGTCTTCAACATTTTATTATTTTTCCTTGATTTGACCTTGTTCACTGATGCATTATTGCATTAAGCCTTCTGTGGCATCCTGTCGCACTCTGCTAATCTTTACCCAAAAAGTTACATTGCTCTGCTGCCTTGAGTTTTCCCGTGAGTTTTATAAATTTCCCCTCACTTCAATGCTTTAGGTTTAAGCCCTATCTACTGCCCTAGTTATACAATTTTCCAGGACACTGATGCCAGCCACACCATTCTTTGAGCCACACTTTCAACTCTCTGATCTGTTTCATCCTGTGTCAATTTGTGTTTGGCTCAGATAGTAATCCAGAGATTATTACTTTCAGGTTCTGCTTCTTCATTTAGACCCTAGATCCTCAAACTGCCCAAGCAGAATCTCATTCCATGTTCTTTCTACATCTTTGGTTCAAATATTGACAATGGCAACTGTAGCCTCCCCCTCCAGGTTCTTCTCCAGCTGTAAGGAGGTCACTTTTACCTTGGCACAGGTCAGGCAACACAATCTTCAAGACTTTAGGCTATAGCTGCAGATAACAGTATTTACCCCCTTGACTATACTGTCCCCTATCACTACCACATTCCTTTTCACTTCCCTCACTTGAATGGCCTCCTGTACCAGTGGTGTTGTTGACAGTTTTTCCATCCACACAGACAGCTCTTACCTGTTGAATAAGAAAAAAGGCTGAGGTTCCTCTGGCTCTGCACCTGGGTACATTTACCTGACTGACTTGCAGTCACACCCTCCTGTCCATGACTACTAACCATAACTGCACCACTTTGTCCCCTAAGGGCTGTGACCCCCCTCTTGGATCAAAGCAGCCATGTAACTCTTCCCCCTCCCTGATACCCATAATATCTGCACCCAAACAGAGCTGAGACCAATGTCCTTGAAGGGCAGTTTGCTAGTGTTTTTGGGTTTAAACTGACTTGGTAGGGAGTTGGGAATCAGGAAGTAACACCAGAAAGAAAAAATAAGATACACTAAGAATTGGAAGACAGATAGCACTTTTATAAAGCCATGCTTTATATCAAAAATGGCTTGATTTATTTATTGGGCTGAAACCACTGGTTGAGTTTTAAAAGACTGAACAACAGCATTTTAGTGACTTAAAATAGCTTTTAAGATGCCCAAACGTTTGCATAACTATACCTTACAAATTCCAAAGCCATTGAAAACAGAGTCAGGCTGTCTAGAAGAACCCATCAAAGACAATCACCTTAGAGGAATACGAATGATCACATTCCTCCATGGGTGTGGAAACCAAGAGAAAATATTAGAGAGGAATACCCGGGTGCATAAAATACTGGGAGGGACAGATAGCACTAGTATAGAGAATAGTAAGTTAATAGGTGAAGTCGGTTGAGGGAAAAAACAACAAAATCTAAATCAGGGTTACTATGCATGTATGTGAATGGACGGAGTATAGTAAATAAGATTGGGGAGTTACAGGTGCAGATTGCCATGTGGAAATATGATGTTGTGGCGATAACAGAAATCTGGCTCAAGGAAGGGCAGATCTGAGTGTTAATTATTCCCGGGTACAAGGTGTTCAGAAAATACAGGAAAGGAGGAGGGGTGGCGGTATTGGTTAAGGAGAGCATTGCAGTTCTGGAGAAAGAGGATGTCCCAGTGGGTTCAATGACAAGCAGTTTGGCTAGAGCTAAGGAACAAAAAGGATGCAATTACATTGCTCAGTGTAGTATATAGACCGCCAACTAGTGAGAAGGATGCAGAAGAACAAATCTGCAGGGAAATTACAGAGAGATGCAAGCATTATAAAGTAGTTATAATGGGTGACTTTAATTATCTGAATGTAGACTGGGGCAGTGGTAGTGTAAAGGGCAGAGAGGGGCAAAAGTTCCTAGATTGGGTTCAGGAAAAATTTCCACAGTAGTATGTGTCCAACCCCACAAGAAAAGATGCACTGTTGGATCTGGTTCTTGGAATGATGTGGGCCGAGTGTATCAATGTCAGTGGGGGATCATTTAGGAGACAGCGATCATTGTACATTTTAGGGTGATAGTAGAAAAGGACGATAGGCAATCCAGAGTAAGAATAATTAACTGAACAAGAGCCGACTTCGATGGGGTAAGAACGGAGCTGGGACAGATAGACTGGAATGGGAAAATTTGAACAATTGGCTACCTTCAAAAAAGAATTGGTTCAGGCACAGTCAAGGTATATTCCATTGAAAGGGAAAGGTAAGGCAAAAAAAATCCAGAGCTCCCTGGATGAAAAAGGGGATAGAAATTAAGATAAAGAAGAAAAAGTGTGCTTATGACAGGTGTCAGATAGAAAATACAATTGAGAACCAAGAGGAATAAAGAAGATTCAGAGGGGAGATGAAAAAGCATATTAGAGAAGCAAAGAGGGATTAAGAGAAAAGACTGGCAGCCAACATAAAGGGGAATCCCAAAGTCTTCTATATAAATAGTAAATGGGTGGTAAAAGGAGGAGTGGGGCCGATTAGGGACGTTAAAGGGAATTTACACGTGGACAAAGGGGCCATGGCTGAGGTATTAAATTAATACTTTGCATCCATCTTTACCAAGGAGGTAGATGCTACCGAGGCCATGGTGACAGATGAGGATCCTCTGTCACTAGAAGGGTTCAAAATTGATAAGGAGGAAGTGTTGAATAGACTGTCAGTACTTAAAGTTGACAAGACACCGGGAATGAATGAGATGCAACCAAGGATATTAAAGGAAGTGAGAGTAGAAATTGCAGGGGCACTGGCCATAATTTTTCAGTCTTCCCTAGACTCAGGGGAGGTGCCAGAGGACTGGAGAATTGCAAACATTACGTCCTTGTTCAAAAAAAGCTGTACGGATAAGCCCAGCAATTACAGACCAGTCAGTTTAACTTCAGTAGTGGGCAAGATTCTAGAAACAATTATTCAGGATAGAATTAGTAGTCACATGGAAAAATATGGGTTGATAAGGAAGAGCCAGCATGGATTTCTAAAGGGAAAATCATGTTTAACTAACTTGTTGCAGTTTTTTGAAGAGGCAACAGGAAAAGTTGATGAGGGTAATGCTGTTGATGTGGTGTGCATGGACTTTCAAAAGGCATTTGATACAGTGCCACACAACAGACTTGTGAGAAAAGTTATTGCTCATGGAATAAAAGGGACAGTAGCAGCGTGGATACAAAATTGGCTGAAAAATAGGAAGCAGAGAGTAATGGTCAATGGATATTTTTCGGGCTGGAGGAAAGTTTGTAGTGGAGTTCCCCAGGAGTTGGTATTGGGACCCTTGCTTTTCCTGATACATATTAATGATCTAGATCTTGGTATGCAGGGAACAATTTCAAAGTTTGCAGATGATACAAAGCTTAGGCGGGTTGTAAACACAGTGTAGAACTTCAAAAGCACATGGACAAGTTGGTGGAGTGGGCCGAAAGTTGGCAGGTAAAGTTCAATGCGGAGAAGTGTGAGGTAATACATTTTGGTAGGAAGAACATGGACAGAAAATATACAATAAGGGATGAAATTTTGAAGAGGTGCAGAAGCAGACAAATGTGGGTGTATATGTGATGTGCATAGATCATTGAAGGTGGCAGGACTTGTGGAGAGAGCAGTTAATAAAGCATATGGTGTCCTGGGCTTTTTTAATAGGGGCATAGAGTACAATAACCGGGAGAATATGCTGAATTTATATGAGACACTTGTTAGACCTCAGCTGAAGTATCGTGTACAGTTCTGGGCACCACATTATAGGAAGGATGTGAACACATTGGTGAGAGTGCAGAAGAGGTTTACAAGAATGGTTGCAGGGATGAAAAACTCCAGTTACGAAGATGGGTTGGAGAGGCTGGGACTGTTCTGCTTGGAGAGAAGAAGGCTAAGAAGAGATTTGAAAGAGATGTTCAAGATCATGAGGGGGCTGGACAGAGTAGATAGGGAGAAGCAGTTCCCGCTCATAAAAAGAGCAAGAATGAGAGGGCACAGATTTAAAGTGATTTGCAAAAGAAGAAAATGTGATGTGAGAAAAAAACTTTTTCACATGAGTGGTTCAGGTCTGAAATGCATTGTTTGGAAGTGTCGTGGAGGCAGGTTTAATCAAGGCATTCAATAGAGCATTAGATGATTATTTGAATAGAAACAATGTGCAGGGGTACAGGGAAAGGGCAAGGCAGTGGCACTAGGTCACAATGCTAATTCAGAGAACTGGTGCAGGCATGATGGGCTGAATGGCCTCCTTCTGTGCCATTAAAATTCTGTAATCTCCTGACCGATTCACAAAACATCCAGACAGCACCTGTATATTCAATGGGGGTGGGGAACAAGTCACTTTGGACAATGGACCCTGGTTGAGAAAGGAACTCGTCCAGCCCTAATCTAATCATGCCTAAACCATGGACCTGGAATCAATCTGCTATGATCATATTTGGATACCTGGTCAGTTGGTGAGAGGGGATCATGTGATGAGCTAACTAACCTTCTTTTGTGTTTTAAGAAACTGTTTTTCTCCAAGCCAGCAGAATAAAGATGGAGGTCCCTGAGTGGTCACTCTCTCTCTCCCTCTCCATCTATCCTGGAGGTTTTAACCCTGTCTGTTGTTTGACCACCCACATGCTGCAGGCAGTATTTTAAGAATCAACCAAGCAGCTGCTGCCTCCAGAAGAAAAGATAAATCATCTATCAACATCTTTAAATTGTCTCAGCGCAGAATCCAGAAGGACCATCGAGCACATCCTGAATCCATCCTAGTCATCAATCTACAAATCCGTATACCACTGACTTTTATTAAACTTTAAAAAACTACTTAACCTATCCTCCAATTTTGTAACTTATGTGTGTGTGTGTGTATGTGTGTGCGCACGCGTGCGAACTTTTGCTTGCATGCAGGTATGAAAGTCAGAGCATTTCTATTATTTTTATTTAGGTGAGGTGTTAAGTACAATAAATACAATTCTATTTTTTAAAAACTTACAAAGGAACCTGCCTGTGTGTGTCTTTTACAATCACAGCACGTAAGCAGTTAAACCTTCACTTAATTGGCAAGCATCCTTTTAAAGAAGAACCTGTTGCAGCCACAAAAGGAGTGGAAAAAGAAAGGAGCCATTCTACTCCTTCTCACCTGACTGTAACACACTAGAGTAAGAAATTGTAAGGTATTGTGTGGGGTCAAAGTAAGAGAAAATGCAATAAGTCCTATAGCAAGTTCATGGTGCATGTATGTGAAAGCACAGAATATGGTTAATAAGGTTGGTGAGCTGAAGGCACAGATAGCAACATGGGAATATGATGTTGTAGCAATAACAGAGACCTGGCTAAAAAAAAGGACAGGATTGCATACTAAATATTCCTGCATACAAGATATTCATGAAATGCAGGGAAGGAAAGTAAAGAGGAAGTGTGGCTGTATTGATTAAGTGGAGTGTGGCAGTTCTGGGGAAAGAGGATGTCCCAGAAGGGTCAAGGACAGAATCTATTTGGTTGGAGCTAAAAAGCAGTAGACACACCATTACACTACTGGCTGTGTTCCATAAACCACCAAATAGTGGGAAAGATATAGCACAACAAATTTGCAAGGAAGTTAGAGAGATGCAAAAACTATAGAGTAGTTATAATGGGGGACTTACATTAACATTAAATAGACTGGGATGGTAATAGATAAATGGCAGAGAGGGACAAGAGTTTCTAAAGTATTTTCAGGAGAATTTTATAGATCAGTATATTGCCAGCCTAACAAGAAAAGAGGCATCGCTGAATCTGGATCTGGGGAATGAGATGGGCCAATTGGATCATGTGTCAGTAGGGAAACATTTCAGGGACAATGATTAAATTGCATCATAAGGTTTAGGTTAGCTATATTATTAGAGAGGTAAAATTCCAAAGACATAGTGAAACAATGGGAATTTGCATTCAAAGGGGAAAATATGTAAAAAGGAGTGAAGGTTATGTGTAAAGGCAGGAATTCTAAGATCTAACAAGCATGAAAAGTCTTCAGCATTTAAGCCTCAAGCTGCTGTCTATAAGGAACTGAAGCTGAGAAAAACTCACTTTGAATTCAACTGTTCAGGGTATTATGTGTTACTTTGCCTGGGTCTTTTTACAACCTATGTGTCTCACTGTTGCCTTAACGGAGGTGTAACTGGGGTTTAAATTAATTATAGGATTTAGAAGTTATCATAGTAGTAATTTGTAGATCTATATATGTGCTTAAAATCATTTATTCTATTAATAAAGGTTTAATTTAGTTTTTTAGGAAACCTAAAAGACTTGGTGGCCTTTTTACTGAATTTAAAGCCTGCATCTCAAAGTAAGTACAAATTGCAAATAGTTGTGGCAGCTGCTTCAAGTTTCCCTCTGGAATTTGGACAGTTTGGCATTTACCATCCATCTGCCATAACAGGAAGCTTTTAGAAACAATAATCCAGGTCAAAATTAATAGTCACTTGGTCAATGTGAAAGGCTAGCATGGATTTGTTAAGGGCAAATCCTGTTTAACTAAATTGATAGAGTTTTTGATTAGGGGTAATGTAATTGATGTAGTGTACATGGACTTCTGAAAGGCATTTGTTAAAGTGCTGCATAGCTGGTTTACCAGCAAAGATGGAGCCCATGGAATAAAAAGGGCAGTGGCAGAAGGATACAAAGTTGGTTAAGTGACAGGGAACTGAGAATAGTGGTGGATAGTTCTTTTTATGACTGGGCGAAGATACATAGTGGGGTTCCCAGCAGTCAGTGTCAGAATCCTTCCTTTTTTTAATCTGTATTAATAAACTGGTGTCCAGGGCACAATTTGGGTGTCCAGGGCACAATTTCAAAATTTCCAGATGATTCAAAACTTGGAAGTATTGTGAACTGTGAGGAGGATAGAGATAGATATAGAAGATAGACAGGCTGGTTGAATGGGCAGACAAGGGTCAGATGAAACTTAATGTAGAGAAGTGTAAAGTGATATATTTTGGTAGGAAGAACAAGGATAAGCAATATAAAATAAAAGATACAATTCTAAAAGGGGTGCAGGAACAGGGAAACTTGGGGGTATAAGTGTATAATTTGTTGAAGGTGGCAGTGCAGGTTGAGAAAGCGGTCAATAAGGAGTACGGAATCCTAGAGAGACAGTGAGTTCAAAAGCAAGGAAGTTGGGGCGAATCATTATAAAATACTGGTTCAACCTCAACTGGAGTATTGTGTCCCATTCTGGGTACCACACATTAGGAAGAATGTGAAAGTACTTGATAGAGTGCAGAAAAGATTTACAAGAATGGTTTTGGGGGTGAGGGACTTCATTTACGAGGCTAGATTGAGTTGTTTTCCCTAGAGAAGAGAAAGTTGAGAGGAGATTTGATGGAGGCATTCAAAACCATGAGGGCTCTGTACAGATTAGATAGGGAGAAACTTTTCACAAGGTGGAAGGGTCAGCAACCAGAGGACACTGATTTAAAGTGATTAGTAAAACAACCAGAGGCGAAATGAGGATTTTTTTTATACAGTGAGTATAGGTTGGATCTGAAATGCATCTGAGAGTGTGGTGGAGGCAGGTAGAATCATGGCTTTCAAAAGGAAATTGGATAAGTATCTGAAACATCTGTAGGATTAGAAAGAAAAGGCAGGAGAGTAGGACTAGGGTGAGTTGCTCTCACAGAGAGCTGGCACAGACACAATGAACCAAAAGACCTCCTGTGTTGTAACCATTCTGTGATTCTATGATTCAGACTTCAGCTCAATAATTTTGAGCTGAAGTTCTTCGAGATCACAGAATCTTTACAGTGCAAGAGGAGGGTATTCAGCCCATCAAGTCTGCACTGGCTCTCTGAAAGAGCATTCTACCTAGTCCTACTCCTCTGCCTTATCCCTGTAATCTTGCACATTCTTTCTTGTCAGGTAGCAGTCCAATTCCCTTTTAAATACCTCGATGGAATCTGCCTCCACTACCCTCTCAGGAAGTTCATTCCAGATGCCAACCACCCTCTGGGTGAAAAAATATTTCCTCCTTTTGCCAATTATTTTGAATCTATGCCTTCTAGTTCTTGATGCTGTCTTGAGTGGGAACAGTTTTTCCCTATTTACCCTGTCCATACCCCTCAGGATCTTGAATACCTCTATCGAGTCTCCTCTCAGCCTTCTTTTCCCCAAAGAAAACAGTCCCAACCTCTCCAATCTATCTTTATAACTAAAGATCTTTATCCCTGGAATTATTCTTGTGAATCTCCTCTGTACTCTCTCCAATGCCTTCACATCCTTCCTCGAGTATGGCGCCTAGAACTGGACGAAGTACTCCAGATGAGGCCTAACTAGTGTCTTATACAAGTTCAACATGACCTCCTTACTCTTGCACTCAATGCTCCTATTAATAAAGCTTAAGATACTACATGCTTTATTAACTGCTATCTCAAGATGCCCTGCCATCATCAATGACTTATGTACATATACACCAACGTCCCAATGTTCCTGTGATCATTGCCCCCTAGAGGATCCTGAATATGTTTTCTCTTATTAATCCCACCTCATTACACATTACTAGATCTAAAGTAGCCTGTTCCCAGGTAGGTTCTGCAACGTATTGTTCTAAAAAACAATCCCTGATGCACTCTACAAATTCGACTTCCATGTTACCCCTGCCAATCTAATTTGTTCAGTCAATATGCAGATTTAAATTACCCATGACAATTGTAGTGCCCTTCTTACATGCCTCCACTATTTCCCAATTTATACTTTGTCCTATAGTGAGGCAACTCTTTAGGGGCCTATGGATGACTCTTACCCGTGACATCTTCCCCTTGCTATTCCTTATTTCCACGCAAACTGATTCCACATTACAATCTATTGCACCTGCATCGCTACTCACCACCACACTGATACCTTCCTTTATTAACAAAGCTACTCCACTTTCTTTTCCTTTTTGCCTATTTTTCCGGAACATTGAATACCCTTGAATATTGAGTTCCCAGTCTTGGTCACCTTGCAACCGCATCTCTGTAATAGCTTTCAAGTCATATTCATTCATTTCTATTTGTGCTGTCAACTCATTTATCTTGTTACAAATGCTGTGTGCATTCAAATAAAGAGGCTTAAGCTTTGACTTTTTACCATTATTACCCATTCTGGTTCCGATTTCTGCAGCACTCTTCAGCTTATATTTTCTGCCCCTTCCTATCACACTTTGATTATCGTCCGTCTCTTCACTACCCTGCACCTCTGCTCTCTCGCTTCTTTTTAATTTTTTAAAATTCCCTTCAATTGAACCCTCCCCCCTGACTAATTAGTTTAAAGTCCTATCTACAACCCTAGTTATACAATTCGCCAGGACACTGGTCCCAGCATGGTTCAAATGAAGCCAATCACAACAGAACAGCTCCCTCCTTCCCCAGTGCTGGTGCCAGTGCTCCATGAATCGGAACTCATTTCTCCCACACCAATCTTTGAGCCATGTATTCACCTCTCCAATCTTATTTACCCGACACCAATTTGGACATGGCTCAGGTAGTAATCCAGAGATTATTACCTTTGTGGTTCTGCTTTTTAATTTAGCCCCGAGCTGCTCGTAGTCCCTCAGTAGAACCTCTATCCTAGTCCTACCTATGTTGTTGGTACCTCCGTGGTACCACAACAACTGGATCCTTCCCCTCCCATTCCAAGTTCCTCTCCAGCCCAGAAGAGATGTCCTTAACCTTGGCATCAGGTAGGCAATACAACCTTCGGGACTCTGTCTTTACTGCAGAGAACAGTATCCATTCCCCTAACAATGCTATCCCCTATTACTACTACATTTCTCTTTTCTCCCACCACTTGAATGGCACTCTGTACCACGGTGCAGTGGTCAGTTTGCTCATCCTCCCTGCAGTCTGTGCCCTCGTCCACACCAGGAGCAAGAACCTCATACCTATTGGAAAAGGGCACTGGCTCAGACTCATCCAAAGCTAAATTTTGGATCCTCATACCTGCCTCACTGGCAGCCACACCCTCCTGTCCCTGACCATGGTCCAAATTTGATGTAATTAATCTAAGGGGTGTGACTGTCTCCTGAAACACAGTGCCCAGGTAACTGTCCCCCTCCCTGATGTGTCGCAGTGTCCACAGCTCGGACTCCAGCACATCGACTCTGAGCTGAAGTTCCTCGAGAGCCAACATTAGCTGCAGACATGGTCACCGTGGATCCCGCCGGCATCCACCAGCTCCCACATACTACAACTTCAAAACAACACCTGCCCAACCATCTCTATTCTATTTAATTAATTAATTTGGATGTTAAATATTTTAAAAGCAAATTTCTCAACTGTACTCTTCAGCTGTAATTATGTCTCCTGATTTAAACCACTTGGTCAATCAAAAGAGAAACGGAAGAGATACCCACCAATCACCTACCTGTTTTTCTTTGATGTCACACTTCAGCTCTGACAGGTAGAAACAGGTCCTCCTCTCACACTCTCCTCTAAGTACTGCTGACTGCTTGTTCCTGGGTCCTCCTCTCACAATCTCCTCTATGTGCTGCTGATTGCCTGTCACCAGGTCCTCCTCTCACACTTTCCTTTACATACCGCTGACTACCTGTCCCAGGGTCCTCCTCTCACACTCTCCTCTCAGGCACTTTGTGCCTGCACAACATCCCACGCCCCGCAGGATGCACATTCCACGTGGCTGAGCTGCACTGACATACCTTAAAGTTTATATAAGGTGCTTACTACAATAGAGTTTAATATAATAACTCACCTGTCACTCACCAATCATCTCCTCTGTGCCAAGATGCAGACACTTGTGGTCACAGTGCTCTCCACAAACGCCCGCATGTTGTGGTCATGGCACAACAGCTCTCTATATAACATCATTTAATTAAATTTATTAATTAGTCTGCGTATTTAATCAGCTTGACATAAAGTTTTTATTTTTTTACCCAACTATTTAGTCTAGTTTAAGTTATAGGTTGACTAAATTAAATATTTCCCAATTAAATATTGGAGCAAAAAACAGCACATCCTCCTCCCTCTGTATCAAATTCACAATGTTTACACTCTGCGATGCATCATGTTGCGACTACCAAATTTTCAGTCACATGTTTTATGCATTTATCGGCAGCCAACTGCAAGATAATGCAAATGACTCAGGTAGACCCCTGGAAGGAGTCAAAGGCAAAAGACAATTGAGGGTAGTGTTGACTTTGACAGCTGGATATGTTTGCTGACAACGAAAATGCAGAGGGCAACCTCTCACCCATGAACAGTTGTAGTTATTTTTCAGTGATGTATATTCAGCAACTGCAACCTCTTCTGCAGCTTCCAAACTGTGCAACCATCCAGCAGTAAAGTCGGCGACAGAGTGGTTCTCCTGGAAACAGGAGCGGCTTTTGAAAGAAATCAATTTTGAAATGCCCTAAGGTCACACAGGAACTATGGGCGGAATCATCCCTGATTTGCAATAAGTGAGGTAGTGGGTAGGAAAAATGACATTCTACCCGCCAGCCGTAATGGCAGCTTCTCATGCCATATCGTCCCAATCCCACCACAATAATTATGCATTCGCAGGAAGTACACCATTTCGATGGCGGCCGGACTCTCATTTGCCCGCCGTGCCATTACCTCGCTGCTTCATCACGCCGAGCGTCATGTTTAAACTGCAGTCACACACACACCTCTCAGAACTTCCAGCCCAGGATTGCTGCATGGAAGACATGGCCCCAAAAGGCATAAGGACTGCAGCCCCCAAGTTCAATGATGCGTCCCTCAAGTGCCTTCTGGATGCAGTGGAGGCTCACCGTGATGTCCTCAACCCCACTCTGGCCGCAAGATGGGAAGCAGTGTCACCAATCTGGCTTGGGCAGCGGTGGTAGCGATGGTCGGCACCAAAAGGGGACAGCCAACCAGTGCCACAAGAGGATGAATAATCTCCTTCATTCTGCCAGGGTAAGTCACTCTTCTCATCACTCTCAACTCACACACTCACAAACCAATCACAGATCCACAAGGCCCTCACTCACTGTCAGTTCAATGGACATCACCATTCACTCTCTCACACACAACTTCATTGTCCTCATCCCATCCATGGGACTATTCACCACCCACACAGGCAAGGCATACTTATCACAATCTGGTGAGCACATTACACTTTCTAATCCACAGCAGGCGGAGGCAGGGACTTCCCGGGTTTCCGATACTCGGAGGACTGCTGGAGGCCAGAAATTTCCTGAGTCCGAATCAGATGATGAGCCTCTGGACTTGGTCATGTCTCAGTTGCTGGAGCTGCAAAGCCAAGCTCGGAAACATCAGAAAGGGATGCCCTCTGCACTCCTCAGATTGCAAGGCACAATGGAGCAGTCTGTCCACCTTCAGGCTGAGTAATGCCGGCACGCCAACACGGGTAGGATGGCGGCCATGATGGAGTCCTTGGTCCAGGACGTTGCTCCTGCACTGATGCGTGGGCTCAACTCCAGCACTGACGCCATAGTTGGCCTCCAGCAGCGTGTACATGAGAGGGGTGTGGGGTAGCTCGTTCTCACTCCAGCTTCCCCTTCTTCTCCATGGGTCAGCCAGGGGCCTTTGGACATCCATAGGGAGGAGGATCAGTAGGTACACACCCTGGAGCCATCCACCCAGGTGACTCTGGGAGTGTCCAGTCCATCCGAATCCCCTCTTCCTGTGACCCCAGCAGCTCCAGCTCCAGAGGTCAAGGAGGGTGCCACTGTCACACAGCAGGGCTCCAAAAGCAGGCCAGGGCCCTACAGGTCTCAGCCCTCCAGAGGACGCCCGTCAAAGTCATCACAGACAGGGCATAGCAGTCAGCAGGCTGCCTCCACCTCTGCTGTGGATGCCAGGGGAGCACCAAGATGTAGCGGAAGGTTAAGAAGGTGTAGTTTCACAATCTGGGCACAGGTTAATCACTTGTACATAATGTTCGCTGTTGTAAATAAACTCTCAACAATGTCTCCTTGCCCATGGCTCCTTGGTTCTGATTAGCAGTGTTCGTGTCAGTCACATGTGAAATCTTTCTGCACAAGATAAAGGCAGGTATCTTAGTCCAGGGCCTCTTCCTTGTGCTCTGTGCAGCCTTCAGACTGAAATGATGGCCTGGCCTCACACTCCCTGGTCACATTAGTGATACCAGCACCTGGATGATGCCTGTCATTGCACTCTCTCCAGGAGTCAGACATTCTCAGAGGCTTTGTGAAGATCTATGGCGTGCCCTCACTGCATGTCGTCATCATCCTCCTGCAATCGAGTGACTATTAGGGCCTCCACTGTGTCTTCATGACAGGAGTCTTATCACAGAGGGTATGTTTACTGTCATAAGCCAGACTGGAGTCAAACGTTTATAGATGCAATGTGAGGATCTATGGTGTCTCCTCACTGCATGTCGTCATCATCCTCCACAAATCTAGCAGCTATGAGGGCCTCTCTAGCCAGTGCAAGGGCCTCATCACTGTCATTGACACCTTCGAGGACCTCCTCATCCTCATCCCTGTCGAAGTCCTCCTCATCAGAGGAGACCTCCAGCTCATTCATCTCCTCGGCCAGCTTCTTTCCCCGTTGCAGTGCCAGGTTGTAAAGGGCTCAGCAGGTGACGATGTGTGCCATCCTCTGTGGACTGTATTGCAGGACTCCACCAGACCGGTCCAGGCACCGGAACTTCATTTTCAGCATCCCGATGGTCTGCTCCGCCAAGTTGTGAATTGCAGCATGAGCCTCATTATAGCGTCGATCTGCTGCAGTCTGAGGCCGCTGCACAGGTGTCATCAGCCACGTCCTCTGTGAGTAGCCCTTGTCCCAGAGGAGCCATCCCTGCAGCCTCTGTGGACCCTGGAAGGCATCAGGGATCTGTGACTGACAGAGAATGTAGGAGCCATGGACACTCCCTAGAAACTGCACAGACCTGCAGGATGCATTTCTGGTGGTCGCACACCAGCTGCACATTCAGCGAATGGAACCCCTTGCAGTTGACATAGTTGACCGTGTGTTGCGTCGGAGATCTGAGCGCCACATGAGTAAAATCGATCGTACCCTGAACCTGTAGAAAACCCGCGATCTGGGCAAATCCAATCGCCCTTGCATCCTGGCTGTCCTGGTCCTGGGCGAAAGGCACAAAGTTGTGTGCCCTTGCGAAGATGGCATCCGTGACCTCATGGATGTATTTGTGTGTGGAGGCTTGTGATATCCTACACAGGTCACCTGTGGAGCCCTGAAAGTTGCCACTGGTATAAAAATTGAGTACCGTGGTCACTTTTACAGCCACTGGCAGTGGATGTCCTCCATGTTCCCATGGCGCCAAATCCTGCAGTAAATGGCAGATGTGACCGACCAGTTCGCTAGACATGCTCAGTCTTTGGCAACATTTGTTCTCGGTCATCTGCAAGAATGAAAGGCGACATCTATAGACCCTGGGTCTGGCTAGGCGCCAACCAGTTACAGCTCGCTGTGTCTCTTTGGCAGTGCGTGCAGGAGTCCCAGCTGTCTCGTCTTCTAGAGGGTGCTGCCAACCACTCTATGCAGCCAGGTGCCTTAGACGCCCTCTTCTCCATTATCTTCACCCTCTGTACACCACAAGGCATACAGCTAGTTCACCAGGCTCCATGCTCCTGATATACTCGTCCTGCAGGATGAAAGAGAGAGATGGGTGGGTTAGCTTGGGTGTTCTAAGAACCTCTCTTGGTTATGTTTGAAGAACACTTAACCAATCGTGGAGATACTGGCCACCACTTGGATGGCCAGAGTTTAGTGCACTGCATGCACCTCCCCCCGACCCCTCCCCCCCTCCCCCCAACCCCCGACCCCCCCACCCAAGTTGCCTCAACCTTGAAGTCCAACAGGTGACCCTGGCAAGCGCTGCGCAATGTTATTGTGCACTCACCTCCAAGTTCCCCTCAAAGTGCAGCTCACCAAGTACGCCCCTTACATATGCTGTTGTGATACACGTCGGCATGATTGTGGGCGTACGATCGAGCACGGTGCCTTATAATGATGTGCAGACAATGAGGTTCCCGACGTCTGATGGCGGGAAATGCAGCCCACCATCGATGGGCTGAGTGGACGATCGCAAGCTGGTTTCACGATGTCGTGAACCCGATTTTTGGCTTTCTCGCCATATTGTCTGCTCACACCACCTAATACGCCTGACACCAGCAGGCATGGAAAATTCCGCCCCTGTTTTCTCTTGCCTTCAGTTGCAATTTTATTCAAACTGACTTTTGTGCCACTTAATATAATTTTGCTTTGTATTTTCAGAAGGTTCTTGCTCGTCTCAAATTAATATCCAATTTATTTTTTCTTAAATATGTTCTGCTCACCATTTTTATGATGTTTTCCAAGCACCCACTGTACAGTTGGTTCTGGGACACAATCAGAGTGAATAATTTGCATTCATGTCATCTTGTTTGACTGCTGCGAAATTCCATCTGTGATCTAATAAGTGTAAAACTTTCCACTAAACAATACACCAGTACATTGGTGCTGGTGGGACATGACAAAAAAAATTAATGTAATCTGTTGTGATTTGAGCTACATACTTGCAGATACTTTAATATTTTTTGAATAACAACCACTTTCCTTTCGTGTTGCCATGGTTGAGATCAATAAAATCTAACTGAGAGCTGCCCCGTTCACCATTATGACTATTATATCCACTAAATCAGATTAAATACACCTGCAAAGTATTTATAATAGCCAACAGATTATTGATTCGATACTTTCAATAAACAGACTCAATCATGAGAACTAAATTGGCAAATATTTAAACATTTTTTTGGAACAAATTGGATTCAGACTGCATACTATGAAGCCTTACACCACAGGCATGCACACAATTATTGGGCCTAATCCATTATTTTAGTTTATCAAACGGAACATTTGGAGACAAAGAATACCTTTGTTCGATATACTTGTCTTCTGTCAGATACAAATCATAATGACTGCAGTGGGTTGACCAGAACTGATGGGCAAATCATAATGACAAATCATAATGACTGCAGTGGGTTGACCAGAACTGATGGGCCAATTATTTTTCTTCAGTTTAAATCACGTAACTGCTCTATTTGTGCTCGGTTCCCTGCCAGTAAAAAGCTCACACTATTAAGTGTGAAGATAATTTTAAAATTTATCTGCATGAATTGGTACTCAATAAAAGACAGCAAAAAAGTTTTTGTGGTAGACTTTTCGCAGAGGTGGCCTCCAAATCTCAAAATTGTGTAAAGAAACTAAACTAAACATCAGTGAGTTTTTTATTCTAAATGGTTACATCGGCTTTACATCATCAGTTTTACCTCCAAATTGCGAAATGACCAGGAAACCTGAAAAATACATGTGAAGAGTAGCAAGCCCTGGGAAGTATCCTTATTCAGGTTTGAGGAGAGGTTCTACTGAAAAGACCTGAATGTTAATGACAGTCACTACATGATGGTATACTTTCCATCAGCAAGGCACTAGTTTACTTGCTGCTCCCCGCATAGTCTCCTCCCATCCACACTGGGGAACTCCTGTGGCACTGTGGGAAACTTTCGTGGTTGGTTCTGCATACGTCAGGTGCGGAGTTAAGCACATGGATTCATGCTTAAGGCCAAGACATCAGGCAGTTAGCTATGAGTCGAATTTTGACCATGACTCCATCAAGGTTGTTTGCTGCTCAACACTTAGGCATTAAAATCCAGCTCTAGTCATTTCTGCAGCTTGCTGGCTAACAGGCAACAGCAAGGGTGGCAGTAGTAGGGTCAAGAATGTTGTCATCCTGACAGAAGACAGGAGGTTTGGGCTCCACGGAGGAACTGTCAGCTCCCCAAGTGCTTTCATGGTGTTGGCCGCCACTTCAATGCTGGAAAGGATGAAAAAGAAAGAAAGACTCGCATTTATACAGCACTTTTCCTGACCACTGGACATCCCCAAGCATTTTAAGGTCAATGAAAGCACTTATAAATTCCTGGGGCCCGACATTCAGCAGGGCCATGAATTCAGTGGGGCCGAGTTTGGCAGGGCCCGGGGCCCAGCGTTCCTGGGGGCCTTGAGTTCAGCGGGGCTTGGGGCCCACTGTTTGGTGGGGCTTGGGGCTCAGGATTCGGCGGGGCCCAGAGTTTGGCAGGGCACAGAATTTAGCAGAGCCTGGGGACTGGAAGTGGGGTTGGGTGGTGAGATAGAGCTTAGAAACTGGAGGGGGGTGGGAGTAGAGTTTGTACACAGGCAGGTGAGGAGCAAGGAGAGCTTAGAGACTGGAGGGTAAGGAGTGGGGACAGTTTGGAGACTGAAGGTTGAGAGAGGGGAGAGAGTTTGGAGACTCCATGGAATTTCAGACATCATCTTACTTCGAAAAACAAATTTCAAGAAGATTCAATAAGCAGTAGAAATTATTTATTCCACAGCTGTCTATTTTGAACAAAGCTATTTCAGAGCTAGGGAATACTTTTCTATTGGCAACTGCTATATCAATAGCTGTGATTGCTGAAATTTTCAATATATTTATTATACTCATGTATCTTACAGTAGTGTCAGTGTTTGCAACACTGATAATGGTACATTTTTCTTTGCCTGCATGCGTATAAAGGAAGAACAATTGAAACCGGATGATTTGGATGAAGGAACCGAACATACGGTTGTTAAATTTGCTGATGACACAAAGATAGATAGGAGAGTAGGTCGTGAAGAAGACATAAGGAGTCTGCAAAGAGATGTAGATAGGGTAAGTAAGGGGGCAAAATTTGGCAGTTGGAGTATAATGTGGGAAAATGTGAACTTGTTAACTCTGGCAGGAAGAATAGAAATGCATATTATTTAAGTGGAGAGATTGCAGAATTCTACAGTACATAGGGATCTGGGTATCCTGGTACATGAATCACAAAAAGTTAGTATACAGATACAACAAGTGATTATGAGAGGCATATGGAATGTTGTTGTTTATTGCAAGGGGAATGGAATATAAAAATAGGGAACTTTTGCTACAGTTGTACAGGGTGTCGGTGAGACCACAGCAAGAGTACTGTGTACAGTCATGATCATATCAAATGGCGGAGCAGGTTCGAGGGGCCGAGTGGTCTACTCCTGCTCCTAATTCCTAAATTCGTATATTAGATGGTGGACAAAAAACTTAATTCATACCTCTATTATATGTATAGGTAGGCACCAGTTCCTGGTAAGAGGGAGTTTATGGAGTATGGGTGAAATTTTACAGCAATGGGGTTTTACGTTCCCGCCAAAGGCAATGAGGTTTAGAATGTCTCGCCGCATTTTATGGCCCCGCCCCTGCCGAAACGGGGCCTTAAAATTCTGCCCTGTGAGTGTAAAAAAAAAATGACGTTAAAGCAAGGAACAGAATTATTTGCAAGGTGTAATATGGGTTAGGTCTTCTGACCATGATGTTTGAACAGTGCATTTTGAAAAAAATAATGTAATTGGCCATCCAGATTCTGATGTCTATGTTGTAACTGTGACATACAACAGTAAAGATAGAGTGAGAAAAATACTATTAAAAGGTATACCCTTGCCTTATATCAAGAAATGCACAAACATTAGTTCTTTTATTGGGTGAGTAATCCAAACACCTGGATTTAGGATCCAGAGACGTGAGATACAATCTTACCGTTGGAAACTGGGGAACTTAAATTCAGCTAATTAAATTAAAAAAGAAAACATCTAAAAAGCTAGTGTTGGTAGCAGTGAGCATGCAATTTGTGGATTTTTGTAAAGACCCATTGATCTGGCAGTCAATGTTTATTATTAGGTACATTGTCATCAAAACAGCAGGCAGGCACATTGCCTTAGTTCCATAGAAGCAAAATTATCAGCAAGATGATATAATCAAGGCGACTCATATTTCAGTGACCAAAAAAGTATAGCAGTCCATTTTACTGATTATTTTGCCAAATTGAGGCATTTGTTCCATTGCTAGCCACAGCGAGGAAATATCGTATAGATAATCAAGGGATGAAAAAGTTGATTTTTGCAACTGCTTTTCAATCATGAAGTTATAGAGATTGTCATGTCTCAATAATTTCTCATCAGAAAGGATGCATATGGAACAAGGATAAATTCTTTTCAGAAATCCATGAATTTAATGAAGAGATTTCACAAGTCTGCTGAATGCTCAAAGAAAACCTTACTAACAAAATCCCCTTCAGAAAATACAGTGACGTGTGGTGAATGCATGCTCAGTTCCCTGTAAATTGAAATTTTTCCTAACATTCTCAAAGATCCTGATTGTGGAACTAGGCTTTCGTTGCCTCTCTGGAAACTTTTGCATGTTTGCAATGGATTACTATTAAAACTACTATTAAAATTGCCAGAAATAGTAGTAAGCCTGAGGATTGAGTTTTTAGAATACAGCAAAGGAAGGCCAAGAAACTGGTAAAGAAAGGGTGAATTGAATATAAATGCAATCCAGCAAAAAACATAAAAACGGACTGTAAAAGCAAATAGACCGTAAATAGGTATGTAAAAAGGAAGCATTTGGCTAAGACAAATGTGGGTCTGTTACAGACAGTCAGGAGAATTCATAATGGGGAATAGAGAAATGGCAGAGAAGCTAAATGATTACTTTGTGTCTGCTTTCACTGAGGAAGATACAGGAAATCTCCCAGATTTAGAGATCCAAGGGACTAGGGAGAATGAGGAGTTGAAGGAAATTAGTATAAGTAAGAAGGTTGTACTGAAGAAATAAATGGGACTGAAAGTTGATCAGTCCCCAAGACCTGATATTCTGCATCCCAGAGCATTGAAAGAGTTTGCTATAGAGATAGTGGATGCATTGGTAATCACCTTCCAAAATTCTATAGATTCTGGAATGGTTCCTGAAGATTGGAAGGTAGCAAGTGTCACCCCACTATTTAAGAAGGGAGGGAAAGAGAAACCAGGGAACTAAAGACCTGTTAGCTTTACACCAGTAGTAGGGAAAATGCTAGAATATATTATAAAGGATGTGATAAATGTATACCTGGATAATCATAATCTGATTGGGCATAATCATCATAGATTTGCAAATGGGAAATCATGTTTGACAAACTTATTGGAGTTTTTTTAGGATGCTACTAATAAAATTGATAAAGGAGTGTCGATGGACGTAGTATACTTGGATTTTCAGAAGGCTTTTGATAAAGTCCCCCACAGGAGGTTGATTAGCAAAATAAAAGCACGTGGGATAGGAGGCAATATATTGGATTAAGGATTAGCTAACAGGGAGAAAACAGAGAGTAGGAATAAACGGGTCATTTTCACGTTGGCAAGCTGTGACTAGTGGGGTAATGCAAGGATCAGTACTTGGGCCCCGGCTGTTCAGAATATACATCAATGATTTGGATGTGGGGACCAAGTATAATATTTCCAAGTTTGAGGATGATACAAAGCAGAGCTTGGACAGCTTAGTGAGTGGGCAAGAACACGGCAGATGGAATATAATTTGGAAAAATTTGAGGTTATCCACTTTGGTAGAAGGAACAGATGTGCAGAGTATTTCCTAAATGGTAAGAGATTAGAAAGTGTAGATGTGCAAAGTCACTGAAGGCCAACATACAGGTGCACAGGCTATTAGGAAGGCTAATGGAATCTTAGCCTTTATTGCATGAAGATTTGAGTACAGGAGTAGTGAAGTCTTGCTTCAATTGTATAGAAGCTTGGTTAGACCGCACCTGGAGTACTGTGTGCAGTTTTGGTCCCCTTGCCTCAGAAAGGATATTATTTCCATAGAGGGAGTGCAACAAAGATTCACCAGACTTGTTCCAGGGATGGCGGGACTGTCCTGTGAAGAGAGATTGGGGAAACTGGGCCTAGTTTCGAAGAATGAGAGGTGTACAAAATACTTAAAGGTATAGACAGGGTAGA
>NC_135889.1:48772320-48969191 GCF_964194155.1 Cetorhinus maximus
GAGAGGAGTGGGGAGGGGGAGAGTGAGGAGTGGGGGAGGGGTGAGAGAGGATTGGGGGGAGTGGGGAGAGGGGGTTAAAGGGAGAAAAGGGGAGGGGGAGAGCGGGAAGGAGTGAAAGCAGGGATGAGAGGGGAAGGGGGAGAAAGGTGTGAGGGGGTTGAGGGGAGAGGCGGGAAGGGGTGTGAGGGGAGGGGGGAGGGGGAGGGGGAGGGTGAAATGGGGGAGGGGGAAGGGGGTGAGGGGAGGGGGAAGGGAGAAGATGTGGGATGGGGGCATGAGGGGAGAGGAAGGGGGGTTGAGGGGAGAGGAGAGAGGGGATGAGGGGGGTATGAGGGAAGAGGGGGGATGATGGGAGAGGGGGGAAGGGGGTGAGGGGAGAGGGATGACTGGGGGCAAGGGGGTGCTGAGGGGGAAGGGAGAGGGTGGAAGGTGGGTGAGGGGGGATGAGGGGAGCGGGGGAGAAGAGGTGGTTAAGGGATAGAGGGTGCGTAGAGAATGGGGAGAGGAGAGGGGGGACAGCGGCGGTGGGGGGGAGGAGTGGGAGTTGGGGAAGAGGGGTAGAGGGGGGATGGGGGAGGGAGAGTTGGGGGATAGAGGAGTGGGGGGAGGCGTGGAGAGAGGAGTCTGGGGGAGGGGGAGAGAGAGGTGTGGGGAGGGGGAGAGAGAGGATTGGGGAGGGGGAAGGGGGAGAGAGGAGTGGGGAGGGAGTGGGAGAGCGGGAGGGAGAAGAGGGGGAGAGAGAGGTGGGTGGAGGGGGAGAGAGAGGAGTGGGAGGAGGGGGTAGAGAGGAGGGGGGGAGGAGTGGGATATGAGGGGGGAAGGGGGTAGAGGGTGCAGAGAGAGGGGAGGCGGGGGGGAGAGCAGGGAATGATAGGCGGGATGGGGGGGGAGGGGGATGGAGGTGAGAGGAGCGGGGTGGGGAGTGGGGGTAGGGGTGGAGAGAGGAGTGGGGAGGGAGTGGGGGAGGATGGGGGAGGAGGGGGGGAGAGAGGAGTGGGGAGGGAGTAGGGGGAGGGAGCAAGAGGAGTGGGGGAGGGGGTGAGAGGAGTGGGGGGAGGGGGTGAGAGGAGTGGGGAGGGAGTGGGGAGGGAGAGGTGGGTGGAAGGGGTGTGGGAGAGAGATGGGGAGAGAGAGGAGTGGGGGGAGGGGGAGAGAGAGGAGTTGGATGTGGTGGGAGAGAGCAGTGAGGAGCAGGGGGAGGTGGGAGAGAGTAGCAGGGGGAGGGGGGAGAGAGGAGCCGGGGGAGGGGGGAGAGAGGTGTGGGGAGGGAGTGCGGGTTGGGGAGAGAGGCGTTGGAAGGGAGTAGAGGGAGAGGAGTGGGGAGGTAGTGGGGAAGGGGGAGAGAGGAGCGAGGAGTGGGGGAGGGGGAGAGAGAAGTGGGGGGAGAGAGGAGTGGGGAGCTGGTGGGGGGAGGGGGGGAGAGAAGAGGGGCTGAGGGGGGAGAGGGGAGGGGGAGAGTGTGGTGTAAAGGGGGGAGAGAGGAATGGGGGAGAAAATGGGGGGGGAGAGAGTTGGGGGAGGGGAATAGAGTGGGGGGAAGGGGGAGTGGGGAGTGGGGGATGGGGAGAGAGGCGTGGGGAGAGAGTGTGGGGTGGGGGGAGAGAGGAGTGGGGAAAGAGTTAGGGGATGGGGGTAGAGTGGAGTGGGGAAAGAGTTGGAGGATGGGGGTAGAGAGGAGTGGGGGGGAGGGAAGACTGGGGAGAGAGTTGGGGGTGGGGGGGAAAGAGTGTGGGGAGGGGAGAGAGAGGGGATAGGGAAGGGGAGAGGGAAGGGAAGGGGAGAGGGAAGGGAGGGTGGAGATGGGACGGAATGGGGATCGATGGGAGAGAGAAGGGGGAGGGGCATAGGTGTGATGGGGAGGGAGGAGATACGAATGGGAGAGGTGGGAAAGAGAAGGGTGTAGGGGGGAGAGGCGGGGGGAGGGGGGAGAAGGGAGGGGGAGAGTGTGGTGGAAAGGGGGGAGAGAGGAATGGGGGGGAGAGAGTCAGGGGAGGGGGAGAGAGTGGGTGGAGGGGGGAGAGAGGAGTGGGGAGAGAATGGGGGAGGGGGGAGAGAGGAGTGGGGAGAGAGTTGGGGGTATGGGGAGCAAATGTGGGGAGTGGGGAGAGAGTGTGGGGAGGCAGAGAGCGGGGACGGGGGAGAGGGAAGGGAGGGTGGAGATGGGACGGGAGGGGGATAGATGGGAGAGAGAAGGGGGAGGGGAATAGTTGGGATGGGGAGGGAGGAGATGCGAGGGGGAGATGTGGGAGAGAGAAGGGAGGAGGAGAGAGAGGAGGGGGTAGGGGAGGCTAGAAAGTTGGGGAGAGATGGGGGAGAGGGGAGGGGGGAGAGAGTGGGAAGAGGGGAGGCAGGAAAGTTGGGGAGAGAGGAGGGGGAAGGGCAGGAGAGGGGGTGATGAGAAGGGAGGAGAAGAGAGGTGGGGAGAGGGGGAGAGTGGAGCGAGGAGAGATAAGGGAGAGGGGAGGGGGAGAGAGGGAGGAGAAGGGGAGAGGGGGTAAGGGGTGTGAGGGAGGTGGGAAGGGGTGAGGGGAGAGGAGGGAAATGGGGGGATGAGGGGAGAGGGGGGAGGGATGAGGGGGAAAGGGGGAGAGGGTGCAGAGAGAGTGGGGGGAGGCGGAATGGGGGGAGAGGAGTGGAGAGGGAGTGGGGGAGCGGGAGAGAGGAGGGGAGAGGGGGTAAGGGGCGTGATGGGGGAAGGGGGGTGAGGGAGGTGGGAAGGGGGTGAGGGGAGGTTGAAGTGGGGGATGAGGGGAGAGGGGGTGGAATAGGGGAAGGGGGGATGAGGGGGAAGGGGGGATGAGGGGAGAGGAGGAATGAGGGGAGGGGGGAAATGGGGGATGAGGGGAGGGGGGGAGGGATGAGGGGGGAAGGGGGAGAGGGTGCAGTGAGAGTGGGGGGAGGCGGAATGGGGGAGAGGAGTGGAGAGGGAGTGGGGGAGCGGGAGAGAGGAGGGGAGAGGGGGTAAGGGGCGTGAGGGGGGAAGGGGGGTGAGAGAGGTGGGAAGGGGGTGAGGGGAGGATGAAGTGGGGGGTGAGGGGAGAGGTGAGGGGAGAGGGGGTGGAATAGGGGAAGGGGGGATGAGGGGAGAGGAGGGATGAGGGGAGGGGGGAAATGGGGGATGAGGGGAGAGGGGCGAGGGGGAGAGTGTACAGAGAGAGTGGGGGGAGGCGGAATGGGGGAGAGGAGTGGAGAGGGAGTGGGGGAGCGGGTGAGAGAGGAGTGAGGGGGAGGGAGGAGTGGGGGGAAGGGGGGAGAGAAGAGTGGGGGAGGGGGGAAAAGGGGAGGGGGAGAGAGGGGGAGAGGGAATGGGGAAGAGAGGAGGGGGAGAGAGGGGGCAAGGGGGGAGGGGGAGAGAGGGGGGAGGAAGGAAAAGCGGAGGGAGGGAAGGGGGAAGAGGGGATGGGGTGAGGGGGAGAGAGGAAGAGGGGAGGGGGGAGTGCGGAAGAGGGGAGATGCCGGGAAGAGGGGAGTGGGGAGAGGAGTGGGGAGTGCGCAAGAGAGGGGAGGTGAGAGGGGGGAAAGAGTGGAGGGAAGGAAAGGGGAAGAGTGGAGTGGACGGAGGGGAAATAGGGGAGGGGTGGGAGGGAAGGGGAAGAGGGGACGGGGAAGAGGGGAGGAGAGGGGGAACGGGAAGGGAAGAGAGGAGGGGAGGTAGGAAAGTTATGGGGAGAGGGGGGTGATGGGGGAGGGGGAAGAGGGGAGGGGGAGAACAGGGAGAAAGAGGGGAAGAAGGGAGGGGAGGAGGAGGGGCGAGAGAGGTGGGAAGGGAAGGGGAGAAAGGTTGGTTAAGTGGAGGAGAGAGGGGAGTGGGAGAAAGGTGGGTTGAGGGGAGGTGTTAGGGGGGGTGGGGAGAGAGTGAGGGCAAGAGAAGGGGAGGGGATAGAGGGGGCGAGTGGAGGGGGGAGGTGGGAGGGGAGAGAAAAGTGGCAAGAGGAGGAGAGAGGGGGAGGTGGGAATTTTGGTGAGAGGAGGGGGAAGGGGGAGAGAGATGGGGAAGGAGGAGAGGGGAGACGGGAGGGGAAAGATGGAGGAGGGAGTGGGGGAGTGGGGAGAGGAGAGTGGAGAGGGGAGAGGCAAGAGGATGATGGGACACCTATTGCTGCAGCACCATCCTAAGGTGAAAACATGTAATGCCAGCATATCTTAATTAAGAGAATAAGTTAATGCCAGCAGAATATTGAATGTACGGCATGTCCAGCATTAATTGAGTTTTTGCAGTGAGCACCAGCTTAAAAAATATCATGTTGGAATCCTGCCCGACTCACAAAACTGCCTTGCCCCAGATCGAAATAATGAACGTGACGAGTTTCAGCTGATTAATCGCTTTTGCAACATTTCTTCAAGTTGAGCTTTTTTCCTAGGCACCCGGCCACCATTCGGCACGTTTTTAAAGTTTTGAAATTTTAAAAATTAATTCACTACGAAATTGATTAGTGTACACCAATGAAACCAATCATTTGTTCAGAATAGTTATTTGAAATAATGTTCAGTGATTTTATATCAGGTTACTCACAGGTGGTAGTCTCGACACTCATTAAAAATGCTTATTTTTCCGTAATAAACTCATTTTTAGCTGTATTAACAAAACTGTGCCAGGTTACTGCTCTTATTATCAATGAATATGTTTTGATGTAAGGGAAAAATACAAAGAAGTATGTTCTAAAGCACTGCCTGCTTACACTTTTTTATGGAAGATTTTATGTTTGCAGTTACACAAACGAGTTATGTGGAAAATTGAACCATAACTTTCACTTGGGAAAAACAGTGTAATTTCCAATGCAATTTGCTGAAATGTGTGCAATTGGAAACTAACACAACATCACCACCAATACCTTTGACTCTTCCACTGCTGCTAAATTTTCAGCCTTTTTGTCCAACATCCAGCACTGGATGAGCAGAAATTTACTCCATTAAATATTGGGAAGGCCAGAGCTACTGTCTTCAGTCCCCCTGACAAACTCCAATCCCTAGCTACTGATTCCATCCTTCTCCATGACAACAGTCTGAGGCTGAACCAGACTGTTCACAGTTTGACCCTGAGATGAGCTTCCGACCGCATATCGCTGGGTCGAAATCTTGGAACTCTCTTCCTAACAGCACTGTGGGTGTACCTACACCACATGGACTGCGGCAGTTCAAGAAGGCAGCTCACCACCACCTTCTCGAGGGCAATTAGGGATGGGTAATAAATTCTGGCCTAGCCGGCAATACCCACATCTCATGAATGATTTTTTTAAAAATCCATTCCATCACTGAGGTGGCCTATTTCCACCTCTGTAAATCATCCAACCACAACCATGCCTTCACTCATCTGCTGTTGAAATCCTAATCCATTTCTTTATTATCTCAAAACTTGACTGCTCCAACACACTCACAGCCAGCCTCCCATATTCCAACTCCAGAAGCTTAAGATCATCCAAAACTCTGCTACTCATGTCCTTACTCATGCCAAGTCCTATTCACCTATCACCACTGTGCTGACCTGCATTGGCTTCTGGTTAAGCAAAGCTTTGATCTTAAAATTTTCATCCTTCCTTTCAAATCCCTCCATGTTCTAACTCCTCCCTAACCCTGTAATCTCCAGCCCAGAACCCTACCAGATATTTACACTCATCTAAATCTGGCCTCTTGAGCATCCCTGATTTAATCGATCCCCCACTGGGACTGCCCACCTTCAGCTGCCTAAGCCCTAAGCACTGAAATTCTCTCCCTAAATCTCTATGCATTTCTACCTCTCCCCCTCCAGATACTCCTTAAAACTTAACTCTTTAACCAAGCTTTTGGCCATCTACCCTAATAACACCTTATGTAACTTGGTGTCAATTTTGCTTTATAATACTCCTTGGGTATTTTGTTATGTAAAAGGTGCTATATAAATACTAGTTATTGTTTCAGCTTGTAGTGCTACACATTCATCGATTGCCTGGTTTCTGCTGTATATATCTAATTGTCATCTATCATAAAATATATCTATATGTATAGTACATTTAATACCTATATAATACATTCTATACCTATATGATTTCCTAAAGTCTTACATCTGTCAAGTTTTTTTAAATTGTAAATTCCTATCTCTTTTAATGGAAACTGTATAAGTTTACCCTGCTGACACTACACTCTCCTTCAGTGGAGATGCTGCAGTGGCACCACTGGTGGGATGGTGCAATTACATTGATAAGTTTTCATTTATACAGTTTCCATCATAAATGTGGGCATAGGGACTTAATGGAAATATACAAATATGAATAGAATGTATGACTGTAAAAACCAGACTGAATTGTGTCTGTCTACCTTGTTCCAATTATCCCCAGCCCTCTAACTCCACTTCATCTAATGGCTACAATCCAAAGTCCCCATGTGCAACCCAACACGAAATCAACTAGCATATATAAATGATCTGAACTTGCAGTCAATGTAAAAATAAAAAGCATGGTTAACTGTAAAGAGAGTTTTAAGCGACAGGCTAGGACATTGGACAGGTAGATGGCAGATGAAATGTAATTGAAAATATCAGTTGGTATCATTTTGGGAGGAACAAGGAAAGAAAACACACAAAATGGTTAGATTTCAAAAGTAGCAGAGCAACAGACGCAAATCATTAATGTGGGAGAATAAACTCATAAATTTGTTTATTTAAAAAAAAGTGATCCCAGCTTTATAAGTGAGGCTAGAATACAAAAACAAAGAGGTAATTGTAAACATAGACAAATCATTCTGTACGCTGCAGTTAGAATCTTTTGTCCAATTTAAGGATATCAAATCAGTCAGTCACATTTCTAAAGAGAAAGCCACAAGGGTAAAAGAGGGTAGAAAGAGGGTAGAAACGCTTTGGACAATTGGAAGTTATATTGTTTAACTCACTGATTTGAGAAGTGTGGCATATTCTTTATTTTGTGCTATTACACAAAAATAATGTGTACTTATTGAATTAAGTGAGTCTAATGATAACTGCTATTCTATATACTCACCTTGTTGCAAAATAAAGCAGCTTATCAATTGCTATGAGGCTTTATCTTTCAGTGTTTTTTCAGTCAATTACTGAGGGAAAAATTGAGGAGGCACATGAGAACATATCCAAGAGACCGATCATTCATGTCAAAAAGTACTACTGTTCCACCCGAACGATACATTACTGTGCAAGTAGATATAGGACAGTGTGAAAATAAAACTAAGACTTATGGAGTGACTGATGCCTTGGAACTCAAGGTGGTATCTATAGAAAATTGTATACACCACTCAAGGTACAACTCGATTAATAACATTTAAATAAACCACTCTGAACCTTTGCTGTAAGTTAAAAAGAATTAACAGACATATGAGCATGAGGTGTATAGTTTCACCATTTATATCATTTTCTTTAGGTACTTGAGGTTACCTGAGCCTTACTTTCGCAACATGGCACGAGCAGCTCCATTGAGAAGAAGTGCAACTGATTTAGTTAGCTGGCATCAAGATCAAGCACTCAGTACAACAATATACATTCTGAGAGAATTAGGTCCGGTTGGATTTCTTCTTAAAGAAGAGGGTGTAGCTAAATATTTTAAAGTAAGTATGCAAAAATTAAGAAGAGTTCTGTTTTTATTTGGAACTGCTTCTATTATTTAATTTTTACCAATGAAAGTTCTCAGCATTTCTTCAGCTTTGAAATTTAGAGAATCATATGTTGTTTTCATTACTTATACAAAAGCATAAAACTCAAGCAAAAATTTACACTTCCATGTTTACCACTGCCCATAACACAAAATCTTCCTCAGAGTTGTATATATTCTTTGCCTTTGTCAAGAACATTTCAGATGTAAAGGTCCTGAGACAGTAGTTAGACTGGCTAACTCATTCCATTTCTAGTCCCCAAATTGTTATTCATCCTTTTCATATAGATGAGATGGCCAGAGCATGAAATAAATTCAGGATGGCTTTGCATTCAGGGTTCACAAGAAGGGGGACCTCTTTATTGGTCCCAGTTGATAAGAGCATAGATTTTACACGTACATAAAGCAAAAAATAAGTATGGAATTATTGCATTCCCAGTAGCGTAGAAATCTTATGTTTAACCAAAGGTTTGAATTCCTGTAGTTCCATTGTTAAAGTGCATGGAGCTGATTTTTGTTCCCATTTTTTAGCAGATGCAGAACAGTAATGGGACAAAAATCGCAGCATGGATCTATCTGCCTTGTTCCTACCAGTGCCTTGTCTTGCAGCAATTTTTGAGCAGCCCAATCCAGTGTTATTAACGGGTCTGAGAGGCTACACTAAAAATGTGGCAAAAACAGTTGTGGACTGAACCTGACTGCACAAAAAATTTCTCACTCTATTTCAGTCCCTCTATGACTGCCAATGAGGGATTGTCTCACTTTCCCTCACTTTAAACAATAATTTTCAGCTCAGCTCTTCAGGAGCTGCCAGATTTGTCGTCCCTTCTATTATCAGCGAGCTGTTTGTCAGTGCTCTTTCAGCGTTGGTCTGAATAATTTCAATCAAATTAAATCAATGGAATGAAAATTGGACAGACAGCCCATCCATTCTACCAGGCATTGAAGAAGGATATTTTAGTGTGTTATGTCTATGAGGTGAATGTCACTTTTCATGGTGAAATTCACGAGAGATATTTTTTATATTAGCTTGGAGTACTTTAGAATATTTATCTTCTAGTTTTAATAAATAAAAATGAATTACTTATCTTGGATCTGCAAGAATAGCAGTAGGTTGATAATTTGGATAGAATGAAATAGAATTTTACAGAACAGAAACAAGCCACACGTTTATGTTCCACACGAGCCTCCTCTTACCTAATTGATCTCACTCTATCAACATGTCCTTTTATTCCTTTCTCCTTCATGTAATTATTGAACTTCCCCTTAAATGAATTTATCCTATTTGCCTTAACCGCTTCAAAGGATACTGAATTCCACATTCTCACCATACTGGGTTAAACATGGCTGGTATTCTCCACTAACAGGGTACTGCCATCAAGCCAAAAAGATGTTCTGCCTACCATACAAATGAATTATGTAGTATATGAATTTCAACACCAATATGATTCTAGATATGTAGGCTGTACATCACAGCGACTGATGGATTGCATTTTTTTTTTAATTCATTCGCGGGATGTGGGCTTCGCTGGCTGGGCCAGCATTTATTGCCCATCCCTAGTTGCCCTTGAGAAGGTGATGGTGAGCTGCCTTCTTGAACTGCTGCAGTCCATGTGGTGTAGGTACACCCATAGTGCTGTTAGGAAGGGAGTTCCAGGATTTTGACCCAGCGGCATTGAAGGAATGGCGATATATTTCCAAGTCAGGATGGTGAGTGCCTTGAAGAGGAACTTCCAGGTGGTGGTGTTCCCATCTATCTGCTGCCCTTGTCCTTGTGGTTGTGGGTTTTGAAGGTGCTGTCGAAGGAGTCTTGGTGAATTCCTGCAGTGCATCTTGTAGACAGTACACACTGCTGCTACTGTGCAATGGTGGTGGAGGGAGTGAATGTTTGTGGATGTGGCGCTAATCACAAAAAATCCTATCAAATAGCACATCCTGTTTACAACAGACAGAGAACTGACCATACTCAACCAGCCCATGCTTACAAAACTCAGGACATAGGGCAGAATTTTCTGCCTGTCGGGCGGTCAGGCCCGGCCCAATCTCTGGCGGGCGGGGAGCCGATCCCTGCCGGAGAAGCGGGCCCCGTCACCATTTTACATGGGTGGGCCAATTAAGGCCCGCCCAGCGTGACGTCTGGAGGGAAGCGCTATGCGCTTCCTGTGTGGGCGGTGGGGGGGGGGGGGATTTCCCAAAAGCGAGAGTGCGCTCTTTCGCACATGCGCACAAAAGAGTGCACATCTCCCTGAGGCTAAGTGCTGCCTCAGGGAGATCGCTGAAACTTTGAAAAATAGAAAAAAAATATTCCCTAACATGTCCCCCTCTTGAGATGGGACATGTTCATAATTTACATAATAACTTTATTGAACTTTTTAAAACCCTGCATGAAACCTCATCCCGCCGGTGGATGAGGTTTCATGTTTTTTCTATTTGCCACCGGGGCTCCTGGCCTGCCCACCAACCTTAAGGTTGGATGGGCAGGTCCTTTAATCATATAATTGATCCTGTCAATGGCCTCAATTGGCCATTGGCAAGTCGGCGGGCCCGCAGCTGATTTTTCTGCAGGCCCACCTTCCTGAAAATTTAAATGGGCCGGGATGACGTCGGGGGTTCCGCCCGACGTCATCCTGTGTCATTTTACGTGTCGGCGAGCTGGCCCCGCCCCCTGCTCGCCAACAGCAAAATTCTGCCCATAGTGTCAACATTAGATGTGATTCTGCAATTGGACACCACTTTTAACAGTCACAGATTGCAACTCTTTCGAGTACAATCACAGTTCTTGGTTTCCAGGAGTGGGACATGAACCCACAACCTTCTGATTCAAAGGCGAGGGTGCTATGAACTGAGCCACAGCTGACACCTCCCTATGGACACCACTTGCTGAACGATCCTGAGTGTGTTACAAATTACACTAACAACCAATTTAAGATTATCAGTTGGGCACAGTGTGTGGCTCACTTAAGCTACATGTATCCATATGTGTGGCCCTGGGTTCTGCACACACAAAGTACTTTTTTCACCTTTCTCAATTCAACAAAAGCATGGGGGACAACTGTTCCCTGGTGCATTCCCCCTGGCAATGCATCAACCAGTCAGACTCCACTTGCCAAGCAATCAGCACCATTTTCTCAAGCAGTATAAATTGTTGTTCCCTTTAAAATTCAGCATTCTTGCATCAGTCCCAAACAGTGTAAACCGAAAAACCGTGACAGTATCTCTTTTTTTTTTCACCAATTCTTAGGTGTCAAATTTGGAAATGTAGGGTGGAATTTTCCAGCCCCCCCTCCCCCCCACAGTGGGTTCACCTGCAGCAGAGCTGGCGAGCCATTGAAATCCCTGTTCATGTCGACAGGACCGGAACATCCCGCTGGGGTGAAAGGATAGGAGAATTCCACCCGTAGAGTATATGAAAAATGCTGATGACACTAAACAGGCAATTAAACAAATAAACAAGAATAAATAATGCATTTAATTAGAGAACACATTTTTCTTTTCTTTAAAATGAGTTATTAGATTATTACTTAAAGTCATGAAATAACAAGTCAGGATTCAGTAGCAATGTAATTACCACCTGTAGAAATAAAGAGGAAGAAATCTGTATTTGCAAAACTCTACATGCACAGGCATAGTGCTGGCTATGTGTAGAAATATGGAGCTACACTAATTTCAATTATTTTTATTCCCTGGAAGGTGAATATAGGAAATCTTCACAACTGCAGCTGTTCCAACTTTGTCAAAGAAAAGGACCTCTGTAAACACATTTGCTGGTGAATTAATTTTCCTGTATGGTTTTTGATTCATGGAACAAATTTCTGAATTTTAAGAATGCCACACTGTTTTAGTCTGGAGTCTTGTAGGTGGTAGATCAAGCTGCTCGCCATAATTTGGATCGTGTTGTCAGTTTACTGTTAAGAGTAGCTCTTAATAGTCTTCAATACAATGGGAGATTGATTGGCCCATGTGCATCTTCAGAAGAACACAGCTCTCATTGACTGGCCCATTGGGACTGGTGTTTTGAGGAAAATTGCAGTTAAGTTTAACCACTGAAAGGCGAAGAAAGGACAGAACACAATAATAGTCATGCAAATACATTTTGAAAAGCAAAAGAGCCCAACTATTTTAGGCATGTCAGCTCAAAGTTGAAAGTGAATAAGTTCTACTATCTTCTCACAATTAATGTAAAAAAAAATTCTGTCAATAATATTTGTTTTATTTTAACTGAGTATGAATTGGCTAAGATTTTGGCATTGCTTTGGGGTTTGTTTAATTGAATTGTAAGTACTTTTGCTTTTAATTCTAATGATTTTAGTGTTTTACTTTTGAAGTATTTAGAGAGCCACAAAATTGTTCATATTCTAGGAGAATTTAGCGTGCTGATTGTGCACAGTCGATTCTCATTGTAGCTCCAGAAAAGTAATGATATATTTGCATGAAATCATTTCAATGAAGAATTGCACAAATTCCACACATTTGCATTATAATTAAAGACAAAGGAAAGTGTGTGGAAGAGGGAAATGCTTTCTGTAGAAAATACTTTGCTTTCTCTTACCACCCATTTTGGACCTGTTTCTCATCAGGGATCTGCTCAGCAAATGTCATCAGCACAAGTGGCTGATCAGCATCTTTTCTCTTTCCTGGATGTTAATTGGAAAGTGTCTGAGCCAGGAAAATTCAGCACTAATTGAGCACTGATGTGTATTTGGCCAGTACTGAACTTTCCCAGCATAGGCACCTCCCAATCTGCATTTAGGAAAGGAAAGGATGTCAGCCAGTGCTCTTTCCCAAAGAGACACCATTAGTCATATAGCTGATGTTATCTGAGTCACTCTTTAATGAAAGGGAAAATTTGGAATGGGTCTCCATACCACAAGCAAGAAGCATATCAAATATCTTAACTAATTAGATCATAATGACAATTAGATGGAAGGGAAACACTTTATATTCTGAGTACTCCCTTTGCGCTTCTCTTTTCACAAACTTAAGCTGTAAAAATATAATTAGTAGGTTAATAAAAACATCATTGAGTATGTGAAAATACTGCTTATCTGTTGCAAGCTTATCCAGCGAGTAGTTCGGCCAAACAGATTAGCCAACAATGTCTTCACATAAAGGATCATGAATCTTTGTAATTGCCTACCCCAAAGAGTTGTGAATGCTCTATCGTTGGCTATACTTAAGGCTGAGAAGACAGATTTTTGATCTGTCAGGGAATCAAGGGATATGAGACAGGGGCAGAGAAGTGCAGTTGAGGCAGAAGATCAGCTATGATCACATTAAATGGTGGAGCAGGCCCAAGGAGCCGCATGGTCTTCTCCTTCTCCTATTTCTTATGTCCAAGTGTAGTCTCCATTTTTTGCTGAGTTGGCTGATCACAGCTGAGATGTTAGAAGGGGGTTATGTATGTTCTTGGTACCCTGGGTTAAAGAAAGGTAAATCAGTCTTGGTTTCTCTTCCTTATTGCTAATCATGAATCACTGTTGGTACACATGCATGGAGTGCAAGTGTTGCCCACTGCCGTTAAATACCCTGCCAACACTCCCTATTAAGGCTTGCACATGAATAATGGCCAAGTGAACAATGTACTTGGACGCCATGAGCACTTTGAATCATTCCCCAGCAAGGAGTTAACCCATTCAAAATATAAGATAAAATGAGAAAACAGAGCTTTAAAATACTGCCCCTGGTTATTTTGAAATTGACATTTTGCTACTTTTGGGTATATTTTAACTTATTTTCTTTTCAACCAGGATTTTGTTAAAGAAGTTCAGGCTACCACGTGGTCATGAATGTAAGTTTTATAATTCAGTTCTTCAGTTATAGAATTGAAGATTTTGGTATATTGCTTGGGTTTAAGTTTAATCGTACTTAATGGAATAGTCTAAGCTTCTCTTTCAAACTGAAATAAATAGAGCTCACCAGGACTTCTAAGAATCTAATATGTTTCATTTTAATTACATTCTTACATTTTAAGATAACCTATATATAGATTTCATCTATAATAGTTGCTCTCATCCAAATATTTTCCATTCACTGATAACCTAGCACCCTGTAATCACTTTCCTTGCTTTTCAGCAAAGGGCACATTATTACAACTTGCTGATTCATCTGATGGCCATTTTGAAGGCAATAACTCAGGAAAAGTGTGCCGTCTGCAGACACAGTGTACTTGTGATATCCTGTAGAAATTAACTTTTATCAACAAAAAAAGTTGAACATACAAGGGAGTAATAAGATTCCTTTGCTTTACTGCAAGGTCCCACATATTTAAATTTATAGGGCAGCTTGGATTATTATATAGTTTTTCACTTTTATATGATCAAAAATTATTTTAAAAGCTTTGGAGTTCCGCACTATAATTTTATCTTCAGAGCTTTCATTGTAATCAAATGATGGAAAAATACTAACTTGTGGCTAATGCTGGCAGAATGCTTTTGTTTAACATTGTACCTTAATTGTTTTCATACTTATTGCATCGTGTATTATCCAATGTCATGTAGAGTGCATCATGGTCATCTAATATAAATCTGGTTGATAAATGATTCTTAAATCTTTCAACAGTGAAACCGTTCATGTATCAATATATATGTCTGCTTTTGACTGAACATTGGAAGGTCCCTTTTATACCCCAGGCTATAAAAAGCTGGATATAATCAACCTACAGATTCAGTGACAGGTACCTAGACGGCATTGGAAGTGTGCGCCTACCTGCTCCTTTGGGAATGAGGTCTTGTTCCAGCAGTGACTGCCATGAGAACCTGCGCCTCTTAAGGCACTGGTGCTCAGACATGTTGAGAGAGCTGACTCTCTGCCTGTAGACTCTGTGTTGGGGGTCTCGCTTCCTGCCAGCTGGATCTCAGTGTCCATCCCATCTATCCTTTGGAGGGGCATGTGGTTGAGAGAAGGCAACTGGTGCTGCTGCTGGTGTTGCTCCTGCTGCTGCTAGAGCTTTTGGTAGTGGTGTGGCCTCTGCTCTTAATCCTCAGCAGAAGTGTAAGGTGGAGCTTCATCAGCTACTCACATGCAGTGTTGAAGGCAGGTAGCAGGGAAGTGCAGCTGAAGGTGAATGAAACAGGTAAAGTGCCTTCCAAGAAGTTGGCAATCATCTGTCAAGTAGTGAGAGCACTCTCTGAGAAGAAGTGCTTTGAACACCAGCATGTCAATGGCTAGGACTGGAGCTGTTAAGTATAACTCATCAAAGTTTTCCCAGCTTGTCATTTTCACTGAAGAAGCTTCTCCCACTGTACACTTGCCTCAGTGACTTGGCTAGGCAGAACTGCATGGAAGCTGTGCACTGGAAAGAAGGAATTCTTGGTAAAATTGGCATTTTTAATCACCTCAGCTGCTTTCCCACCACACTCACTTTCTTCCCCACTGGACTCTCAACCTTCATAGGAAAAGACGCAACAGGGCAAGATCACATCAGGGTCCTGACCCGATTCCAATCTCCAGCACTTCCACCCAGCACACTCCAGAAGCTGCCTCCATCTGACTGTAAAAATTCTGCCCTGTGTGTCTGCACTTAATAGCTATACAGTTAATTCTACAGTGTTTTTTCCTTTATGACCTCCTGAATTGAGTCTCACAATGTTACAATTTGCTTTGCTTTACTTTATTGAAAATGTCAGTTCTTTTTGGACTTCCCTTTGGTGTAACTAAAAAAACTAATACAAATGAAAATGAGTTTAAAATATGCTTCAATAGCTCCTCCACTGGTTCATTTGGTAGTAGCAATATGCAGCTGAGCGAAACAGATCATAAAGTTCAGGTTGTGCTGAGTCTGCTTATCAAAACTAGAGCAGCTAAGTACAGTGATTTTGAATTGGGAAGGGAAAATCAACTGGGGTTCCTGTTGCTAATCCCTATTCATAACTTTGACTTGATATTGGTGCTATAATTGCATGAACAAGGTATGGAAAGGTAAAGCAGCATTATATGACTTGTTATATAACAAGTCATATAATGTTGCTTTAAATATAATTGTAGATTTATGATAGTTCCATAAGTGTTAGAGTGAATGTGTAATTTCTGGGTCTCCACTCCTTTCAGACTCTTTCCAACTTGGCCTTGTGGACCGAGAAATTGAAATATTGCTGGACAGTCTTCATACAGAGCAGACAGTGCAGCCACCCACCAGCAAGATAAAGCAAGATGATGAAGAAATAGCTGGAGCTGTATGCCAGAAGGAAATTGATCCAGAAGATGTCTGCCCTATTTGTCAGGAAGAACTATTGAAAAAGAAACAACCTGTAACATATTGCAGGTCAGACTATTAGAAATACCAGATTACCTTTTTGAACAGACAAACGGAATGAGAAAGAAAATAAACTGTTCAAAAAAAGCTTGCAAAAGATTGTTTAATCAACAAGGGGAAAATTAAGTATTTTGACAGTTTCTTAAACTCAGACATTTGTGATAACCCAGAGGACAGATATGTCGAGTGCTGCATATTTGCATATTATGCACAGAACTGTCAGCATGGGGAAAGTGTATAAGAATATTATTTATGGTCAACGAGAGTTAAAGTATCACTTCTATGCTTTCCTCCTTCACCAATCATGGCACAGCAGAGTTTAAAATAAGCATAACTAATCATAGTAAATGGTATATTTATTCAATGTGACTTTATAAATTCTCAATTTGGTTTATTCAAAAATGGCTGTTTAATATTTTGTGGGGAGAATCTTTGGCTCGGCAAGCGGGGACAGGGCCCGCTTGCCGAAGCATAAAATGACACGGGGTGACGTCGGGCGTGCGTCCTGACGTCACCATGTGTCATTTAGATTTTCAGTTCGGCGAGCACAAAGCCGACTCAGCTGCGCGCCCGCCAAACTGTCAAAGGCCTATTGAGGCCATTTAACTAACAAAATAATTAACGGAGCTGCCCGTCTAACCTTAAGGTTGGCAGGCAGGCGAAGAGCCCAGGTGACCTTCGCATTTTTCATGGAACCTCATCCAAGGGCAGGATGAGGTTTCATGAATGATTTTAAATTTTCTCAAAAATTTTTATTGAAATTAATGCACATGTCCCAACTCATGTGACAGTTTCACATGAAGGGACATGTCATAAAAAATTTTTCAACACTTTATTGAACTGGTAAAACTTAAAACTAATCTCCCCGAGGCACCTCTATGCGCAAAAGAGCGCCCTCCCAATTCAGGGAACCCCCCCACCACCTGCATAGGGAGCACGTCATACTGGGTGGGCCTTAATTGGCCTGCCCATGTAAAATGGCGGCGCGGATCCAATTGAGGGCACTGATTGGGTCTGCGCCTGTCCCCGGACAACCCCCCCCGGGGGGAAAATTCTACCCCATGAATATATAAACCCTTTCCTTTCTGCATATTCCAGTGGTGGCCCTTATAGTTATGTTGGGTGAGTGGAATTACAATTTATTATTTTATGACACTGCTCCATAATCTTGCTTCATTGACCTCTAAAATAAATAGGAGACTCGAAGAAGTTAATTCACAGATGGCTTTTAGCAGAACAATTAATCCATACCAAACAAGGAAAGTCATAGGTTTGATTGCTGGTCTGTGATGAGCTGAAAGGTAATGCAGTAGAAACACTACAGTTGAGTTCACCATACTTGATCTAATCTTCTGGCTGAAGAAACTGGTAATTAAGTTAGTCAGGGTTCTCTCCCTCGCTTGGTATCCATTTTCCCATGCTGGACATTATAGACGTTTGGAGAGGCTGAGACTGGTCTCAGCTGTGATGCATCACACAATCATGTAGCTTGCTGCTCAATGTTCATTGTAGGGGCTGATACATGAAGAAAGGCAATTTGGCTGAGACACTAAAAGTAATATTTACATAACTATTTTGCTCCTATAACACCATTAACTTTAACATCATGTTTTGAATGTATAGCTTTCATTTCTAAATCATAGTTCGATCACAGTATTCTCCATTGGTTAATACTGACTGATACTTAACTGCACCTTGGTTAAGTGGCTCAGCGAACAGTCTTCATATTTAATTAACATTGGAGATACAGATAGGTGGTTTGTCCACTGCTACCTAACAGAGGTTATTGATTCTATTAGTGAAACATTAGAAGATAATTGAGCTCTAATTGTAGCTTCTAATGAAAAATGAAATTAGTTGAAACTGAAGTTAACAAGAGCATTGCAATGCTTTCAATGTACCTATATTAGAAAAGCTTGGTATTTGATTACTTTGTCACTGAAAATAAATGTCAGTGCTGAATGTTTCAAATTCACAGGACTGACGAATATTCTTATTCCCGAGTATGTGCAACATGATAGTTATGCACACTATTAGTCATCATGAGACACTGACAATGCATTAAAGAAAGGGATTAATCTCATGCAATTTATGTACAAGATGCACTTAATTGTTTATTTGAAAGCAAGTGAATAGCTATCTAAATTCTACTTCCTCTACCACTTGAGAAAGCAGGGATCTGCAAGGGGCACAGTGGGCTTGTCGCTCTTGACAAACTTTAATAGTAGCAAGGGGTTAACAGGAATGTCAGCTGTTTGCTGCTGTTATACATTTAATGTTGGTATGCAACCATAAAGCTCTTTTAAAGGTTTTCAATTCAAAATTTAAAAAAATTAGCTGCACACAATATGCAATGTGAAACATGAGTGGTAGATTGCCATCTCTTTCAGATGGTGTCACTATCAATGCTGTATACGATGCAGTCACTGCCAGTATGTTGCTCTGCATGTTTAATATAAATGCATTGTAAATGCTGTCTTAAGAACATAAGAAACAGGAACAAGGGTAGACCATTCAGTTACCTCTGCCTTAAAAATATTCAATGACCCCGCCTCCACCACCTTCTGAAGCAGAGAATTCCAAAGTCGCACAACTCTCTGAAAGAAAAAAAATCCCCTCATCTGTGCTAAGAGGCCAACCCCTAATTTTTAAACAGTGCCCCCTAGGTCTGGACTCACCCACAAGAGGAAACATCCTTTCAACGCCCACCTTGTCAAGGTCGTTTAGGATCTCGTATACTTCAATCAAATCAACCCTCAATCTTCTAAACTTTAGTGGAAACAGGCCCAGTCTGTCCAGCCTTTCCTCATAAGACGACCCACTCATTCCAAGTATCAATCTAGTAAACCTCCTCTGAACCCCTCCAATGCATTTAGATCCTTCCTTAAATAAGGAGAGCAAAACTGCACACGATATTCGAGGTGCGGTCTCACCAATGCCCTGCATAACTGAGGCATAACATCCTTACTTTTATGTTCAATTCCTCTCGTAATAAAGGATAACATTCCATTAGCCTTCTTAATTGCTTGCTGTACCTGCATACTAACCTTTTGTGACTCATGCACTAGAACACCTAGATCCCTCTGTACCTCAGAATTATGCAGCCTTTCTCGATTTAAGTAATACTCTGCTTTTTTATTCTTCCTGCCAAAGTGAACAACTTCACATTTTCCCACATTAAACTCCATTTGCCAGATCTTTGCTCACTCACTCAACCTATCTGTATCTACCTGCAACCTCCTCATGTCCTCTTCACAACATACTTTCCGACCTATCTTTGTGTCATCTGCTAATTTAGCTACCATGTTTTTGCTCCCCTCATCTAAGTCATTGATGTAAATTTTAAAAAGTTGAGGCCCTAACACAGACCCCTGTGGTTCTCCACTCATCACATCCTGCCAATCTGAAAAAGACCCATTTATACATGCTCTCTGCTTTCTGCCAGCTGACCTATCTTCTATCCAAGCTAATATGTTACCCACTACACCATGTGCTTTTATTTCTGTGATAACCTTGATGTGGCACCTTATCAAATGCCTTATGGAAATCCAAGTACAGTATGTCTACAGGCTCCCCTTTATCCACTACGCATGTTACTCCTTCACTGATACTGGCCAACAGGAAACTGGTACTGATGCCAGAATAAATCGGCATTAGGATATTTATTTAACATAACCTGACATTTTTAATTTGCAGTATTGGAAATTCTCAGTTAAATTTTGTTGATTTCAAACCTTTGTAACAATTTTGTACTTAAAATTTTGAGTTGACTTACCTGACCCACAAACTTCCTGGCCCTGCATGAACCTGGAGAATTGTTGAAACTGTAAATCGGCACACTATTTTTAATTGTAGGTGATTTAAATCAATCTTTAAATTAAATATGAAAACATGTCCTTATCCCAGCAGCACCTGTGAGAACAATAACATGTTTCTAAGTATGGCTGTTGTTGTAATATGGTGTCATCTATGGTGATTCATTGATGAGATCCTGCAGAGTTGTATGTTTAAACACGAACCTTTTATTGTTAGTCTTTAACTATTTAAAGATCCAAGGTATGGTCAGGCATGGAGCTGTTACCTCCATGCAGGCTGGTTCCAGTGTTCTCTCTAAATTGTTCTCTCAGTCTATTACGTACCTCTATACAGCGTACCATGGGTGGTGCTATTCTCCAGTCCCGCATTAACCCTTGCTCTACCAAACACCTTTACATTACAGTGGCATGCAGGCACATATAACATCATACAACTTCCTTCTCTTAAGAAAATTTTTCACCCTTTCAATGGAGTGTAAGAATACAATCTTTACTTGCAATCCCTGCTCCCCCGCCTCAAGTCTCTCATGTTATAAATTCAGATGGCCTTGAGGCTTGACAGTTCTTCCACATCTCAGTCTGTCACTTTGGGAGGAATTGTAATAGTACTCTGTGTTTCTGGTACTTGGCTATCTCCATTTGATTCATTTTTTTGAGTTGAGTTTCTCTTTATTAACACCCCTTCTTCTTTTGGATGCTGTGGGTTTGTCCTGTTCCTTTCAAAGGAAATGTGCACTCTGTTCATTCCCAGAGTGGACTCAAATTTTTCTTTTCAGTGGTGTCCTCCAGGTTCTTGCTAAATCTATACATTGCGCAAATGGAACCTTCATTTCCATTGTTTCACTATCTCTGCCAAACATTTGTTTGCTGTTTTATTTTCAAACCATTTTGCAAGCTTTTGAATCTTTTCATTCAGCTCAATGATTCTCAGTACATCTGAGACATCCTATGCTCTTTCTTTTTCTACTTCCTTGCACTTCAGTGTCGGATTTACATTTTCCGATCTTTTTTCTGTCTTTTCTTTTTCTTTCTGCAACAGAACTTTGTCCTTGTCCTTCATCTTGGTTTCACTTTGGCCAGGTCTGTCTCCAGCAAAGTCTTAACCTGTTTCAGTTCTGTACTTGTGCAATTCATGGCTTCATTATCCGCTTGCAGTTTGGAAAGTTCGACAGCTTTTCCTTTCAATGCCTCCTCTATTATATTCAACTGCTTTGTCAGCTCTTAAGTCTGTTTCTTGTAGCTTTCAGATTCCTGCTGGAGTATTGAACATTGCTGAGTCTTCTCTGCCAGCTGGTTTGTCAGTTTGTTCAGAGCGACATTAAATTCATTTTGCTTCTCTTTGGAATTTTCCAGAGGAATAAGCTTTGACCTGAGGAATCCTTGTAGTATGTAAAGGTCTTTCAACAGTTTTTCCTTTTCTTTGTGAAACTCGCTTGCTTCCTCTTGAGTTTTCCTGTCAGTCAGCATAGTCTCCTCGAATCTCTTCTGCTGTGCTTCCATTCAACTGTTGAAAACAGTCTTCGTTTCATCATGTTGCAGAATGCTTATGCATTCCTTTTGCATCTGATCTTGAAGGACAATCAGTTGTTCTTTCAGCTGTTTATTTTCTTGTTGACCTCTTGCCAACTCACTCTGGGCTTCAGTGCATCGTTTCATTGCTGCTGATGGTTCCAACCTAGCTTTTGCTGAAGTAATATTCAACATCCTCTGTAGCTCCCCGTGTCTTTCCATGGCTACATATTGATTCTTCAAGGAATCCTTCAGGATCACAACTTCTTTGCTTGCCTTTTCTGCCTGCTGTTTTGGCTGGCTGCTTTCCCAATTCCTGTTTTGATTTGCCAACTGTAGAATTGAGGGGCATTATTTCCTCCTGATACCTTTGTGTTGTCTCTGAAATTTGTTTGTTCAGATCTCGACAGCTTGGTTCATTGAAGGCTTCAGTTTATCGTGCGTTTTCAAAGGTGTATATATACTCAGCTTGAATCTTTTGCTTTAAATCTTCCAGTTCAGCTCTGATGCGAACATTTTCCTATAGAACAGCTTCATATACTTGTTGCACATTTTGCTTCTTTTGAGTTATCTCATGCTCTGGGGTCTCCTGCTGCCCACCCTCTGGGGTCTTTTGTTGTCCTCTCTCTGGGATTATTTGGTGCCCTCCCCCGGGGGTCTTTTTTTATTCATTGACGGAATGTGGGCATTGCTGGCTAGGCCAGCATTTATTACCCATCCCTAATTGCCCTTAAAAAGGTGGTGGTGAGCTGCCTTCTTGAACTGTTGCAGTCCATGTGGTGTAGGTACACCCACAGTGCTGTTAGGGAGGGAGTTCCAGGATTTTGACCCAGCGACAATGAAGGAACGGCAATATATTTCCAAGCCAGGATTGTGAGTGGCTTGGAGGGGAACTTCCAGGTGGTGGCATTCCCATGTATCTGCTGCCCTTGTCCTTCTAGATGGTAGTGGCTGTGGGTTTGGAAGGTGCTGCCTAAGGAGACTTGGTGAGTTCCTGCAGTGCATCTTGTAGATCATACACACTGCTGCTGCTGTTCGTCAGTGGTGGAGGGAGTGAATGTTTGTGGAAGGGTTGCCAATCAAGTGGGCTGCTTTGCCCTGGGTGGTGTCAAGCTTCTTGAGTGTTGTTGGACTGCACTCATCCAGGCAAGTGAAGAGTATTCCATCACACACCTGATTTGTGCCTTATAGATGGTGGACATGCTTTGGGGATTCAGGAGGTGAGTTACTTGCCGCAGGATATCCTAGCCTCTGACTTGCTCTTGTAGCCACAGTATTTATGTGGCTAGTCCAGTCCAATTCTGGTCAATGGTAACCTCCAGGATGTTGATAGTGGGGGATTCAGCGATGGTAATGCCATTGAATGTCAAGGAACGATGGTTAGATTCGCTCTTATTGGATATTGTGATTGCCCGGCACTTGTGTGACACTAATGTTACTTGCCATTTGTCTGCGCAAGCCTGGATATTGTCCAGGTCATGGACTGCTTCAGTATCTGAGGAGTCGCAAATGGTGCTGAACATTGTACAATCATCAATGAACATCCCCACTTCTGACCTTCTGATGGAAGGAAAGGTCATTGATGAAGCAGCTGATGATGGTTGGGCCTAGGACACTGCCCTGATGAGCTTCTGAAGTGATGGCCTGGAACTGAGATGATTGAGCTCCAACAGCCACAACCACCTTCCTTTGTGCTAAGTATGATATCAACCAGTGGAGAGTTTCCCCCTGATTCCAATTAACTCCAGTTTTGCTAGGGCTCTTTCATGCCACGCTTGGTCGGATGCTGCCTTGATGTCAAGGGCAGTCACTCTCACCTCACTTCTGGAGTTCAGCTCTTTTGTCCATGTTTGAACCAAGGCTGTAATGAGGTCAGAAGCTGAGTGACCCTGGCAGAACCCAAACTGAGCATTAGTGAGCAGGTTATTGCTAAGCAAGTGCTGCTTTGTAGCACTGTTGATGACCCCTTCCATCACTTTACTGATGATGGAGAGTAGGCTGATAGGGCAGTAGTTGACCAGGTTGGATTTATCCTGCTTTTTGTGTACAGGATATACCTGGGCAATTTTCCACATTGCCGGTAGATGCCTGTGTTGTAGCTGTACTGGAATAGCGTGGCTCAGGGCTTGGCAAGTTCTGGAGCACAGGTTTTCAGTACTATTGCCAGAATATTGTCAGGGCCCATAGCCTTTGCAGTATCCAGTGCCCTCAGCCATTTCTTGACATCATGTGGAGTGAATCGAATTGGCTGAAGACTGGCATCTGTGATGCTGTGGACCTCCAGAGGAGGCTGAGATGGATTATCCACTCGGCACTTCTAACTGAAGATTTTTGCAAATGCTTCAGCCTTATATTTTACACTGCAGTGCTGGGCTCCTCCATCATTGAAGATGGGGATATTTGTGCCACCTCCTCCCCCAGTGAGATGTTTAATTGTCCGCCACCATTCATGACTGGATTTGGCAGGGTTGCAGAGTTTAGATCTGATCCATTGGTTGTGAAATTGCTTGGCTCTGTCTATCACTTGCTATTCATGCTGTTTGGCGCGCAAGTAGTCCTGTGTTGTAGAATCACCAAGTTGACATCTCATTTTTAAGTATGCTTGGTGCTGCTCCTGCATGCCCTCCTGCACTCTTCATTGAACCAGGGTTGATCCCCTGGCTTGATGATAATGGTCGAGTGGGGGATATGCTGGGTCATGAGGTTATAGATTATGGTTGAGTACAATTCTGCTGCTGCTGATGGCCCACTATGTTTCATGGTCTCTGCTTGCCCTCCCTCTGGGGTATTTTGTTGTCTTCTCTCTGAGGTCTTTTGTTTTTCCTTCTCTGGGGGTCTTTGTTGCCCTTGCACTGGGATCTTATGTTGCCCTTGACACTTTATTGGGAGTTGCCCCCTCTCTGGGGTCTCTTGTTGCCCTTGGCGGAGTTGCCCTGTCCCTAGAGTTTCTTCCAATTATCTGTCTATGGCTATTCTATTTTCTTTTAGTTTTAGCTTTAAATTGTGTTGCCTCTTTAAGAGCTGAAAGTGCAGTCACTGCTTTTTTCAATTAAATTGTCTGCAGCTGTCAGTTCTGGCTCTGTGGATTTCCCGCGCTTTTTAGGTTTTGGTGGACTTCCTAATGATCATCCACTTAGTTGTTTGGCAAGCTTTCTAAGCTTGTCTTCTTGAAAAAAAAGCACTCGACAGGTGTTCTTTTTTTCACCCTTAGTGCTGTCTTGGGAGTCTTGGCAGGCACACGCTCCTATCAGGGCCCTTTATTTTAAAATTTAAAGGTACAGTGCTTTGTTGTTAAAATCTGCAGGTCTCTCTTTTTTTAAACTCTGCAGGTTTTGCTTAAACTTTTGACTCCACCAGACGATTTTTACAGGTTTGTTTTTTTTAACCATTTTTTTATCTGCAGCTATGTTCCACCTTCTCTAATCTATTGACTACCACCTATTCTACAATGTAAGTACAGCTTCTTTTATAATTTTTGCTCACCTTCTCGTGAACTCCAGTATTCTTCACACTGCGTCACTCAGGGTCTTGCAATTTTTTGTATTTTTGCTCACCTGTTTTTGTAACCTGTCCTGGGCCAGGATTTCCCGGTCGATGAGCAGGGGGTGGGGCCCGCTCGCTGACTTGTAAAATGACGCAGGATGACGTCAGGCAGAACTCCCGATATCACCCCACCTTATTTCAATTTTGAGGTCGGCGGGAGCTCAGCAGAATCAGCTGTGCGCCCACCGACCTGTCCATGGCCAATTGAGGCCATTGACAAAGTGGTTAAAGTAATTAATGGACCTGACCATCCAACCTTAAGATTGGCGAGCAGGCCGGGAGCCCTGGCGGGTTTAAGAAAAAGTATGAAACCTCATCCACAGGCGGGATGAGGTTTCATGTAGGTTTAAAAATTTTTAATAAAATTGTCAATGAAAGTGATGGATATGCCCCAACTCATGTGTCACATGAGGGGACATGTCAGGAAAATTTATTTCTTTTTTAAAAATTTTTTCAGACAGGAGCCGATCTTCCTGAGGCAGCACTTAGTGTGCGCTCTTTCGTGTGCATGCATAAAATGGTGGCACACCCCCAAACGGGGGCACCAATCGGAAACATGACTTCACATGCCCGCTCCTGAACTCCACCACCCCCCCCCGCCCCCCCACAAGACGGGGGGAAAATTCTGCCCCAGGTTTTTTTTCTCCTTTACTCTGCATCACTCAGGGGTCTTGCAATTTGTTGTAGTGTTTCTCACCCATCTTGTGATTTAAGCAATTTTTTTGCTCTGCATCACTTAAGGGTCTTGCACTTGAACTTCCAGTCACTCTGGTGGATTTCTCAACTTCTAAATCTGTAGCGAAGCTTCTTCAATGTTCCTTCAAGTTTTCTTCTTGGGTGTGTGTCTCTCTAGTTAGGCTTCAGTTGCTTTCAGTTTCTCAAATCTTGGGATACTGTTCTGGGTTCATGCATCCTTCATATCACCGCAGATCACCATATCGGATTATTGTACTATCTCTTGTAGAAGCAATCAACGCTACCAACCATGTTGTACTATGCTGATAGCGCTGATATCCCACCGCTGCCAACCATGTTGTAATATAGTGTGTGATGGCTAATTGATGAGATCCTGCAGAGTTGTATATTTAAAAATGAACCTTTAAATGTTAGTCTTTAACTATTTACAGATCCAGGGTATAGTCATGCATGGAGCTGTTACCTCCATGCAGGCTGGTTCCAGAATGTTCTCCAAAGATTGTTCTCGCAGTCTACTACCATGTAACTCTATACATCATACTGCAGGCTGTGCTATTCTCCATTTCCACGTCAACCCTTGCTCTGCCATTACAGTGGCATGCAAGCGCATACAACATCATATAACATTTGTGTTTTCTTTTTCTGACTATCCTTGCTAGCCCTCTTGATGGGACTGGCTACCTTTTTCTTCGAGAGCCTCCATGATGATGCCACTCTACAGAGCGATGTCCTTAACATAATCCTTAATATCTTAAATGTGCTATGTTACAAGATGACTCAGACTGGTCCAAGCAACTGAAGTGGTGCTCCACGATGCAACTTGTATGCTATATCATGACTCTTGTGAAAGAATTGACTACATCATATCTGTTCTTAGCTGTTAAGAGAGGTCAGGAACTAACACTGAAGAATGTGGCTTAAATTACCCAGGAGTTACTCTGCCACTTTCCTCTTTGGGTTAAATATTAATGATATGATGGATTGCTTAAAATTAAAACATTGTCATATCTTCCTGGAAACTGAGCAGTGATTTGCATAATATTGATAGTCACATATAAGCTACACATTAATAAAGTTGAGTAATTTGCAATTTATGTTGGTATTGTTTAAGGGACGAAGTTGAATTTCTTTGCTTCATATAGTCTTTCTTTTCTCCCATAACCTATAGGTTTTTAAAGCCTAACCACAACTTGCTGATTTACATCATCTTCTCCCTTTTCAGTCCAGTTCAATTTGATCCTGGTTGACTTCACTAGGTATTCCATTTTTAAAAATCTGAGGGAGGAGTTAGATGGAACCATTACTTGAGTCTAGACCAAGCATTTAAATAATGGACTGCCATCTAGCAAAGAAGCTGTACACTTCTATTGTTTTACATGAAATTTTCAGCACAAGAGCTCATATCCCACCCAGCAAGGTAAATAGTGAAGAGCAGAATACTCTAGCAGTAATCCATGATGCCCATAAGATGGCATTATTGTAGTTACAAAGCTCATTGGTGCACTCTAGTGCCAGTGACTGAGTACTACAAAAATAATACTTCTGAATATCATGCAACTTCAAAGTTACAAGCATCCCTTCTATCTTGTAAGTTTGCCTAGTTGATGTTTTATGATTATTTTGATGTGAAACATTACACAGATGAATAAGACAAATATATGCAATTCACAAGTTTGATTTTTTAATTTCCAATTTTGGTTCCCTTAGGTTTTTGAAAAATTTTTCCTCAAGGTGCCTATTGAATTTGTTTGCTGTATGTTTTTCATGGAATTGAGTTGCAAAAGAACAGGAAAAGCTAGAATACCACACATTTTTGTTTTCCCATGTTTTGTAGAATAGAGTGATGTTACATCATTAGGTAGTGGCTGTTTGTTGATGATGATTAAATTGCTGTATTCATCCTTTCACATTAATGTGCCATATTGCAAGCTTCTGTAGCACGTGTAACACCATAGGCATTAAAATTCCATATTTTAATTGCTGGAAGTGGTGGTTCTAGAAACAACAATATTGAAATCATCTTATCAATTAAGTCCAAAATTTAAACAGATTAGCCAAATGTATATTCTAGTGATTGTATTTAACCATACTGTAGATTTTTGTGGATATCCATGTTCTTATTCATCATCTTAGCACTTAATCTTAACTTTGATTATGTTTGCAACTGTCCATGATGACAATTTGCTTTCTTAATACAGATATAGCTGTGGTAACAGTGTCCATATCAGATGCATGAAGATTTGGGCAGAACACCAGGCAAAGACTGAGATTGAAACCATCATCAAGTGCCCTCTCTGCAGAGAGGAGTTTGCACCACTGAGTCTCCTGCAAGAAGAATACAGAAACTCCACCAAACTTTTGGCAGCAGAAAGAGAAAGACTTGACAGACACCTTGGCATTCCATGCAATAACTGTCAGGTTTGTCCAATTCAGGGAAAATGCTACAGGTAAACAGATTTCTGTTTCATGTTAACAAATATAAAATATAAAGTGCTTTGCTTTTTGTTTAAAGTGCCTTGCACCACTTGTTGCTTCTTTTATAACAATTTTAATAAGAACATAAGAAATAGGAGCAGGAGTAGACCACTCAACCCACTGAGCCTGCTTCACCATTCAATATGATCCTGACTGATCTTGGGCTTCAACTCCATTTTCCTGCCAGCTCCCCATATCCCTTTATCCCCTGAGAGACCAAGAATCTGTCTATACCCAGCCTTAAATGTATTCAACAATGGAGCATCTATAACCCTCTGGGGTAGAGAATTCCAAAGACTCGCAACCCTTTGAGTGAAGAAATTTCTCCGTGTCTCTGTCCTAAATGATCAGCCCCTTATCCCGAGACTGTGCCCCCGTGTTTTAGATACCCCGACCAACATCCGCCCTAGTAAGCCACCTCAGAATTTCTTCTAAACTCCAGACAATATAAGCCCAGTTTATAACATGCACAGCGCAGGTTCATTAAGACGCTGCCTAATATGAGTAAATACAAATATAAAGAAAGTCTTGAAAAATTGGAGTTGTTTTCATTAGAGCAAGGTAGATTATAGGGTGACTTGATAAATTAAAGTTCTGAAAGAATACGAAAGAAAGACAAATACAGAGAAACAGACTTTCCAGTAATTGACAGGTCTTGAATGAGGAAACATAGAAATAAGATTAAAGGTGATAGATTTAAGACAGAGATCAGCAGAAAACCTGTATTGCAGAAAAGTTTGTAAAGTTGTGGAATGCACTACCACAGTTACTGATTGAAATACAGACCACCAGCATTTAAGAATGGGTTGGATGTGTGGTTGGAAATAAGGGGAAATAAAAGAATACAAGAAGTGAGTAGGCACATGGGATAAAGACCACTGATCTTGTAAAGGATAAACATTACAGTGAAATGGTTGGACCAAATAGCATGATTCCATGTTGTAATTTCTATGCAATTATCTTTGAATTTCTACCATATTCTTAAATACATAGCAAAATGCCATCTCTCTGGCATCCAAATGCTATTGGAAATTTTAGCTTTGATGTAGAACTGACAGACAGTAAACTCTTTCCCAATTTAAAACGTTATGCTTCCAGTGGACTGTTTAGGTATGTTTAAATTTGACAATTTTAAATTTACCCATCTGGTGGAAACTCGGCACACACAATGTTACACTGAAGACTCACTGCCAACATTCCACTCCTTTTCCACTGTCTTCTATTTTAAAGTACATTTCTGAGCAGGCAGCAAGGATGTCAACATGATGCTGATGGAATCCTTTTAAATATGCAGTAAGGGTCTGTGGTAATCTGAGGTGCAAAACACCTTTTTAAAGAATGTGAGCAGATTGACCACGTGACTGTATTACCCTATTGCTGTGTCACGCAGGCTACAATGTTAATCGGTAGTTTAGAATAGGGTCTGGTTGGAGAAGCATACGTGTTAGTGCTCTGTTATTTGTTAATAAACAGCATGTGCTTCATTTTACATTGGTCTCTGTGTCTGCAGTATCTTGTTTATCAACTCACTCACCAGTAGGTAGGTGTGCAACCATGTTTGCTGAGCAAAGCAACCCGACAAGAGGAACATAACTGGCGATGAGGCAAAACGCGATCAGTCAACGACACCAAAGGAAGCCGCAGAAATTCAACAGAAGTCAATCAGCTGTAAGTACAGCCTTCATCACAATCGTCGAAGTTATCTCCCTCCAGTATGCCACAGTTTGGCCACATCAAACTGTTTGATCAGACCATCAGACTGGTCACATTATATTGAACGCCTCGCATTCTTCTTTTTGGCCAGCAACATGTCGGGGGAGAAGAGGTGAGTGGTCCTCTAATCGACGTGTGGCAGTAAAACATACGGCCTAATTTGTAGTCTAATGGGACTCAACGCCCCAGATTCCAAGAGCTTTGATGAGTTGGTAAATCTTATGAAAAGCCACTTTCAGCCGAAACCCTCGGTAACAAAGCAGCGTTTTAAATTTAATTCGAGGTGTCGCACCCCTGGAGAGACAGTCGCTTGCTATGTAGCCGTCTTAAAACAACTGACAGAGCACTGTGAGTTCGGGACATCGATTAAGAGACCGATTAGTATGTGGGAATGAAGATGCCATTCAGAAAAGGTTGTTGTCAGAAACAAATTTAGACTTCAGCAAGGCGCTGGAGTTGGCGCTCGCAATGGAGAGCACAGTCAGGGATTCAGAAGCAATCCAGGGAGCACAAAATGGCACCATCCTTTGCTTCAGGAGGGAAGCACCGGTTAGAAACGGCGTGGAAGCATTGGGCTCCGCAGAAAGGTGGAAAACAGCCACCATTAACAGACCAGCAAAAAGCAATGGTTTAACAGAGAAAACCTACAATAATAACAACAGAAATGGAACCAGACAGCCTGCAAGCAAATCACAATTTAAAAAAATCGAGTGTTTCTACTGCCATCGTAATGAGCACATTATGCACATTATGCAGTGTTGTAAAGACAGATTAAGACAAAATTTTAAACAAAAAGGTAGAAATCATGAAATCCACATCATAGAGGAACCAGAAGAAACAGAGTCAGATGTTTATTCACTACACAACTTAAAACTGGGTAAAAAAGAGCCAATCTACGTGACAGTGGAAGTCAATGGGAAACCTATCTGAATGGAGATGGTTACAGAGGCATCCACGGCAGTTATAGGGGAACATACATTCAAATATCTGAATAGAGGAGACTACTCTTTAAATCTGGAAAACCCTGATGCTAAATTAAAGACGTATATTGGTGAAGACACACGAGTAAGAGGTATATGCAAGATTCCAACACAATGTGGAAATCAGTCTGTTAATCTATCCCTAGTAGATTTAGCAAGCAGAGGACCGAGCCTCCTCGGAAGGAACTGGTCAAGAGAGATTAACCTTGAGAGACTACTGAGATCTCAATCAGAAGTAGGAAATGTTACTGTTTGGAAAAAGGAGTATGTAAAGACTCAACAAAAGGAACTCGTAGAGATGACACTTCAGGACAGAGTTCGAGTTGAAGCCAGTAACCTCCAAAAAGAAAAAGAAAACCTGCTAAAGGACTTCTGCATATTGCAAGATTCCCTCAGATCCCAATTTGCACTGCTAAAAAGGTATGAGAAAGAACAAAGAATTCAACATATCTCTGGCCAAGATGAAGAATAAATTAGCCAAGAAAACACAGCAATGCTTAACTCTCCAGGAAACAACTAACAAATATAAAAAAGAAATGGAAGAACTGAAGAATCAGCGATGTGGATGCCAAGAAGCTTTAAAAATAGAGACCCCTGAGTTTTCAAAGGAGCTGACAGATGAGGAAATGCTGAAAGACTCAACCACTGAGTTCATTCAAATTGAGCTTATACCTGAGCCTAGTCTGGCCAATAGGGAAATTGAAAAGAAGGCCGAGATTAAAGTCAGCCCTGCCAAGAAGAAAACCCATCAAAAGAAGACACGTAGGAAGAAAAAACAGAATTACTAACAAGACCCCGAAATTTTTTTTTACACAACAGGAAGCTGATCATTCATGTTGAAGTTAGACTTGCCCAACATCCTGATTTTGAGAACCTTCTTGACAGTTGACCTTCATATTGTTGAACTTGGAGGGGAGGGGCAGCAGGAGTGCCAGTGATTGGGCCTGAAAGAGGTTGAAAGCATTCCCGTTGGAGTCTACACCACATGTGGAAGGAACTCCACTTGGTTTGGAAGTGCCTGTAGGATCTGTTGAGCCTGAGAGAGTCGAAGAGACAAATTTACAGGTTCCTACTGGAGAGCGTAGTGGACAGGTGACTCCTGAGTGGGAGGCCACAGAAGAGCTACGACATTCTGGGAAATCGCTCCACTGATTAGAGTCATACCTAGCACAAAGGAAGATGGTTGTGCTTTTTGAAGGTCAATCATCTCAGCCCCGGGCTATTACTGCAGAAGTTCTTCAGGGTAGTGCCCTAGGTCCAACCATCTTCAGCTGCTTCATCAATGACCTTCCTTCCACCATAAGGTCAGAAGTGGGGATGTTCATTGATGATTGTACAATGTTCAGCACCATTCACAGCTCCTCAAATACTGAAGCTGTCAATGTTCATATGCAACAAGACCTGGGCAATATTCAGTCATGGGCTGACAAGTGGCCAGTAACATTTGTGCCACACAAGTGCCAGGCAATGACCATCTCCAACAAGAGAATCTAACCATCTCCCTTTGACATTCGATGGCATTACCATCACTGAATCCCCAACTATCAAAATCCTGGAGGTTACCATTGACCAGAAACTGAACTGGACCAGCCATATAAATACAGTGGCTACAAGAGGATGTCAGAGGCTAGGAATTCTGCAGTAAGTAACTCACCTCCTGACTCCCCAAAGCTTATCCACCATCTACAAGGCACAAGTCAGGAGTGTGATGGAATACTCTCCACTTGCCTGGATGAGTGCAGCTCCAACAACACTGAAGAAGCTTGTCACCATCCAGGACAAAGCAGCCCGCTTGACTGGCACCCCAATCACCACCTTTAACATTCCCTCCCTCAACCACCAATGCACAGTGGCAGCAATGTGTACCATCTACAAGATTCATTGCAGCAGCTCGCCAAAGCTCCTTCGACAGCACCTTTCAAACCTGCAACCTCTACCACCTAGAAGGACAAGGGCAGCAGCTTCAAGCTCCCCTCCAAGCCACACACCATCCTGACTTGGAAATATATGGCCAATCCTACACTGTCACTGGGTCAAAATCCTGGAACTTCCTCCCTAACAGCACTGTGGGTATACCTACACCTCATGGACTGCAGCAGTTCAAGAAGACAGCTCACCACCACCTTCTCAAGGGCAATTAGGGATGAGCAATAAATGCTGGCTGAGCCAGTGACGCACATATCCCACAAACAAATTTTAAAAATGACAGGGACCCATTGCTGTGACAATGCTGGCTGGGCATTATTTATATTTCCTTTAGCCACTCAAGCAGTGCAGCTGAGAGGGCATGCACTGGGGAATTCGCTGTCAGACCTGGGTGCATCGCGCAGCAAGACACTGGTAAGCAATCACCAGGCAGGCACTGGGGCTGAGAAAGTTCTGGAAATGAACAAGTATCCAGGTTAGTGGGGCATCAGACTGACTAAGAATCCCAAGGGGTGGGACAAGAGGCACCCAGAGACACTGGGAATGAATTCACATGTTTGATGTGGGAGAGGGTAGAAAAGAACTCCCAAGTCAGCCTTGTCTAGGGATCTGGAATCACAATCAATCATTCACTGGGTTTAGCAACTTGGCCTGTGACTGGATCCAGACTAGAGCTGTGTTCCCAATTACCAGTGGTGTCCCGATGGCAGATATGCCAAGCAGCAAGTCCACAATATTGACAGGCTGATAAACATCAGAAGGGGAAACAAAAAACCCTGAAACACACAGCTGCTATATATTGAATAGGCAGGAAGTGGAAGATCGTACCTAAAACAGTGACAGTGTTCCCAACATGAGTCATCAAGCCTAATCCTACTCCAGGAAGGGCATGGAGGAGTCATGGTGAGGTATTCAACAGGCATGTCACTGAACCTGTAGGGATACCTTCCAGCTGAAGGGAAAATATTCCCAGAATGAAAAAAACAGTATAAGCTGGGAAATAAGAATACTGGTCCAAACTGGTCTTGTATACCTTAAAATGAAACATCAGTAAAAATTGGGAAATAAGAGTACTGGTCTGAACTGGTTTTTTTTCTTCTTCTGGGTACATCACCAGTCACATCGGTGTTCATTATATCAGACAGCCCTGGTAAACTTTCATGTAAACCCCTTTAACAGAGCAAAGATAAACTTTGCATTTAGAAATGTAAATGTGCAAGATTGTATTAGAATTTAGATAGGGAGAGTTTATGATTATTAATCTATTTGAAAAGGGATCCTTCAATCAAAGAAGTTTTGAGCACCATTGTTTCAGACTTTACTTTGTACAGGTTTCTGAACATGGAGTATTGTCTTGTGTATAAATGTATTCCAGGTTTTTTTCTTCTTTAATACTTCCCTATGCATTCATCAAATAAAAATCGCATGTAAATAAATGAGCTTCATAAGGACTTTCTGATAAGCAACGGGGTGAAAGGTTATGGAAGTAGGTGGGAATATGGAGTTAAGGTTACAAACAGATCAACCATAATCTTATTAAATGGCTGAGCAGGCTCGAGGGGTCGAGTGGCCTACTCCTGCTCCTAACTCGTATGTTCATTTGACCTCCTTCTTGATACCATGCCCATTTGGAGAGCTGCAGTAGTACATTTCCTTGGTCTCTGTCAGCACATGTAACAGGAATAGGTGAGATAAACTATCAACCAGATTTGTCACAGAACCTGACTGAGAAAGACTACAGGGCTATTGGGACTAGATGCAAGGATGAGCAACCTGAAATTTGTAGCTTTTAGTTTAATTTTAAAAGAACAAAATTATTTGAACTTCTAGAGAAACAAAGAATAGTAATTTTTTCATATATTTAAAGAGGCAATGATACTGTTAAAGAAAAGCTCTTGAAAATATTTTATAGGGTGCACAGCACAATTCCCAATATGTATCCCTAAGAATAATTAGGCAGGAGCCCACCAAAGAGGCCTGAAATAAAACACTGAACTGACTATGCTATCTCCTGCTTGCAAATGGGCATTGATAGATAAGTGAATAGACAAAACTGGCAGATGGAATTCAATGTGGGAAAGTGTAAGGTCATCCATTTTGATGCTTTTTACACAATTAAATAACTTGCAGATGAGAAGCAGTAAAGCTACTTCTCATCTGCAAGTTATTTATTTGTGTAAAAATGCTAGCTTACCTTGTGCATAAGGGTTGCATTCATTAAATTATTAGGACAGATTATGGGATGATATAATTGAAGTGTTTAAGATGATTAAAGGATTTGATGGGATAGATAAAGAGAGAACAATTTCCTCTGCTTCAGAACAAAGGAGCATAACATTAAAGTTAGAGCTATGGCATTTAGGGATGATGTCAGAGAGCACATCTTTACACAATAGGTAGTAGAAATCTAGAACTCCATTGAGGTAAGATGAGTTGAAAATATCAAAACCAGCATTGATAGATTTTTGTTAGGCAAGGGTATTAAGGGTTACAGAACCAAGGTGGGTAGATGGAGTTAAGGTACAGATCTGTCATGCTTTATTTGAATGGTGGAAAAGGCTGGAGCGTGGGAGGTGGAGGTGGGCAATTGCCGAATGACCTACCCCTGTTCCTATGTGTTCTATTCTGGTGGCTAAATGGATAAATATACAATTTTTTTTTCTTGGTAATGTGTCCTACAGATTAGGGGTGTCTGAAGTTCAATCACAGGCTTGAGCGACCTGAACTCTGCTGGCTTATAGTGCGATGCTACGGTTAACGTCCATTATCAACTCTAAGATGGAAAGCATTACCGAGGATCCCTGTTCACTGTATTCTTTTGGGTAGTGTACACATGAATGTTAAGTGGAGGCCAGGACTGACAGTGTTGTTTAAACAGCCAATTATCCTGCCAACACTCACTCTGTAAGCTCACATATGAAGAATATGTGGGTGAGGTAAGGGCAGTGGTGACCATGTACCCCAACAAGCATTACTACCGTAAGAAAATGATAGGAGGAAAGGGGATGGGGTAGGGAACAACCATGAAGCTTTTTACAGATGGCAAAAAAAATCTAGTCGATTGGAGCCAAAAATACAGAGTCTGAGGACTTCTCATGTCAATTGAACTGATTTACAGAGTTAGTGTTGGTTTTGTCCATTGCAAGGCTAATAATATGTAATAAGTTGATGTAAGCATTGTTTCTGTTTTCCTTCCATATTCTTCAAAAGATGTTTAAGCTGTCCTGATTTTCACCTTTGTCAGGAGTGTTTTCCATGCCTGAACCATCCTCAGCATGAGTTCACTTTTCGAGAGGTAATTTTAGTTATTTGTATTACAATATTTTAAATGCCGTACATATGTATAGAGTAAAAATAAAGCAATTATGGAAATGCAGTAGTAACAAATACTTAACCAATGATAATTACTGGTTGTTATATGAGGAAACCACCTGAGCCACACAAATAGGCAGTAAGGTAAACGGAAATAATAACATTGGGAAATCTCCAAAGTTTCCTAGTTGGGATGCCTCTCAATAATATTTAGATATGAAAAGGATGATATTCCACTTGTTGTCCAAGGAATCACTCACAGGAAAAACAAAATTATGGATCAGGTGACTTGGAAGTGAAACTTAATACACTTCTATAGAATGTAGTTATTTTTAGAATGTGAAGATCATTCTCAATGAATAGTTTGTAAAACAATCATTTTGAATTATTAGATAAGAACATAAGAAATGAGAGCAGGAGTAGGCCATAGGGTCCCTCGAGCCTGCTCCACCATTCAATAAGATCATGGCTAATCTGACTGTGGCCTTCATTCCTCTTTCCTTCCTGTACCCCCATAACCCTCGACTCCCATGTCAATAAAAATTCTGTGGAGCTCAGCCATGAACATATTCAATTACCCAGCCTCCACTGCTCACTGGGGAAGAGAATTCTAAATACTAGCGACTCTCTGAGAGAAGAATTCCTTCTCATTTCCATCTCAAATTGGAGACCCTTTATTTTTAAACTGTGCCCTCTATAGTTCTAGATTCCCCACAAGGGGAAACACCCTGTCAGCATCTCCCTGTCAAGCCCATCAGAATCTTTTATTTTTCAATAAGATAGCATTCTCATTCTTCTAAACTCCAATGAGGATCGGCCGAACCTGCTCAACCTTTCCTCATGAGACAAACTCCTCATCCCAAGATCAACCAAGTGAAACGTTTCTGAACTTCTTCCAATGCAAGAATGTCCTCCTTAAGAAGGGTGACCAAAGCTCTGCACAGTTTTCTAGCTGTGGTCTCACAGGTGCCCTGTGCAATTGTAACAAGACTTCCCTACATGTATACTCCATCCCCCTTGCAATAAAGGCCACATTTTTGCTGTACCTGCATGCTAACTCTTTGTGATTCAAGTACAAGACACCAAGTCTCTCTGTATTGCATCATTCTGCAGTCTCTTTCCATTTAAATAATAATCTGCTTTTCTTTCTTCCTGCCAAAGTAGACAACCTCACATTTTCCCACATTATACTCAATCTGCAAATTTTTTGCCTACTCACTTAACGTGTCTATAACTCTTTGCAGATTTTCTGTATTCTCCTCACAACTTGCTTTCCTACCTATCTTCGTACCATCAGCAAATTTGGTTACAATACTATCGGTCCCTTCATCCAAGTCATTGATAAAGATAGTAAATAGTCGAGGCCCCAGCACTGATCCCTGTGGCACTCCACTAGTTACAGTTTGCCATCCTGAAAATGATACATTTATCCCGACTCTCTTGTTCCCTGTTAGTTAACCATTCCTCTATCCTTGCTGATATATCCCCCAAAAGCATAAGCTCTTGTCATGTGTAGTAACCTTTCATGTGGTATCTTATTGAATGCTTTTTTGGAAATTCAAATACTACTAGTTCCCCTTTCTCAAATCTGCTTATTACATCCTAAAAGGACTCTAATAAATTAATCAAACAGGATTTCCCTTGCATAAAAACATGTTGATTCTGCCTTATTGCATTATGATTCTCTAAATGCCCTACTTACTACTTCTTTACTAATGAATTTTAGCATCTTCACAATGACAGAAGTTTAGCTAATTGGTCTATAGTTTCCTGCTTCCTCTGTCTCCTTTCTTGAATGGAGGTGTTACATTTGCAGCTTTCCAATCTGCAGGAACCATTCAAGAATCTGGTAAATTTTGACAGATTATAACCAATGCATCCACTATCTCTGCAGTCATCTCATTTAAGATCCTAGAATGCAGGCCCTCAGGTCAGCCTTAAGTCCCATTAGTATTCCCATTACATTTCCTCTGGTAATAGTGATTACTTTAAGTTCCTCTCTCACTTTTGCTTCTTGATTTTCTACTATTCTTGGGATACTTTTTGTGTCTTCTACTGTGAAGACGGATACAAAATACTTGTTCAAAGCCTCTGCCGTTTCCTTGTTTCCCATTATTCATACCCCAGTCTCACCCTCTAAGGTATCAATGCTTCCTTTGGCTACTCTTTTCCTTTTCATATACTTGTAGAAACTTTGACTGTCTGCTTTTGTATTTCTTGCTATGAGTTTTCTCTCATACTCCAATTTCTCCATTTTTATTACCTTTTTAGTCATCCTGGTTTCTAAAACTTTCCAAATCCTCTGGCCTACCACTATTCTTTACAGCATTGTATGCTTTTTTTTCAGTTTGATATCATCCATGACTTCCTTAGTTAGCCCCAGATGGTGTATTCTCTGGTAGAGTCTTCCTCAATGGAATATATTTTTGTTGAGAGTTATGAAATATCTCCTTAAATGTCTGCTAATGCTTCTCTACCATCTTACCTTTTAATCTATTTTCCCAATTCACTTTAGCCAACCCAGTCTTCATAACCTTGTAATTGCCTTTATTTAAGTTTAGGACACTCAATATGGACCCACATTTTTCACTCTCAAACTGAATGTGAAATTCTGACATGTTATGATAACTCTTGCCCAGAGGATTCTTTACCATGAGGTCTTTAATTAATCTTGTCTCATTACAAATTGCCAGATCCAAAATAGCCTGATCCCTAGTAGGTTGCAAAATGTATTGTTGTAAAAACTATCCCCAATACAGTCTATGAACTCATCCTCCAAGGCTACCTTTGCCAATTTGATTTGTCAAATCAATGTAAAGATTAAAGTCACCCGTGATTATTGCAGTACCTTTCTTGTAAGCCCCCATTATTTCTTAATGTATACTCTGTTCTACAGCATAGCTTCTATTAGGGATCCCATAAATTACTCCTACCAGTAACTCCTTTCCTTTGCAATTTCTCTTGCCCACCCAAATACCAATAGGTGCCTGTGATCAAAACATCCATTCTTGTTTTTCTAAACACCAGAAATGGGTGATTTTGTTTTTATTTTAGAAGAGGAATCAACGTTGGAAACCACTACAACAGGTATCCGGCCTGCCTTTGCCATTAGCAGTTATCAATGATCTAATGAATAGAGAGATAGTTTCAAAAGACTATGATATACTTCTGCAATTGGACAGGTAAGTGGTTTTCAGGCTGTCATGACATTGCAAGTTTTATCCATTAGAGGTAAAATAAGTTGATGTGCTCTACATCTATTTTATGGACCAAAACACAATCGGGGGACTGTTTCACCTTTATTGTAAATGAAAGCCCATGTGAAGTACCTGTTTGTGCAAAACAGCAGCAGGACAGAAAAGGGGTAGAGATGATAAGATAAACCAAGCAGTAGTGATCGGTGATCCAAAGCTTGACTCTATAGTATTGTACAGAAAGTGATTCAAGACAATTATAGACTAGTTCCCCCAAATTCTATAAGAATTCTTATCGAGAAAGGTCATCAGTAATGCAGCACTGAAGAACCATTCACAGGATCAATTGGGAAATATCCCATTTTCCACCTCTGATTCAGGAGCAAAATGATTGTCTTCTTTTGAATTTGGAATGTTCATTTCATGATAGCAATTCCATTACCTATCTAATACTTCAGTGAATGTAAACATATGTTCTTAAAATGGATAGCTCCTGTGCATTTGTTCAGTGATTTCATTCATCTTATTTATGTGAGTAACATGTTATTCATCTGTTCTAAGAAATAGATCCGACACTGTGCCAGGTCATATAGTGCTGACTTTACCCTTGCTAATAGTGAAAGAGCGAAGCAAACTTCTTGTGCCCGGTCAGCAGTGCAGAGTCTGTCTAAAAGCATTCCAATTAAGGCAACAAGTTCGATGGCTGCCTTGTCACCACAAGGTAAGAACATTTCCTCATGTTATTAGATAAATTCCATCTTTATGCACCAATCACAATACAATTTGGCATTGGTGTGTTGTATTATTTTCCATGATCCATGCTAGATTTCAGTATAAGGGAACAAATCAGGAGACCAAAAGTCTTTTGCCCTTTTCTGTCAGCACAAGGAAGGCAGAGCAGGCACTGGTTATCACTATTCTTGACCCTACCAGAGTATCTAAAATCAGTATGCTTACTTCTCTCTGGCTTGCGCACACACCATATGGGTGCATCTTGGGCAAACACTATAGCAGAGGGGGGATGTAGCGAGGGTGACAATAGCAATCCTCATACAACCACCACCAACCTGCCCCCCCAACTCCCCCCCCCCCCCCAAAAAATCAGGCATCTTTGATGATCAGCACCTTTGGTAGGAGAGCCAATCAAATCTTTTAACTACTACATTTCAGGGGCATTCAAAACCATTATCCTATTATTATGAAAAGCAAGGGTCCCAATACCAATCCCTGAGGAACTCCACTACAAACCTTCCTCTACAAACCTTCCTCCAGCTCGAAAAATATCCATCGACCAATACACTCTGCTTCCTATTTTTCAGCCAATTTTGTATCTACGTTGCTACTGTCCCTTTTATTCCATGAGCAATAATGTTTCTCTCAAGTCTGTTGTGTAGCACTGTATCAAATGCCTTTTGAAAGTCCATGAGCACCACATCAACAGCATTACCCTCATTAACTTTTTCTGTTACCTCTTCAAAAAACTCCAGCAAGTTAGTTAAACATGATTTCCCCTTTAGAAATCCATGTTGGCTCATCTTTATCAACCCATATTTTTTCCATGTTACTACTAATTCTATCCCGAATGATTGCTTCTAGAATCGTGCCCACCACTGAAGTTAAACTGACTGTTCTGTAATTGCTAGCCTTATCTTTACAGCCTTTTTTGAACAAGGGTGTAATGTTTGCAATTCTCCAGTCCTCTGGCATCACCTCTGAGTCTAGGGAAGACTGAAAGATTATGGCCAGTGCCCCTGAAATTTCTACTCTCACTTCCTTCAATATCCTTGGATGCATCTCATCTGGTCCCGGTGCCTTGTCAATTTTAAGTATGACAGTCTATTCAACACTCCCTCCTTATCCATTTTGAACGCTATCATATTGTGATGTTCCAAGTATCCTGTAATCACATGCTTAATAATTTGCTCAACACTAAAACCACCTGGTGAATTACCTGTGAGGTTTAGTAAAAATGTTGTATTGAATTTAACAGCAGCTGATAACTCTTTTTCAGGTAAGTTAAAAGGCAACCCATTAAAGGTGCAAAGCCTGAAATTCCTCGAGCCAGAGAGGGTGAAGAGGTCATTGGGAATTTGGGTATGAAATCAGTTCTAATGTGTTTCCTACCTGTTTAACTTCTGGCCTAAATTCCATCTTCAGGGAACACAACAGGTTACCAATCATCCTCCCTCAATTCTAGTGGAGTAAGTCTGGGCATGGAATTTAGGGATACCCTGGGAATTATTCAATTTTTGCCCCTATTAGAGTCAATGGAAATCTGATTTACTGGAAGTGGGTGAGAGTTCCATTGGGTTTAGTAAAGCTCCAGCATTGTACTAAGAAGAGGTATTAGCCTCAGCTAATAAAATAAAGTATCTCACATGCCTCCTTAACCACCCTATATGCCTGTTCTGCTAACTTCAGGGATCTGTGGACATGCACTACAAGGTCCCTCTGTTTCTTTACACTTCTCCTACTATTTATTGTGTATTCCTTTACCTTGTTTGTCCTCCCCAAATGCATTACCTCAGAATTCTCTGGTTTGAATTCCATGTGCAGAACTTAATATAGGCGGCAGGGGTCTCACTAGAGCCCCATGTCACTTTCTTTTGGGAAGGCCCGCCAAAGTAGCTGTTTCTATTCCACTTTTGCTAAATCACACCTCAGCTTAATTAGTAAAGTTGTACTGTTAATAGAAACACTTAGACAGAGTAAAATATTCCACAACCAAAGAATCAGATAAAAGCTCTGACATCCTGCCACATCTAGTTGAGAGTGGCGGTGGACAATTAAGCAACTAACTGGAAGAGGAAGGCTCCAAAGCATCCCCATTCTCAATGATGAGGGAGCCCGGCACGTCAGTGCAAAAGACAAGGCAAGCTTTTGAAACCATATTCAGCCAGAAGTGCCAAGTAGGTGATTTATCTCAACTGCCTCATAAGGTCCCGACCATCATGGATGCAGTCTCAGACTATTCGATTCACTCTAAGTGATATCAAGAACTGGCTGAAGACACTAGATACAGCAAAGGTTATGGGCTCTAACAACATCCCAGCTGTAGTAACCAGCTGCAGATCTAGCCATCTCCATTTGCCAAGCTGCTCCAGTACAGCCACAACACAGGCATCTACCTGACAGAGTGGAAAATTGCCCTGGTATGACCTGTCCACAAAAAAAGGGCAAATTTCACCCAGCAAATTATTGCTTCCTTAGCCAACTCTCAGTCATCAACAAAATGATAGAAGGTGTAATCAACAGTGCTATCAAGCAACAGTTACTCAGCAAAACCTGTTTACCAATACTCAGTTTGGGTTTTGCGAGGGCCACTCAGCTCCAGACCTCATTACAGCCTAGTCCAATCATGGACAAAAAGCTGATTTCCACAAATGAGGTGTGAGTGACTGCCCTTGACATAAAGACAGCATTTAAACAAGCATGGCATCAAGGAGCCCTGGCAAAACTGAAGTCAGTGGGAATCAGGGAGAACTTTCCACTGGTTGGAGTCATACCTGGCACAAAGGAAAATGGTTATAATTGTTTGAAGCCAGTTGTCTCATGCCAGGAAATTGCTTCAGGAGTTCCTCTGGGTAGTGACCTAGACCCAATCATCTTCAGCTGCTTCATCAATGATCTTCCCTCCATCATAAGGTCAGAAGTGGGGTTATTTACTGGTAATTGCACAGTGTTCACTACCAATGGTAACTCCTCAGAATCTGAAGCTGTCTGTGTACAAATGCAAGAAGACCTAGATAAATTCAAGTTTGGGCTGATAAGTGACAAGTGATATTTGTGCTAGACCAAGGGCCAGCAAAACTGTACGAAATCAACAAGAGAGATTCTAACCATCTTCTCTTGATATTTAACAGCATTACCATTGCTGAATCCCCCATCACTAAAATCCTGGGAATTATCATTGACCAGAAACTTAACTGGACCAGCCACATAAATATTGTGGCTACAAAAACATGTCAGAGGCTAGGAATTCTGTGGTGAGTAACTTACCTTCTGACCCTCCAAAAACCTGCCCACCATCTACAAGACACAAACCGGGAGTGCAATGGAATACTCTCCTCTTTCCTGGATGAGTGCAGCTCCAACAATACTCAAGAAGCTCAACACCATCTGAGACAAAGCAATCTGCTTAATCAGCACCAATCCACCACCCCTCAAACATTCACTCCCTCCACCAGCAATGCACTGGCCGCAATGTATACTATATATAAAATGCATTGCAGCAATTTTCCAAGGTTCCATCGACAGCACCTTCCAAATCAGCAACTTCTACCGCTAGAAGGGCAGCAGATGTATGGAACAGCACTACCTGAAAGTAAATTCTAAGTAACACACACCATCAGAACTCGGAATTATATCACCATTCCTCCATTGTCACTGGGTCAAAATCCGAGCACTCCCTCCCTAACAGCACTGCAGATGTACCTACACTGCAGTGGCTCAAGAAGTCAGCTCACCACCGCCATCTCAAGGGCAATGTTCTCCTATGTTCCTAATTAAAAATTGGCAATAAATGCGGGCCTACATCCCAAGAGCAAATATAAAAAAAATAAAAGTTACAGCCAATCCAAATGAAAATTAGTTCTTGCCCTAAATCTTGTAGAATAATTCTCATTGGATTACTTACAGTATACAGTGTGTGCATGAGTCATGGATTAATACAAAATCACTGGGTTCACACACTTGTGATAAATTTCTTACTAATATTTAATACAGTGAATTATTTCATTATGTTCCTATGTTTACACCCTACCCTAGTGAATGAAAACTAAGGTTGGAGTTTCCTCCTTGTACCACCTGATTTTCAGTTCCTCACCCGTTTTTGAATCCACCCAATTTTCCATGGTCACTTCCAGTGGTGTCTGGGAGCACTATCTTAGGAAGTAATCATCTGTTAATGTTAAATATCATTACCATCTCACATGCACTGGATATTAAACATATTCGTATAAAAGGTCTCCAGCATTGCTAGGTGAAAAATCTGAAGTGTAAGTAAAGATAAAAAATGCAGGTAGTCTAAAAAGATTGGGATTTCTGTATCACTCTGAATTCTGTTCGATGCGTTTTCTGAGCTGGACATACCGTGGGCTGCACTTCTAGTACTGCAAAGGAAGTCTAGCCAGGTCTTGCTCCTTCCACATTTGCCACTACCTGAAGTGAGTGGTAGAACAGTGTCCATGTGCTGTTATCTGAGACATAGCAACATCATGTGATTACATTCCTAGCAGGCCACTAGTACTGAGCACTAATTCTGCATAGGTACTGATTAGTTGAAAAGCAGGCAACAGTATTAATTAGGCCAGTGAAGCGCTGAAATATGATTATCTCTTATATGTTAAAGCTGAAAATGACAGTCCACTCCATTCTGGTACCCAAGGCCTCTATGGAGTCCTTAGAGATTCTGTTTTGCAGAATCTCCACTGCAGGTCAGACTGCAGCAGCCACAGCCTCCAGGTAAACTTGTGTTGCAAACCCATCCATCATCCAACCATAGTTATGATGCGGCAGATGATGTGTGCCAGGCGGATCGAATCCACGAGGGAAACCTGATCATGCTATCACAACGGTTTTGTAATTTGTGTTTATTTCGAGATGCATGCCCTGAATTCAGTAGTAATAAGTCCACCCAGACTTCAGGGATATTTAGAAAACTAAATTAACCATTTGTTAGCAAAAGAGAAGATTTCAAGCTCATACATAGGTCTACAAATTACTCCTATAATAACTCTCAAAACCCCTAATTAATCTGGCTTCCAGTTACACCCCCGTTAAGGCAATAGTTTTAAAAAAATAGATTTAAACAGATCCAGGCAAGTCAACACAATACCCTGGACAGTAGAATTCAAAGTGGCTTTTCCTAGCTTTGGTTTCTGTAGACAGCAGCCTTAATGCACAAATACTGGAGGCTTTTCACACTTCTGGTAGATCTTACAATGCCTTCCTAACATATAGCATCTTCTCCTTTATACGTGTTTCTCCCCTTTAATGTAAATTCCATTGTTTCCATTTGTCTTTGGAACTTTACCTTTCTCATAATGTAAATCATTTCATGGTGCTAATATTATCAGTAATCCTTGAGAAAAATAAACACACTGCTTTGCCTAGCTTCTCTAGCTGAGTGTAACATCCTACCATCTCTTTGAAATTCAAACTACCCTGGTTTATCTAAAAATGCAAATTCTCCTCACCTCACATTCTAAGATTTCAGCTATGTTTACATATTTAGCATTTCAAGCCTAGCTTCTTTTAATGAGTCAAAGCCTCCAGACCAGCTGTCTCCAATTTAATTAAATCCCACATGCGTGCACGCGCGCGCGCACACACACACACACACACACACACACAAACTATCCAAACCCCACTATTAATCTACTTTTACAATAAACCACAATAATATTATGAGAATTATTATACTTTTGTGACACATACATGTGTGTAGTGGACTTCTGCAATGGCCCACCATCTGCTGTACACTCTCAAAGACCATTACCAGATTGGTAGATTTAATGCACTGCAAGCATCTATCTTTTAGAAACAGGACCTGTTAGATTCGATTCCTGAGATTTTTCAGCAAAGAACTGACGTCATCTGACCACCTTGTCAGCAATGTCTGCCTCCTCATATTCCCCCTAGTTGCCCATCTTCTTTGCATCATCTATGCACTCTCCTCTTATTCATAAAAGCCATTTGGCTGAGACTTGCCAGAGAGTATATCAGTGATGGTACTTGGGATGTTGTGCTTTCAGGGCCAGAGCTGAGGGCTTAAGTTAATTTTATTCCACCTCAACTTCTTGTTTCTGTATAATATTGGTAGATTCTTGTTAAATAGGCTATCAAAGAGAGAGAGAAAAACAGAGGGTAGATGAAATTCTAATAATGTTCAATAGAAATTGCTAACAGGCATGGCCATGGTAAAATAAAAGCAAAATACTGCGGATGCTGGAAATATGAAACAAAAACAAAAATAGCTGGAAAAACTCAGCAGGTCTGACAGCATCTGTGGAGAGGAATACAGTTAACGTTTCGCGTCTGTATGACTCTTCATCAGAACTGCACAGTAATCCTATTTGAGCCACGTGCATCAATTTTAACAACCCCTTACACACAATACTGACAAACTTACTTCACGTGTCTATATTCTTAACAGTATCTACTGCCATTCATACAATACAGGCTGGGGGGGTAATGGTGGCATAATGGTAATGTCATTGGGCTAGTAATCCAGAGGCCCAGGCTAATACTTTGGGGACATGGGATTGTTGTAGTTCGCCTCAACAAACCACCAGGAGACTCAGATACAGGTTTTGATTGTTTATTATTCAAGTATGCACAGGCACAGACAGCCTTCGGCAGTCCAAGACCGTACTCTAAAAGGTTGCAAGTGTTCAACCTTATATACGCTTTTGGTCACAGACACATATTATAACCTTGTCAACTTACAATCACATGTGTCTCCGGCCTCAGTTACTTGTTTCCCATATGTACATACATCAAGCATTGTTCTCATCCATATCTTGCCTATTGTGCAGGAGTCTGGGCCTCCTTGATTTCAACAGCCACTCCCTGGCCTTGTTCTTTGTTCTACCAGCTTGTTTGTCTCATTCTTTATCCCGTCTAAAGTACACCTGTTAATCTCCAGTTCTGCTTTTCTGCTTATATTTTAGTTTTACTGAAAGACACTTCTAACTAAAATTGTTTAACCCTTTCAGTCCCCACTTTTGGGCCTTGGCCTAGCCCAAGGTAGCCAACTCAGTGGTATTGCCCCTTTCCTTATGTTCCGCGCTGCCCATTGATACTGGCCTTGTATTGAGCTTAGGGTTATAAGGGTATCAGGCTATACCATCTGTACAGGTTGGCCCTGCAATACGGGCACTTGCCTCTCTTGTTAGCCCCCGCGTTCCTGAAGTCTGGTACGCTTTGCTCTCTCTTGTGTGTCCTTTGCTATGGTAGACCAAGTATGTTGAGTGTTGAACCAATACCAACTGGGTGATAACCAAAATATGGGAGATGATCCTAATCCACGGATGCACCTGGACATTCAGCCCCAATTCCACAAGTCTTCCTACCACATCTATCTGTTTGATCTTGTCTGTCAGCATTTTAACCTGTTGCTGCAACGTGTAATAGGTTCTGTGCACTCACTGGGTCTCAGAGGAGAGTGTGAGAGACAGTCAGCAGCACCTGGAGGAGAGTGCAAGTGTAGGACCCTGGGACAGGCAGTCAGCAGCACCTAGAGTTGAGTGCGAGAGGAGGACCTGGGACAGGCAGTCAGCAGAACATAGAAGAGAGTGCGAGAGGAGGACCCTGAGCCAGGCAGCCAGCAGCACCTAGAGGAGAGCAGAGGAGCTATAAAAACAGCACAAGAAACAGCGAGAGTTCGAGAGCAGAGGTGACTGAGGGAGTTCGATGAGGAGGGAGGAGGTGCTCGTTTCCTTTTCTACCTTTCTTCAGAAAGAAGACCAGTGGCCTCGGTAAGTAGGACCTGGTGAGTAAATTAGAAAAGTGTAATATTTTTAAACAAGTAGCTATACTTGGATTTAACTGAGAGGTGTCAGGGATAAGGGAAATTTAGGGCCAATATAATAAAGTAATATAAATAATCCAAAGTAGAATAAAGTTAGCGTAAGGGAAGTAGAGTTAAGACATGGCGGAGCAGCTCAGTCGAGTGTATGCGTGTCCTGTAATGTGTGTGAAGTCAGGATGCTACCGGTCTCCTAGAGGACCACGTGCAGGAAGTGCTGCCAGCTGCAGAAACTTGAGCCCCGGGTTTCAGAGCTCGAGCAGCAGCTGGAATCACTATGGCACATCCACGAGGCTAGGAGCTACGTGGATAGTACGTTCAGAGAGGTGGTCACACCGCAGCTTAAGGACCTGGAGACAGAGAGGGAATGGGTGCCCACCAGGCAGTCCAAAAGAAGTGAGCAGGTAGTGCAGGAGTCCCCTGGGGTCCTGCACACAAAACAATTTTCCGTTTTGGAAGTTGGTGAGGGCGCTGGTTCTTCAGAGGAGTGCAGTCAGAGCCAAGTTTGATGTTGTGGCTCAAGGAAGGGCAGAGCTGGGTGTTAAATATTCCCGGGTACAAGGTGTTCAGAAAAGATAGGAAAATAGGGAAAGGAGGAGGTGTGGCGGTACTGGTTAAGGAGATCATTGAACCACAAGAGAAAGAGGATGTCCCAGAGGGTTCAAGGCAGAATCAATTTGGTTAGAGCTAAGGAACAAAAAGGGTGCAATTACATTGCTCAGTGTAGTCTATAGGCCGCCAACTAGTGGTAAGGATGTAGAAGAACAAATCTTCAGGGAAATTGTAGAGAGATGCAAGCGTTATAGAGTAGTTATAATGGGGGACTTTAATTAGCTGAATGTAGACTGGGACAGTGGTAGTGTAAAGGGCAGAGAGGGACAAAATTTCCTAGATTGTGTTCAGGAAAATTTTCTACAGCAGTATGTGCCCAATTCAACAAGGAAAGATGCACTGTTGGACCTGGTTCTTGGAAATGAGGTGGGCCAAGTAGATAAAGTGTCAGTGGGAGAACATTTAGGAGATAGTGATCATTGTATTGTACATTTTAGGATGATGATTAAAAAAGGACGATAGGCAATCCAGAGTAAGAATAATTAACCGAACGAGAGCCGACTTCGATGGGGCAAGAACAGAGCTGGGCCAGATAGACTGGAATGAAAGATTGGCAGGAAAAACTGTAGCTGAACAATGGGCTATCTTCAAAAAGAAGTGGTTCGGGCCTAGTCAAGGTATATTCCATCGAAAGGGAAAGGTAGGGCAAATAAATCCAGAGCTCCCTGGATGAAAAAGGGGATAGAAATTAAGATAAAGAAGAAAAGGTGTGCTTATGACAGATGTCAGATAGAAAATACAATTGAGAACCAAGAGGAATACAAAAGGTTAAGAGGGGAGGTGGAAAAGCATATTGGAGAAGCGAAGAGGAATTGTGAGAGAAGACTGGCAGCTAACTTAAAGCGGAATCCAAAAGTCTTCTATAGACATATAAATAGTAAAAGGGTGGTAAAAGGAGGAGTAGGGCCGATTAGGAACCTAAAGGGGAATTTATACATGGATGAAGGGGCCATGGCTGAGGTATTAAGTTAATACTTTGCATCCATCTTTACCAAAGAGGTGGATGCTACCCAGGCCATGGTGACAGATGAGGAACCTCTGTCACTAGAAGGGTACAAAATTGATAAGGAGAAAGCGTTGAATAGACTGTCAGTACTTAAAGTTGACAAGGCACCAAGACCAGATGAGGTGCATCCAAGGATATTGAAGGGAATGAGAGTAGAAATTGCAGGGGCACTGGCCATAATTTTTCAGTCTTCCCTAGACTCAGGGGAGGTGCCAAGGGCTGGAGAATTGCAAACATTACGTCCTTGTTCAAAAAAGGTTGTAAGGATAAGCCCAGCAATTACAGACCAGTCAGTTTAACTTCAGTGATAAAAACAAAAAGCTAAAAGCTACTGCGGATGCTGGAAATCCAAAACAAAATAAAAACAGAATTACCTGGAAAAACTCAGCAAGTCTGGCAGCATCGGTGGAGAAGAAATCAGTCAACGTTTCGAGCCCTCATGGGCCATGAGGGCTCGAAACGTTGACTGATTTCTTCTCCACCGATGCTGCCAGACTTGCTGAGTTTTTCCAGGTAATTCTGTTTTTATTTAGTTTAACTTCAGTGGTGGGCAAGATTCGAGAAATAATTATTCGGGATCGAATTAGCAGTCACATGGAAAACTATCTAACTTGCTGGAGTGTTTTGAAGAGGTAGCAGAAAAGGTCAATAGGGGTAATGCTGCTGATGTGATGTACATGGACTTTCAAAAGGCATTTGATACAGTGCCACACAACAGACTTGTGAGAAACATTACAAAAACAAAAATACCTGGAAAATCTCAGCAGGTCTGGCAGCATCTGCGGAGAGGAACACAGTTAACGTTTCGAGTCCGAATGACCCTTCAACAGAATTTGTGAGAAACATTAGTGCTCATGGAATAAAAGGGTCAGTAGCAACGTGGATACAAAATTGGCTGAAAAATAGGAAGCAGAGAGTAATTGTCGATGGATGTTTTTCGAGCTGGAGGAAGATTTGTAGTGGAGTTCCCCAGGGGTCGGTATTGGGACCCTTGCTTTTTCTAATATATATTAATGATCTAGATCTTGGCTGTTTCAAAGTTTGCGGATGATGCGAAGCTTGGGAGCGTTGCAAACTACGAGGAGGACACTATAGAACTTCAAAAGGGCATAGACAACTTGGTGGAGTGGCTAGATAGGCGGCAGATGAAGTTCAATGCGGAGAAATATGAGGTGATGCATTTTGGTAGGATGAACATGGACCGACAATATAAAATAAGGAATGAAATTTTGAAGAGGGTGCAGGAGCAGAAAGACCTGGGTGTATATGGGCATAGATCATTGAAAGTGGCAGGACAGTTGAAGAGAGCAGTTAATAAACACATAGTATCCTGGGCTTTATTAACAGGGATAAAAGCAAAATTCTGCGGATGGTGGAAATCTGAAGCAAAAATAAAAATAACTGGAAAAACTCAGCAGGTCTGACAGCATCTGCAGAGAGGAATACAGCTAACATTTCGAGCCCGTATGACTCTTCATCAGAACTGATGAAGAGTCATAAAGACTCGAAACGTTAACTGTATTCCTCTCCGCAGATACTTTATTAACAGGGGTATAAAGTACAAGAGCAAGGAGGTTATGCTGAATTTATATAAGACACTTATTAGACGTCAGCTGGAGTATTGTGTCCAGTTCTGGATGCCACATTATAGGAAGGATGTGAACACATTGGAGAGAGTGCAGAATAGGTTTACAAGAGTGATTGCAGGGATGAGAAACTTCAGCTATGAGGATAGATTGGAGAGGATGGGACTGTTCTACTTGGAGAGAAGAAGGCTAAGAGGAGATTTGATAGAGATGTACAAAATCATGAGGAGGCTGGACAGAGTAGATAGGGAGAAGCTGTTTCAACTCGTAAAAGGATCAAGAACGAGAGGGCACAGATTTAAAGTGATTTGCAAAAGAAGCAAATGTGATGTGAGAATAAACTTTTTCACATGAATGGTTCAGGTCTGGAATGCACAGCCTGGAAGTGTAGTGAAGGCAGTTTCAATTGAGGCATTTAAGAGGGCATTAGATGATTATTTGAATAGAAACAATGTGCAGGGCTACGGGGAAAAGGCAAACAATGGCACTAGGTCATAATGCTCATTTGGAGAGCCAGTGCAGACACGATGGGCCAAATGGCCTCCTTCTTTGCCGTTAAAATTCTGAGATTCTATGATTCATCACCTGTAAGGTGTTCAGATATCAGTGATATTACATAGGAGAACTGGCTTAAATACTGTGTCAGTTTTTTTTTATGCTTTTATCTGCCTGCATGTTAACTGTTTCCCTCTTGTAGATTCCCACCAGCTCCACCTTTCCCACTCTTGCTTGTAACTGGGGGTATAGACACACTGCATGACTGGTTATAGGACAAGATCAATTGTTCCCATATTGTTATTCTTATTGTGATGTGATAAGGCAATATCTCCCTGTACCCAGGTATGCAACATGAATTAGTTCCACCATAGCCCATATAGCTCCCAATATACAATTGGGTGTTGCATTAAACTCGCACTTTGCTTCTTCTGTCTCACATATTGGATGTGGACAAACTACTGAGGAGGCCTTTACTCTACATTTCTCTAAAGTGGTGCTTACTATACTCTCCTCTATTTCTACTGCATATACGATATATTATGATACCTTACATAATAATGCCCCCTAATTACCCCAATATTCTCTACTCTATTTAATGTCTTAGTGGATGTTGATTCTGGTATAACTGGGATTACCAAAACAATGCCGATTAACATTTTATTATCCACAACATACTTAGTATCAGTTCTATATATGTGCGTAAGGCCCATGAGCTGGCAACCAGTCAAATCATGATTCTTACGTCATGACAGGTTAAACAAGTGTGCATTTGTTATCCACAGAGGCACCTCGCCTCATGAATTTGTCTAAGGTTTTCCCGTGTCTGCTCAAGCATCCATAGGTGTTGCAGATGTCATTCCTGACCGCATCATCTGAGAGGTTTCTTTCTACATTAATAAATTTGTTAATGGTCCAAGCATGGCTCACCAGTACAGTGGCAAAGCTCTGAATTATCTACGTCAGGTCTTGGTCTGTACTGAATTGCCTGTCCTGGATCCCTAGTCCCTTTTCCAGGATTTTAAAAGTTAAAATCGGACCTTTTGGTCCACTGTTGCCAAATCAATCAAATTTACCATTGAGGTCCCTTTGTTAAATGCTGTGGTGACATCATTAACCAGACATTTTAGTCGACCTTTTCCCTGAACAGGGGTGCAGTCATGGGCTGCCCTCCACCATTAAACCAGGGTGCCTGTGTTGTCACTTGTTTTACCAGAGCTGCATACGGTGCTCAGGTATGATCCGAGCACCATTCTGGCAAGCCAATATCAGAGATGTTTAGGACAATGCATACCAGCTCATGGTGTACATTATCATACAGAGTTTTGCCCGCTTTTATCAACACTAGTCCATTCTCTGGTCCAGGCTCAATGCTGGACAAGGTAGATCAGTTAATTGCAGCTGTGGTGTTTTGCCTCCACTTGTTAAGTCAGTTAGTGCTGTTGTTGTAGCATCATTCCTGTGGATTCAATTACAAGACCTCCCAGTCATTACTGGTTAGCCACGATTAGTTCTGTAAATTAAAATCAGTTAGTAATGTGTTTCAATTGCGACCAGTGATTTCCTTTCCTTTCATACCCACACAGGTACAAATATCGCCAATCATTATTACCTCATAAAGCCCTAACCACTTGGGTGCAAAACCTCGTTTCTTGGGCGTTACTTTCACCATTATCTTATCCCTCACTTCTGGCATGGCCTGGGGCAGCCGCTCCCCCTCACTTCTTTTCTGGTCCACTATCTCCTGTTGCTGTCCCACCTTGGACCTCAATTCATTAAGCTGCCTACCCAACTCTACAATGCACCTTCTTATCCTATCTTTCAATGGCTCAGTATCTTCACTTGCAGTGGTGGTTCTCTGCGGGAGCCGCTTAACCCTGCCTGTCATCATGGTGTTAATCCTGTGGTCTTATTTTTTGTAGCTTGCAGGCACATTAATATCGTCAATAATATATCTAATTAGCCTTTTTCCAGCTTTCCCTTAACCTGTATCCATCTTGTGGTAAATTGTTGATATGTATTATTTCTGCCTACCCTTCAATTGCCTGAACTATAGATTCCTTATACTTTTATCTTTAAAGTTTTTTTTTAACTCCCTCTGAACATGATCATCCTAAAATTCTCTTACGGTCAGTTTCTCTATTGCCTTGATCGTTTAAAATGTTCCCTTACTCTTTAGGTCATATTAACCATTCCATGTCAGTTGGGATCTCTGTCTCTAGATCTTTGCTTATCTCCCCCTGTGCGGCTCCAATGTCTCAGGTGACGGCCAGATTATCAAATTCAGTTCTCTTAAAACCGTTTATATATTGTGTCCTCTTTCCCTAACTCTATCTCCCGCCCTTAATCATTTTCTCATACCATTTTACACATGCAATAGCCACCATCTTATCTCGTTCAGGTTGCCTGGAGAGACTTGACAGCCCAACAAAATATTCTCATAACATTTTTAAAACAGAAGGCTAACGTTTCTATTTGGTTCCAGACATTAACATGTTTGCTTCCTTTTCTTCTCCTCAAACAATTTATTTTCTCAAAAGTAACCCACTAGATTGTGTCTGACCTTTTTTTTCAGTTTAAAATTATCCCAGATTCGTTAACTCTGCCAAAAATTGGATTTCTGCCAAACTTTCTCAAGATCTTGAGCTTAACTTTGTATTTGGGAACAGACTTACAAATACAAAAAGCTTGCAGCATTTGAATTGGTGTCAATTGTTGTCAAATGAAAATTCCCTTTTGAGAACTTGATCAGGATCCAAACCTCAAATTTTAAGCTTTGCAAGAACTGTAATTTACACTATCAAAATTGCAACTACCTCTTTCTCATGTGTATAAATTTGTGTCCAGATTGTAAGTCCCACATGTTTATCAACCCATATTCTTTATCTTGGATAGCATTCTAGTTATTCAAAAGTAATCTGCTAAACTACACAGCACCTTTCACATCTCAAGATTGTCCCAAATTCAAATAACAGTGTTGTTGGACTACAGATTTCTTTTCATATTTAATTCAGCTCTTCTTCAAAAGAAACCCCATTTATCCATTGAAACCGCCTAGACCGTGTGTTTATGTCTTGGTTTTCCTACACTCCTTTGGAATTTCAGGCATTTTTTTCCTCAGAATTTTTAGAATATCAACTCATATGAACTGAAATGAATTCATCAAACTCAATCAGCTTAGATGTTGGTGGAAAGAGTTACTCCCTGGCAGTCTGCAAACGGGTGGTGCAAAGGCTGGTTCACCTCAAACAAAGGAAAACACTGCTTTACCTTTACTTTTCCTTTAATCAAATATGAGACTTTTGACTCTAAAGTGCTGAACTCCACACACAAATGACAATTTAGGGAAGAAAACACATTTAAGCTCAAATACAAATTCTTCCTTGCACACAAACACTTCATATATAAAGGTATGTATTTCCATTCTTATAACATTTATCTTGACAACTTATAACTTTCATTCTCTAAATGAAACTTCAAGAAGCCATGGGGGGAATAAAGGAATCTTCAAGGCTCCAGCTACAGGAACAATCAAAATGACTGAAGCTCTCATTTCCTCTGCTCCTGCCTGTCACTGCTTATTAACCCCCCTGGGGGTACCTTTCTCTCTCTCTGTCTCTGTCTCTCTCTCTCTTTTTCTCTCTGCCTCTGTCTCTCTGTCTTTGTCTCTGTGTCTCTGTCTCTGTCTCCCTCTCTCTCTCTCTCTGTCTCTCTCTCTGTCTGTCTCTCTCCAGAACAAACAGCTCTTGTGACTTAGATCAATTCATTCTTAAGTTATTTACCAAAAATTTAGTGGGGGACCTTTCAGGTCCCACTGTCCTTCCGCATTTTCTTAATAGGTTTTTTATGGTGTTCTGGTATGAACCTCGTAATGGAGCCTTCCAGTACCCAATCAAGATCCATGGTACCCTCTGTCTTCTTCTACTCCCCCAAAAACATTTTGTTTCGCCTGCCCTGCATGGTCTTTTTCACCCTGTGCGGCTTCGGCTTATTCCTTCCGAGAGGTCCAATCTACCAGCACAGCTTCGGCTTTTAACCCGCCAGCGTGGTTCCCGGTGCCTCCTGTCCTGAGTTCTCCTTCAGATTCTTTGGAATCTTGACTGGATCTTTACTCCAGTAAACTTACTGCTCTAACCATGGATGGTAAGTAAACATACTCACCCGTTTGCAGTGCCGCTCCGATGATCCGGTATGAGTATCCTGCTCGCGGTGCCAGTTGTTTTGATTGGCCTCAACAAACCATCAGGAGACTCAGGTGCAGGTTTTGATTGTTTATTATTCAAGTGTACGCAGGGAGAGACAGCCTTGGGCAGTCCAAGACCGTACTCTAAAAGGTTACAAGTGTTCACTCCTTATATACAACTTTGGTCACATACACATCTTCTAATCTTATCAACTTACAATCACATGCTTCTCCAGTCTCAGTTACTTGCTTCCCTTGTGTACGTATGTAAAGCATTGTTCTCATCCATGCAAGACCATGCTGTTTCTGCAGGAGACTGGGCCTTCTTGATTTCAACACCCACTCCCTACCCTTGTCCTTTGTTCTACTAGCTAGTTTGTCTCATTCTTTATGCTATCCAAAGTACATCTGCTACTCTCCAGTTCTGATGCTCTGCTCATTTTTATTTTTACTAAAAGACACTTCTAACTAAAATCATTTAATCCTTTCAGGTTCAAATCCCACCATGCCAGCTTGTGGAATTTAAATTCAATTAATAAACTCTGGAATTGAAAGCCAAACTAGTTTCAAAAATGGTGACCATGGAACTATCATTGTTGTAAAAACCTGTCTGCTTCATTCTTTAGGGAGGGAATCTTTACCTTGTCTGGCCTACACACAGCCCTGTGGACTCAATGGGCCAAATAGTCTCCTTCTGTGCTGTAACCATTCTATGACTTAACAGCCCTCTGAAATGGCCAAGCAAGCCACTCAGTTCAGGGCAATTAAGGAGGGTGACAAATGCTGGCCTTGCCAGTGATGACCACATCCCATAGAGAATAAAAAAGAAGTACCTGCCAGACTTTCACTTGCATCAAAGTTTGGAATTCTTGCATCAGACACAGGACATCCTAGTGCATTACTAGGCTTTTGTGCAGCAGTTTCAAGAGTGATTGTTCAGAATGTTGACTCGCATAATGAGATGTGCCAGATCCACCCCTGCTCTCCATCCAGAGTGTGTTTGAACACTGCTTGCCCTTTGCCATGTTGTCCTTTCTTGGAGCAGGTTGTTATTGGTAGAATTTGCTTTTTCTGCTGGCCTGAAGTGGTTATTCCAAATCGTCAAGCTGACCATGATGACAGCTCCCTTTTCCATAGAGGAGTTGCTGATGGTTTCCATAGCGCTGAAGTCCACCATTTCCAATTGTGATACATATCATCTTAGCAGATAGCTGTCAGCTGTGGCTCAGTTCATAGCACCCTCGCCTTTGAATCAGAGGGTTGTGGGTTCATGTCCCACTCCCGGAAACCAAGAACTGTGATTGTACTCGAAAAGAGTTGCAATCTGTGACTGTTGGTAACTCGAACGAGTTTCCTACAGGTAGGAAGTAGACGATAGAGATTTAATCAATGTTATCTTAGCAGATAGCAAATAAGCAGTAACCAAGGAAGTGAAGCACTCATAACTATCAAAAAGCACTCGCACACGCATCTATTTTACCAGCAAAGGCACAAAAATGTTAAAGAACCCATGCATATACCATTCACATATGAATAGTGAGGTTACATGTCTGATGACAATATCTATCACTCATTTTTATTTAATAATTAAAAATGCAATTAACCAAAGCTCACTTTGTGCCTTACAGAAGTTGTCCAATATTTAAAATCCACCTTTAGGAAAAAAATCTTCTCACAATGATGCCTGGTCCTTTACATTGTAGATGTTTAAACTAACAGCATCATACTATTTCTCACTGCCTCCATGCAAAGCTTCCAGACAGAGATAGGTCTGCTGCCAAGGGCCAACCTGGATGTTTAAACAAAGCTGTCCCCAGAAAATTACCGTTGTCATTGCCAGTGCGGTTAAACAGGTGGAATCATAAACAAGGAATCTTTTACATCATTTATTTATATTCAGGCAGACCTTTTTTGCTATTATTAGTTGCTGGAATAAAAATAACCAACTATGAGGATGGAAGTGTGATACACCAGTATTTACTTGTCACAGCTCCTTTATCTCTTTACATATTCGGCGACGGTAGCAAAACTACACCAATCCTGGGCTGTATTTAAAGTAATTAGTCATTTTTTTTTAAGTGTTGGGTTTTTTTAGTGCTGTAGTCAGAGTAGTGCATTTTCTCATTAATAATGCTAAATATAAACTTTAAACTTTCACATTTTGTTTTAACTAGTTTCACAAAGACTGCATTGACCATTGGCTATTGCATGAGTCCAATTCTTGTCCAATTGATGGACAAGCAGTCTATAATCCATTAACCTGGAATGAGGGATCAAGCAGAAGAATAAAGAAAGAGGCATCCAACAATTCTGAGCATTCCAGACATAATATTCAACCAGATCAACCTCAGTTTGTTATTCCAGTGATTGGTTACCATTCATCACTGAGAAAAGCAAGCAGCAACCAAACCTCTTATCAGCCAAAACAAGGTCAGCATCAAAGAGGACACAGATATCAAAACCCAGTAAGCATCACAGAGGATTTCACTGTAAATGGATTAAGTTACCTTCGTTTGAACGCAGTAAAAAATGAGACAAGTGTAAATCAAGGTCATGATGCTGGGTGTTCAACACCTATAGGGGTGTTTCAAGAACATTCCCCAAGTCTTTTACCTGATACAAGAAATAAAAATCATTCTGCTGCATCTCTGCAGGTTGAAGTGAAGCCAAAGAACTCTAAAGATAGTCAAATAAAGAAGAAAGAAATTGGCATTAGCAAGACTCATAGTGCTGGCTTAAGCAGTACCTCCATACTGCAGCCTATGAACAATGGCAAGTCAGACTCAACAGAATTATCATCGCTGGAACAGATTTTACATCTGGAGGTTTGTCCGCATGATAGCAGTTCCACACAGAGAATCCAAAGCACTGGATTTAAAGGTGAAATCAGAAAACAAGTCAGATGCCTTTTGAGAAAAACCAGGAGTTCAGCTGCTGGGAATGCGTCTCTTGCTATGGAAGGAGTTGCAGTGAACACCAGACTATAAGTCCAATCACTCATTATAGCGCGGGTTGTTTATTAATACTATTAATTATTAGGATGCTGTTACTGAAAAATATGTTTCACAGATTTTCAATAGCACCATTACATCAAATTGTGGACAAAATCATACACACACAATTTTGCAAATCCACTCTTCCTGTAGAAACCTCTAAGGAAGAACAAAGTCATAAAATTACCCCAATAGAATTTTCAGAAGTGAAAACATTTGCCTATATTTGAAATCCTGATTGACCAAGGATGATAGTCAGCAATACAGCAATATCAAAAATAGCAGCACGTCACTTGAGATAAGAGTGCTTTAATAAATGAGTCACTCTCTCTACAAGGTATTTACAGTCTGTCTCATTTTCTTTTTAGAATACTAACCAATTACGTATTGAAATATTTGACTCTATTGGGCTTTCTCGGGCATTCACTTTATTTTGAATCAGATGAAGGTGGATAGCTCATTCTAAGTTTTTCTCTTGAGCAATGTTTTTCCAAGGAATAAAAATGTAGTTAGTGTAACAGAAATTAAGATTTGAAAAATCTTTCCAAAATCAACTCTTGCATTTTCCTCAGATACATCAGCCTGATCTGAAAAAACTCATGAACAAATGAGATGATATGAAATTATACATTTCATATGAAATAATACTAGATACATCTAGGTGTGTTGGATAGCTTTTACTAAACATACAGCAGTTTTATGAAATTGTTGCTTCCAGTGAATGGTAATAAATGCTACAAATCAGCAGGTCGAGAAAAATGATGAATGTAAAGTTATTGTTGGGGTAAAGAGTGGTTCAAGGCAAGTTCATTCTCATCTGAGTCAAGCTATAAGAGGGGCACATTGATATATATTTTCTTGTAAGAAGCAAGAGAAAATTCAACAACTCACCCTCACTCATTCATTTCCTAGAATCTTGATCGAGACTAATATTGGTATAAACCTGGGAATGGTTAATCTGTGTGCTCTTCCTGTTTTGGAATACTGAGAATATTTTATGTTCATTTAAAAATATTAAAAAAGACTGTTCTGATTACATACTATGACCCTTTATCTTTATCTTTATTCAAAACAGTTGATCATGCCTTTTTATTAGTTTTTAGTAATATATAATAAATCCATGAATGTTATAAAACAAGACATTTGTTTCTATTTGGGACAATACTCCAGCTGTCAATCTCCTTAACCACTCTCTCTCTCTCTCACCTTTGATGCCATTGTTTGCAGTAAATTTTTATTCTGTCCATCCTGGTTGTTCCCCCTAGTATGGCCCTATTCCCACTTAACTGCTACCCACAAACGCTCCTCGTCGATCCTCACATTTACTGACATAGTAAATGATTCCCTCTCTTAGATACTGCGCCACTCCCATCCAAATCAGCATCATCATCCCCTCAAAATAAATTATCCTTAACCCCTTTGCCCTTGCAAACTACCACCATATCTCCTACCTCCCTTTGCTCTCTAAAGTCCTTAAACGTGTTGTTGCCTCACAAATCCATGCCCATCTTCTCCACAGATTTATATGTTTAAATTTGTCTAACCACAGCACTGAAATGGTCTTAATGGAAGACATGTATAGTATTCGTGGAACTGTGGGGCATTATCCCTCTTCATCCTCCTTGTCCAGTTTTCATTCTTCGATATGGCGATCAAAACATCCTCTTCCAATGCCTCTCCTCTCTGCTATTTGGGACTGCCATTATGAGGTTCTACTCCGTCCTATCCAATTATAGTGAGAGCATCTCCAGCAATAGTTTTTCTGGCTATCTGTACACCATGGCCTCCGGGGTTCCCCAACGATTTCTTGGCCCTCCTCCTATTTATTTATATACTGCCCTTTGGCAACATGATCTGAAGATACAGGTTCAACTTCCACATATATGCTGAAGATGGTGGTAAGTAATAAAATGGCACTTTAGATAGATAAATATCTTCAGAGCCTGATGATTTCCACCCTAGGGTACTAAAATAAACAGGTAAGGAAATTACAGATGCATTAGTCATAATCTTCCAAAGCTTTCCTGATTCGAGATTGGATTGAATGTTATTCTATTAATTAAGAAGATTGGGAGAGGGAAACTAGGCAACTAAAGCCCAGTCATTTTAAAGTTAGGTGTGGGGAAGTTACCATAATCAGGGGCATAGTGACTGAGCATTGGCATAAATTTGAGCATGGAGGACAAAGGAATGTCTATGAATGTAATCTATACAGACCTCCAGAAAGCATTTGATAATGTTCCACACAACAGATTATTAGCAAAAATGAACTGCATAGGAGTGGAGACAATCTTACAACATGGATTAGAAATTAGCTGGAAGGTAGAGTAAGGATAACGGGTTCGTACACAGGTAAGATATCACAAGTGGTGTTTCTCAAGGATCTGTACTGAAGCCTCAGCTTTTCACAATATTTATCAAAGACTTTGATGAAGAAATAGAAAGTTGTATATGCAAGTTTGCAGATGGCACAAGTTAGGAGGTAAAGTAATGCTGATGGGAGCAGGAAGTGACATAAGTGAAATGGCGAGAAACTAGGAACTGTGGAGGAGCAAAGAGACTTGTATGTACATTAACACAAATCATTAAAAGTGTATGGGCAGATACAAGAAGCAACCAAAAAGGCTAATGGAATTTTTGTCTTTATCTCAAGGCGACTGGAAAAAAAGAAGAGGAAGTTATTCTTCAGTTCAGATCCATCTGAAGTACTACGTTCAGTGTGAGTACCACATCTCAGGGGGAATAAACTGACCCTGGAGAGGGTGAAGTGCAGATTCACCAGAATAAACTTGGTCTGTATCTGCTTGAGTGTAGAAGATTTAGGAGTGATCTAATCAAGTTGTTTAAAATGAAAGAAGAATTTAATAGAGTAGTTAAAGAGCAACCATTTCCTGTGGTGGGGCAGAACAAGAGGCATAATCTTAAAATTAGAGCTAGGCAATTATGAGTGAAGCCAGGAAGTATATTTTAATGCAAAGGATGGTGAAAATTTGGAATTAGCTCCACCAAAAGGCTGTGGATGCTGGGTTAATTGAAACTTTCAAGACTGAGGTTGATAGGTTTTTGTTAGCTGAGTGATATGAATCAAAGATGGGTAAAAAGGTTTGAATTAGAGATCCACCATGACATAATTGAATACCACAAAAGGCTCAAGGACCTAATCCTTTGACATCAGCTTTACCTCACCAACATATATGCCCACTGCATCATTTCCTCCGACAGCTTGTCTGACGTCTAGTCTTGGATAAGCTGAAATTTCCTTCAATTCAACATTGGGAAGACCAAAGTAATCATCTTTGGCCCCTGCCACAATTCTACACTTGCCATTGATTCAATCTCCCTCCATGGCACTGTTTTACATTGAATTAGACTGTTCACAATCTTGGTGTGCTGCTCAATCTCCAGCTGACGTTCCACCCCATATCCCCTCTGTTTCAAAGTCCACTTAATTCCACCTGCTCCGACCTTGCCTCAGCTCATGTACTCCCTTTGTCATCTACCGACTCAACTGTCCGGTCGCTTTCCTTGACAGGCCTCCCTTCTCCTACTATTGATAAACTTCAACTATCCAAAACTCTACTTACAGTAAAGTATCCTGCTCATTAATCATCTACAACACCACAGGAAATCATAGCTTCTCCAGCTTCCGTTTCTTGTGCATCACTCTCCCTTTGCCCCACCACTGGCTCTGCCTTCAACAACATAGGTCCTGCACTTTCCTCTCCTCCTTTAAGACTTTCTTTAGAACACAACTTTCTGGTCACCTGGGTAATCTGTCCTGTTTTGGCAGTCATTTTGATTTGATCACAGTTCTATGAAGCCTCTTGGGTTAAGATACTATACAAATGCAAGTTATTGTTGTAATATTCCAAACTTCTGAGTTCAATTCTGATGAATTAGTAGTTACTTTGATTTCTTTGCACTACGGGCAGAATTTTACATCACGAATGTAATATGGGCCAGCATCTTCCGGTCGGCGAACAGGGATGGGACCTGCTCACTGACGTGTAAAATGACACGGAGATTTGTCAGGCGTGCGGCCCAACGTCACCCCGTGTCATTTAGATTTTCAGTTCAGCGGGCTATTAAGGCCATTAAAAAACTAATTAACCTGATTAATGGACCTGCCCGTCCAACCTTAAGGTTGGACGGGCAGGCCGGGAGCCCAGGCAGGCCTCAGAAAAATCATGAAACCTCATCCATGGGCAGGATGAGGTTTCATGAGGGTATTTAAATTTTTATCAAATGCTTAAATTAAAGTTATGAATATGTCCTAACTCATGTGTCAGTGTCACATGAGGGGACATGGCAGGGAATTTTTTTTATTACCTTTATTTCAACTCTTGAATTGGAGCCGATCTCCCTGAGGCAGCACTTTGTTTCATCAGCATTTACAAGAAACTATGGCTACACTGAATAGTTAAGTCCTAATTATTTAAGGCTCTGCTTTATTTCAAGGTAGACTTTCTAAATGGCAATAGGCCATCTAACAGGTTCGATGTAACAACTGGTGTCAGAGAAGATCTTGTCCCCGATACTTCTGGTATTGTGATTAGACATCAAACTTAAAACACATTTTTCCCAGTTATTTGGACATGTGTCAGTGGGGTGTCCTCTGGCAGTGTAATATGGCATTGCTCCACCTTAAAATGGCAGGTCAAGTTTGGCACCACTGCTATATTCATTTCAGGCATCAGCAGTTTACACTAACTAAGCAATTGATCCAGTTCCAGGATTTAGCATGGGACTGGCTTGAATTAGACCCAGGAATTTCAGGGTCTGTGGGCTTGACAGAGGCAGGCTGCAATGGCGGTGGGAGGGGATGGGGGGTGGGGGGGAATAGAGGGGAGGTGGGGTGGAGAGGAGTGGGTGGTTGTCGCAGAGTTTCTATCAGGTTTCCCTGCAGGCTACAGAGGTTAATCCCTGGCCCTTGATGGAATATCAATCCCTGACCCCCGGGGGTCCAATCCATGATCCCGGTAGTGACCGATTGCTGACCCCAGGAGTATGTTGGAGGTTATCTGATAAATTTGAGTTTGAGGGGCCAGGAAAGGACTTATCTTCTCTCTGAAGCTGCTGTTGGCTCCCTTCAGGTGCTGGGTTTCCCAAGGCCTGGGAAACCTGGACAGCCAGGGTAAAACCTGCAAGCAGGTTAAATCACTGGCTGCTATTTAAATAGCTAACCCGCCTCCAAAGAGTGTGTTGGCTTCCCACACCTTGTCGCACCTCCATTAAACCTAGAGGTGGGCAGGTTTAAAATTTCTTAAGTTTTAACATCTCATCTGGGCTGGACTCTCAGGCTTTTTGGATTAGGATTCAGCCCAGGGTATCCCATTGCAAACTGAATTATGAACAATCAAACATAAAAATTGAGCAAAGAGGGTATATTTCCTCTGGCACTCTCCTGCTCATCCACTGTATACAGCAGAAGAGCCACGGAAACCCTTGGAAAATACCATAGACAGCTTCTATGCAGTTTTCTTGTGAAATGATGGTGGCGGTGTGCGAGAATCTGACCTTCCCCTAGAAATTCTTGTATTGGAGAGCTAGGACTTTTCATTGTTATATTTTATTTGTACTCCCACAGTGCAGTTGATTTAAATTTAACAGCTGCCACTACGTTTCCCAGGGCTGAAGAGGAGTTCCAATCCTGAAACCACCAAGCTCTGAGTCCTGAATTCTCCATCCCACCCATGCCAAGTTCTGATCCCGAGCCACCATCTCTCCTTCCTACCCAGATGCCCTTCTCTGCCCTGCCGCACCCATCAAGCTCCAATCCCAAAACCCAATCTTTACATCTCTCCCGATCACCAATCTCTGCACACCCGTCTCCTGTTCCCCACAAACTCCAATCCCGAACTCAAGTCCCAATCTCTATCTCCCACCCGATTGCCAGTATCTGACCCCTCCCCAACTCACTGAGCTCCAATTCTGAGCTATGATATCTCTTTACCACATGATTATCAGTCTGTGTCCCATCCCCAATAAACTCCAAACCTAAGCCAAGATCTCTTTCTCCAACCCAATTGCTGATCTCTTCACAGATCTCTCCTCACCCCACTCCTCACCAAACTCCGATCTTTCATACCTACCACAAAGAAAGATGGGTGTGTTTGTTGGAGGTCAATCATCTCAGTTCCAGGACGTTGCTGCAGGAGTTCCTCAGGGTAGTGTCCTAGGCCCCATCATCTTCAGTCACTTCGTCAATGACCTACCCTCCATCAGGTCAGAAGTGGGGATGTTTGCTGGTGATTTCACAATATTCAATACTATTCGCAATTCCACGGATACTGAAGCAGTCTGCATGCAGCAAGACCTGGACGACATTCACGCTTGGGCTGTTAAGAGGCAAATAATATTCATAACACACCAAGCCCCAGGCAATAACTATCTCCAACAAGAGAGAATTCCACCATCTACCATTGATATTCAACAACATTACCATTACTGAATCCCCACCATCAACATTCTGGGGGGTTCCTATTGATCATAAACTGAACTGGACCAGACATATAAATACTGTGGCTATAAAAGCAGGTCAGAGGCTGCTTCTGTGCCGAGTAACTGACCTCCTAACTCCCAAGCCTATCCAACATCTACAAGGCACAAGTCAGTAATGTGGTGGAATACTCTCCACTTGCATGGCTGAGTGCAGCTCCAACAACACTCAAGAAGCTCAACACCATCCAGGACAAAGCAGCTCGCTTGACAGGCACCCCATCCATCTAGTTAAACATTCAATTCCTTCACTACTAGCTCACAGTGCCAGCAGTATATCATATACAAGATGCATTGCTGCAATTCATTAAGGCTCCTACCAAAACCCCTTCTAAACCTGCAACCCCTACCACCCAAGAGGACGAGGGAAGCAAACACAGGAGAACACCACCACTTGCAAGCCACACACCTTCCTAACTTGGGACTATACTGCCATTGCCTCACTTTCACTGGGTCAAAAATCTGGAACACCCTAATGACACTATGGGTGTCCTGTACCAGATAGACTGAAGCATTTCAAGAAGGCAGCTCAGCACCAACTCAATTAAGGCAGTTATGGATGGACAACAAATGTTGGCCTTGCCACCGATGCTCACTTCCCAGGAATGAATCAAAACTAAAGATTCTACTGTTTATATCATTTGGACCTCACGTTCCCAGGATTGTGAGACCTTGTTATGTGTAAATTGGCTGCTGCATTTCCAATATTCCAATATTACAACAGTGGCTATAATTTGAATGTATGAAAGCACCCCCAACTCCTCATCCCTTTCCCATGGCACCTTACCATGCAATTGCAGAAGGTGCAACACCTGCCTCCTTACCTCCTCCCTCCTCACCGTCCAAAGCCCCAAACACTCCTTTCAGGTGAAGCAGCACTTCACTTGCACCTCTTTCAATTTGTTCTACTGTATTTACTACTCCCAATCCCTCTACACTGGGGAGACTAAATACAGACTGGTTGACCACTTTGTGGAACACCTTCGCTCAGTCCACAAGCAAGATCCCAAATTTCCTGTCACTTGCCATTTCAACTCTCCATCCTGCTCTCATGCCCACATGTCCATCCTTGGTCTGCTGCAATGTTCCAGTGAAGCCCAACACAAACTGGAGGAAAAGCACCTCATCTTACAATTAGGTACTTTACAGCCTCCTGGACTTAACATTGAGTTCAACAACTTCAGACTATGAATTATCTCCTCCAACTTTACCCCTTTTTTAATCCTTTTTTTAAAAAATTTGTTATTTATTTTTTATTTATTCATTTTTTTAATCCCTCCCCCCACCCCCCACAACCCACAGGGCCATCTGTCACTGGTTTCTATGTTGTGCTTTTACATAGCGCTGACCTTTGTCCTGCTATTAACACATTCTGCTTTTACCTTTATGTCACTATCAGCACCTTCTTTAGTTTTTAACACTACCATTAACACTCCATTTGTCTTGTGTCCATGACATCTTTGTCAATCTCTCCTGAGCTCCTACCTACCCCAGACCTTCCATTTTGCTCCACCTGTTCCAACCCCTCTTAAACAGTATAAAATCCATCACATTTCTACTTCTCTTTAGCTCTGAAGAAGAGTCATACAGACTCGAAACATTCACTCTGTTAATCTCTCCACAGATGCTGCCATACCTGCTGAGTTTTTTCAGCATTTTTTGTTTTTATTATAATTCAAATGTACTTAATTAGCTGTAAAGTCTATGGGATGTCCTGAAATTGTGGAAGATTGAGATAAACAGCAGATTTTTGTGGGGAAGTTTGGCTTTATTGAATGAGCTCTTCCATGATACAATATTGCAACTCACATAATTTTTCAAAGAGACGATTACAACAATTTTCAGACACCGTCATGTATCATAGAAGTTTTCTCATCTTCTCTTCAGGTGTTTGGCAAGCCATGATTTCGGAATATGTTTCATTGGTGAGGCCGTACCCCATCATTTGATCTGCAAGTTCATCAGTATTTTTTACTTTCTGAACAAGATTTGCCCAGTTTTGTTGCAGAAAGGATTTCTTGTCTGTTGTTGCAGAAGATGGAGACAAAAGAATGTAGGAATGAATGTCATATCTAAATACAAGACTATCAGAGACAAAAATTAAAAGAAAGTCAGCCTAAAATTTGATTTGACAAAGTATGATTCTAATATAATGAAAATTGAAAAAGGTAGTTGTTGATGACGGGTAATTGTTGATGGGTGTTTTTGCAACTAGAGGGCTGTTTCCAGGAGGGTTCCATAGGGCTCAGTACTAAGTCCCCTGCTTTTTGTGGTATATGTTAACAGTTTGGATGTAAATGCAGGGGGAATGATCAAGAAGTTTTCAGCTGACACAAAAATTGGCCGCGTGGTTGCTAGTGAGGAAGATTGCTGTAGACTGCAGGAAGTTATCGATGGACTGGCAGGTGGGCAGCAAAGTGGCAAATGGAATTCAACCCAGAGAAGTGTGAGGTGATGCATTTGGGGAGGTCAAACAAGGCAAAAAGAAACACAATTAATGAGAGAATACTGAGAGGTGTAGAGGAAGTGAGGGACCTTGGAGTGAATGTTGCAGAAGGTAGCAGGACAGGCCAATAAAGTGGTTAAGAAGGCATATGCTGAGGTATCGAATATAAGACCAAGAAGGTTATACTGGAACTGTTTAAATCATTAGTTAGGCCACAACTTGAGTACTGTGTGCAGTTCTGGTCACCTCATTGTAGAAAGGATGTAATTGCATGAGAGAGGGTACAGAGGAGATTTACGAGGATGTTGCCAGGACTGGAAAAATGCAGCTATGACGAAAGTTTGGATAGGCTGGGGTTGTTCCCTTTGGAAAAGTGGGGGCTGAGAGGAGATTTGATTGAGATGCACAAAATTGTGAAGGGCCTGGATAGAGTGGATGGGAAGGGCCTATTTATCTTAGCAGAGAGGTCAGTGACTACGGGGCATAGATTTAAAATGATTAGTAGAGATAAGAAAAAATGTTTTCAACCAGAAGGTTATGAGGATCTGGAACTCACTGCCTGAAAGGGAAGTAGAGGCAGAAACCCTCAACTCATTTAAAAGGTGTCTGGATATGCACTTCAAGTGCCGAAGCATGCAGGGCTACAGACCAAATGCTGGAAAGTGGGATTAGACTAATTGGCTTGATTTTCGGCTGGCGCAAACACGATGGGCCGAGTGGCCTCTTTCTGTGCCATAAGCTTTCTAAGATTCTGTGAATCACACCTCTTTTGGTGTGATTGAAAAACCTAACGTAATTTTATCTCGTCAGTAAGTTGAAAGAAAATCTTTCAGCTGTTATTTTGAAACAGTTGGGAAAAACATATTCTAGCTCAAATGCCTTTTAATTTGGCGAATAACGCCACCCTCTGAGAACCAAGAGCCAAAGGAAAAGCAAGGAGTTTTGTGTCAGAACTTAGTGTGAGAAAGAAGCAGTTTGGACCCCACAAATTTGTTGTTTTTCCTGCTTCACAGCAATGACAAGATTTCAAAAGTATCTCATTGGCTGTAAAGTGCTTTGGAATGCCCTGTGGTCATGAAAAGCACTCTATAAATGCAAGTCTTTTTTTTAAAATACTGTAGATGCCCTAAGTACAATCTTCCAAAGTTCTCTCAATTCAGGAACTGTTCCTTTAGATTGGAAAATTGCACCTCACTCCATGTTTAAGACAAGTGAGAGAGAAAAATCAGGAAATTATAGACCGATTAATCTAACATCTTTTGTTTGAAAATTATGAGAGTCTATAATTAGGGATTAAGTGGCTGAACACTTTGGAAGTTTTCAGTTGATCAGAGCGAGCTAGCATAGATTTATAAAGGGCAGGTCATGCCTGATGAACCTGATTGAATTTCTTAAAGAGGTGTTTTCAAGATTCTAAAGGGAACTGGTAGAGGAGATAGAGAAACATTGCTGGTTGGAGAATCTAGAACTAGGGCACATTGCCTAAAAAGTAGAGTCAGGTATTTCTGGAGTAAACAGTTCCACATGCGAAGGTAGTTTCTTCCAGAAACAGTAACTGATGTTGGGTTAATTGTTACCTTTAAATTGGAGATTGATAAATTTATTTTAACCAAAGGTATTAAGAGATATGGCTCAAAGGCAGGTTAGGTCACAGATCACCTATGATCTCAATGAATGATGGAACAGACTCGAGTGGCTAAATGGCCTAATCTTGTTCCTATATTCCCATGTGTCAGTTAGAAAACTCAAATTCATTGACGTTTAAGACTGGCCAGTGCAGTACTTTGACATCTTATAAGAACATAAGAAATAGGAGCAGGATTAGGCCATAATCGTCTTTGCTCACTCCACCACTCAAAAAGTTCATGACTGATCATCTACCTTAACTCCACTTTGCCAGCCTATTTTATTTATTCTTTCATGGAATGTGGGTGTTGCTGATAAGGCCAGAATTTGTTGCACATCCCTAATTGCCCTTTAACTGAGTGGCTTGCCACACGATTTCAGAGGGCAGTCAAGAGTGAACCACATTGATGTGGGTCTGGAGTCAGATGTAGGCCAGAGCAGGTAAGGATGGCAGATTTCTTTTCCCAAAGGACATTAGTAAACCAGATGGATTTTTATGACAATCGGCAATGGTTTCACGGTTATCACTATTGAGACTAGTTTTTCAATTCCTGATTATTAATTGAATTTAAATTCCACTAGCTGCCCTGGTGGGTTTTTGAACCCTTGTCTCCAGAACATTAGGCTGGGCATCTGGATTACAAGTCCAGTGACATTACCACTACGCCACATCTCCCCCAAAGGATATTCCTATATCCTTTCACCTCTTACTGTCCAAAAATGTAGGGATGAATTTTCCTGGCCCTATAGAGACAGAGCTGGAGGTATATTGTGGGAAAATAGGGGATGACACATTCAGGAGGGGAAGGTCCTGTCTGATCAATGTTCCTTGACCACTTTGAGGAAATGCCAGCCAAAGTGGACAGTAGAAAATTTTATGTCATGATGTAACTGGACTTTCAAAATGTATGCCCTTAGTTAAACTCAAAGCTGTGGAGGTTTAGGGTACACACCGGGAATGGATAAGAAATTAGCTGTAGAGTAGGAATAAAGGAGCAAAAGCACAGACCTGAAATGTTGGGCAAAATTTTCTGCTCCCACCAGCAGCAAGAATCATAGAGGGTGGGCTCACTTAATTTGTCATAAATGAAAAGAAATCAGTTTCCCACCAGTAGAAAAATAATTTGGAAGTTTGTTCTGCCGACTTTCAAGGTGGGTAAAAGGCAGGTCGAGTTTCCCGCTAAGCAATGTCAGGAACCCAATTTGCATCATTAGCATCTAGCAATAGTGCTGAAGACTTGTGCTCCAGAACTTGCCACACCCCTAGCCAAGCTGTTCCAGTACAGCTACAACACTGGCATCTACCCGGCTATGTGGAAAATTGCCCTGGTATGTCCTGTACACAAAAAGCAGGACAAATCCAACCCGGCCAATTGCCGCCCCCATCAGCCTACTCTCGATCATCAGTAAAGTGATGGAAGGGGTCATCAATCATGCTATCAAATGGCACTTGCTCATTGACACTCAGTTTGGCTTCTGCTAGGATCACTCTGCTCCTGATCTCATTACAGCCTTGGTTCAAACATGGCTGAAAGAACTGAACTGCGGAGGTGAGGTGAGAATGACTGCCCTTGTCATCAAGGCAGCATCTGGCAGAGTATGGCACCAAGGAGACCTAGCAAAACTGGAGTCAATGGGAATCAGGGGAAAAATATTCCACGGATTGGAGTCATACCTAGCACACAGGAAGATGGTTGTGATTGTTGAAGGTCAATCATCTCAGTTCCAGGACATCACTGCAAGAGTTCCTTAGGATAGTGTCCTAGACCCAACCATCTTCAGTTGTTTCATCAATGACCTTCCTTCCATCGTAAGGTCAGCAGTGGGAATGTTCGCTGATGTTTGCACAATGTTCAGCACCGTTTCTGACTCCTCGGATACTGAAGCACCCATGCCCAAATACAGCAAAGCTGGACAATATCCAAGCTTGGGCTGAAAAGTGGCAAGTAACACAAGTACCAGGCAATGACCATCCCCAACAAGAGAGAAGCTAACCATCACCCCTTGACAGTTAGTGGCATTACCATTGCTAAATCCTCCACTATCAACATCCTGGGGGTTACCATTGACCAGAAACAGAACTGGACTAGCCATATAAATACTGTGGCTACAAGAGCAGGTCAGAGGCTAGGAATTGTGCAATGAGTAAACCACTTCCTGACTCCCCAAAGCCTGTCCACCATTTACAAGTCAGGAGTGTGATGGAATACTACCCACTTGCCTGGATGAGTACAGCTCCAACAACACTCAAGATGCTGGACACCATCCAGGACAAAGCAGCCGCTTGATTGGCACCACATCCAGAAACATTCACCCCCTCCACCACGTGCGTACCATCTACAAGATGCACTGCAGGAACTCACCAAGGCTCCTTAGACAGCACCTTCCAAACCCACGACTGTTACCACCTAGAAGGACAAGGGCAGCAAATAGATGGGAACACCACCACCTGGAAGTTCCCCTCCAAGCCACACACCATCCTGACTTGGAAATATATTGTCATTCCTTCACTGTCACTGGGTCAAAATCCTGGAACTCCCTCCCTACCAGCACTGTGGGTGTAATTACACCACATGGACTGCATAGGTTCTAGTTGGCAGTTCACCACCACCTTCTCAAGGGCAATTAGGGATGGGCAATAAATGCTGGCCTAGTCAGCGAAGCCCACATCTCATGGATAAATTTTTTAAATCTCATGAATGCTCATTAAAAGGTCAACTCACCGGAATCACCGTCTCCCTCCAAATTAAGTGCCCACCAGTGGTTAATTAGAACATACTTTCTTACGACTGTGTCACGCACCTGGTGAGCTTCACTTCACCCATGACTTGGAGGACCCCAAATGCTGCTTTTGCTATCCTTGCACACCATTACTGAGAAATATTGGGTATATATCTAGCATAAGCTGCACTAAGGCTAGGCACAGGAGGCACGACCAGACAGGAAGGGTGAAACAGAGGCAGAACCATGGTGGATGGGCAAGGACCACAGGGGAAGGGTGAGATGGAAGCAGGACTGGGGGAAGGGAGGAGGGGGGTGGAAAGACAAGAGGAGAAGAGTGAGACAGAGGAATGGGGGTGGAAAGGAACAGAGGGGAAGAGTGAAAGATTGTAAGGGGGTAAAAGTTAAGAGACTGTCCGGGGAAGGTTCAAAGACTGAGACCACTCTGTTGGGTGCGTATATAAGAGACTGTCCTGGGGCTGAGGCCACACTGTCAGGGACATATACAAGAGGCTGTCCTGAGTCTCTATGGGCCATGTTAGAGGGCTCTGCATGGCATGCATGTCTTGGTCCTGGTCTTGGGCAGAGGAAGGCTTCTTTGGGCAGTGACTGTCATGCACAGAATTATTTGCAGGGTGTTGTCAGTCAACTAAGGCATTTGGTCCTGGGGGTTCGAGTCATAGTATTGGGAAGCAAAGATGAAAGCAGCGTTTGCTGTCCTTCAAGCTGTGGATGAAGTGAAGCTCACCAGGTGTGCGCCACTTATATACAGTCGTAAAAAAGAACGTTCTAATTAGCTGCTGGCGGGACACTTAATTTGGAGGGGGAACGTTCAAGGGAGGCATCTAGATTCTATAGGTTGGCAACTGAAAAGTCATCGGATGGTCTCATGGGAGGGATCTCGAAAAGTAAGGGCACATTTGGCCTTGAGTATGGGGAGGGGTCAGATAGACAAAGGGCATGGGGACATAACATTGAAGCAATCAGGGAGCGAACAGAAATAGCAACATGGAGAATGGTGGGGCCAAGGGTACAGTGGGAGGCTGAATAGTCACAGGAGGGAGAGGAATTAGGAGGCAGTAACTGGAGGAGGATGGGAGGAACTTGGTGGGTGATAGGTGGAGGTTAGAAGCTGGTCACACTCATGTATCCAATAAGTGCCACGTTTATCTTTGGTGATCAATGACACAGTTGGATAAGCAAGCTTGAAAAAAACAACATGGGAGAGGTCTCAAGGCATACGGGGGGAGCTCAGCATTCTATTTTGGACTGATGAAAGGGACATCCTATTAATTACTTACTCAGCCATGGAGAACAAGGCTCTGCTGAGTGCTGGATTCCAGGGCCAAATGCCCAATGAACGAGCTTTGCTCCTTTGTTAATAGTACGTAATCATGCAAGCCCCATGAAATAAAAACAGAAAATGCTGGAAAATCTCAGCAGGTCTGGCAGCACCTGCAGAGAGATAAACAAAGTTAACATTTCGAGTACATATGACTTCTTCAGAGCTAAAGAGAAATAGAAATATGATGGATTTGATACTGTTTAAGAGGGAGTGGAGCAGGTGGAACGAGATAGAAGGTCAGGGATAGGTGACAGCCAAGGAGAGATTGACAAAGATGTCATGGACACAAGACAAAGGGAGTGTTAAAGACCAAAGAAGGTGCTGAGAGTGGCATAAAGGTAAGATAGCAGAAGGTATTACTAGCAGAACAAGGGTCAGCACTCTTGTGAAAGCAAAACATAAAAACAGGCGACAGATGGCCCTGTCAGGAGAGGGGGGTTTGGGGAAAAGTATAAAAAAATGATTAAGCGAAGGTGTTCGGAAAAGCAGCCACCCAGTCTGTGTTTGGTCTCCCCAGTGTAGAGGAGACCGCATTGGGACCAGCGGATGAAGTAGACCAAATTGAAGGAGGTGCAAGTGAAGTTCTGCTTCACCTGAAAGGAGCGTCTGTGGCCTTGGACGATGAGGAGAGAGGAGGTAAAGGGCCAGGTGTTGCCTTTCTGCGATTGCACGGGAAGGTGCCATGGGAAGGGGATGCAGAGTTGGGGGTGATGGAGGAGGGTATGCCTTAATGGTGGGATCATCCTTGGAAGGAACAGTAGCCTTAGCAACATGTGGCCGCTGAAACCTTCACATTTTTCCACATTATATTCCATCTGCCATGTTCTTGCCCACTCACTTAATCTGACTCCTTGAAGCCTCTTTGAAACCTCCTCAACTCACATTCCCACAAAGAGCGGAATTTTATGGCTCCGTCACAGCAGGGGTGGGGCCATAAAATGTGGCGAGCTGTTCAAAAGTCCGTTGACTTTGGTGGGACCGTCAAATTCCGCCAGCCTAAAATTCCGACCCAAAGTTTGTGTCATCAGCAAACTTGGAAATATTACATTTGGTCCCCACACCCAAATCATTGATCTGGATTGTGAATAGCTGTGGCCCCAGCATTGATCCTTATGGTACCCGACTAGTTACAGCCTGCCAACCTGAGAATCCTTATTTATCCCTACTCTCTGTTTTCCGTCTGATAACCAATTTTCAATCCATGCCAGTATATTTCCCCCAATCCCATGAGCTCTAATTTTTCTTACTAATCTCCCCTGTGGGACTTTACCAAGAACCTTCTGAAAATCCAAATACACCACATCCACTGGTTTCCCCTTATCTATCCAGCTAGTAACATCCTCAAAACATCCTCATGTTTGTCAAACATGATTTCCCTTGCATAAATCCATGTTGAGTCTGCCCAACCCTACAATTATTTTCTAAATGCCCAGTTATCACATGCTTTATAATAGATTCTAGCATTTTCCCTACTATTGATGTCAAGTTAACAGGCCTGTAATTCTCTGTCTTCTCTCTCCTTCCTTTGTTAAACAGTGGGGTTACATTTGCTACCTTCCAATCTGTAGGCACTGTTCCAGGATCTATAGAATTTTTAAAGGTGATCACCAATGCATTCACTATTTCTACAGCCACCCCTTTCAACACTCTGGGATGTAAATTATCAGGTCTGGGGGATTTATCAACTTTCAGTCCCACTAATTCCTCCAGTACTACTTTTTTACCAATACGAATTTCTTTCAGATCCTCAATCTCACTAATCCCTTGGTTTCCTCAATATTCCAGGGAGGTGTTTTGTATCTTCCTCCGTGAAGACAGACAAAGTATTTGTTTAGTTGCTCTGCCATTTCCTTATTACCCATTATAAGTTCTCCATTCTCTGCTAGTAATGGACTCACATTTGTCTTTACTAATCTTTTCCTTTTTACATATGCATAGAAGCTTTTACAGTCCATCCTAATGTTCATCACTAGTTTACTTTCATGTCTCATTTCCCCTTCCTTTAACAATTTCTTGGTTCTCCTTTGCTGAATTTTAAAATTCTCCAAATCCTCAGTCTTAATATTTTTTTGGCAACTTTATATGCTTCTTCCTTTGATCTGATAGAATCCTTAACTTCTCTTATTAACCAGGGTTGGATCACTTATCCTGCTGGCTTTTTGTGCCCTAAAAGAATGTAAATTTGTTGCAAACCATGCATTATTTCTTTAAATGCTAGCCATTATCTGTCTACCCTCATACCTTTTAATGTAGTTCCTCAATCTATCTCAGCCAACTTGCCCTTCATACCTTCATAGTTTCCTTTGCTTAGATTAAAGAGCCTAGTTTCAGATTGGACTACATCACTTTCAAACTTCATGTCAAATTCTAACATGTTATGGTCACTCTTCCCTAATGGCTCCTTTACAATGAGATTATCAATAAACCCCTTCTCATTGCACAGTACTAGATTTAAAATAGCCTGTTCTTTAATTGGCTCCTCAACACACTGCTCTAGAAAATCAACGCATATATATTCCAGGAATTCATCCCCCTCAGCATTAGTGCTAATTAAGTTTTCCACTTTATGTGAATTGAAGTCTCCATGATTACTGTAATACCCTTGTTATATGCACCTTTAGTTTCCTGATTTATACATGGCCTACATTGCCACTACTATTTGGTAGCCTATAAACAACTCCTACCAAAGTCTTCTGCCCCTTGCTGTTTCTTAGCTCCACCCAAACTGATTCTACACCTTGGCCTTCCAACCTAAGATCCTGTCTTACTATTGTACTGATCCCATCCTCTATTAACAGTATGACCCCCACCTCCTCTTCCTTTTTGTCTAGCCTTCCTAAATGTCAAATGCCCTTAAACTTTCAGTTCCCCACCTTGGTCACCCTGCAGCCACATTTCTGTAATGGCATTATTAATGAGCTGAACAGCAGAATATCTCACGTGCTCAGCTGTCCCGCCACCCAACGGGAATCACACAGACTTTTCCACCTGCCACCAGTCCTAGGGCAGGACTTTTCACTGAGCGGGCGGGCACGTGCCCATCCCGCTCAAGCGTGAAATGACGCACGATGATGTTGGGCGAGCATCCTGACATCATTGCGCACTCACACGATATTTTGGTCGGTGGGTGTGCATGGGAGTTGGCAGCATTAATGCAGACAATTAAAAGGCCTATGAAGGCCATTAAAAATGTACTTGAATTCAATTTTTCACTGCCCGTCCAACCTTATGGTTGGCCACCAGGCAAAAAGGTCAAGTGGCCTTTGCATTTTTTTGGGAAACCTCATGCATGGACAAGATGAGGTTTCAATCTGTCATTAAAAAAAATAAAAAGTTCCATCCTTATTCCTAACATGTCCCTGCTCATATGACAGACTCACATGAGGGGACATGTTTCTTAACATTTTAAAATCGTTATTTTTAATGTTCAAACTCTTTATCTCCCTGAGGCAACTCTGTACCTCAAGAAGCTTTTCCAGCGTGCACCTGCGTTCATGCGCGAACTTGCAATCTCACCCTCCTCCTCCCCATACACAGACAGCGCTGAGCGGGCATTAATTGGCCCGCCAGCTTAAAATTGTGGTCCGGCCCTGATCACAGGCGGTGGTCGGCTTCCCGACCGCTCTCACCCACCCCTGCCGAGCCGGCCCAACGAGGGAAAATTCCTGGCCTTAGTTTCCAGAGTGGAAAATTCCACTTGTTAGCTCTGTTTCTCTCTCCACAGATGCTGCCTGACCCGCTGAGTATTTCCGGCAATTTCTTTTTTCTATTTTATATTAGAAGTAAAGGAACACCTATTATCAGGGAGGAGTGGAAGTTTTAGTGAGTTGCCCCAGTGTTAGTGACACTGCTGTTTCTATTTTGTATATATATGACCTCAATTCAGGAGTTATCAAAATTGTGAGTGATACCAATCTAGGAGGGACAATGGATTCAGGGGAAGGGTGTTCAGAAATTATGGAATGTATAATGGACAAAATGCATAAATAGGCCTAAACAATAACAAATAAAGTTCAGTGCAGACGGGTACAGTAACATTTTGAAGGAAAGATGGATGACAAATATTCCATGAGTAATGTTGAAATTGTGAAGGATGGATTTGCAGGAGACCTTGGCATTTTAGCAGACTCGACACCACAAACAAGTCTAAGCAATGCAGCGCAGAAATGACAGCCTAAACCGTAGAATGCAAGTTTGAAGAAGTTGTGATCAATCTATTCCGATCAGACCACACCTTGAATTTAGTGTCGAGCTAAAGTCCCTGAGACTGTGGGAGACCCTCACTTACTGGAGGCAGTGCAGAGAAGAATTCTGAGGCTAATATTTTTAGCGAAAAGCCTGAGTCATGAGAAAAGAATGAAGCAACTTGAGCTTTTCAGCCTGTAAAGGAGGCATTGCAGAGATGGTCTGATAGAGAACATAAGAAATAGGAACAGGATTAGATCACTCTTGCTTGCTCCATCACTCAATCCGATCATGGCTGATCTTCTTGTGTTTCGATTTCCACATTCCCATCTACTCCCGATAACCTTTGATTCCCTTGCCTAACAAGAATCTATCTACCTCTGCCATAAAAAATATTCAATGAGCCTGCCTCCGCCACCTTCTGAGGCAGAGAATTCCAAAGTCGCACAACACTCAGAGAAAAAATTTCTCCTCACCTCTGTACTAAAAGGAAGACCCCTAATTTTAAAACAGTGCACCCTAGTTCTGGACTCACCCACAAGAGGAAACATCCTTTCAACATCCACATTGTCAAGGCCATTCAGGATCTTGTATACTTCAATCAAATCACCCCTCACTCTTCTAAACTCCAGTGAAAACAAGGCCAGCCTGTCCAACCTTTCCCCATAAGACAACCCATTCATTCCAGGTATCAATCTAGCAAACCTCCTCTGCACTGCCTCCAATGCATTTACATCCTTCTTTAAATAAGGAGACCAAAACTGCACACAGTATTCGAGGTGCAGTCTCACCAATGCCTTGTATAACTGAAGCATAACATCCTTACTTTTATGTTCAATCCCTCTCGTAATAAAGGATAGCATTCCATTAGCCTTCTTAATTACTTGCTGTACCTGCATACTAACTTTTTGTGACTCATGTACCAGAACGCCTAGATCCCTCTGCACCTCAGAATTATGCAGCTGTTCTCCATTTAAGCAATACTCTGCCTTTTTTGTTCTTCCTGCCAAAGTGAACAACTGATATACAAGATAGTTAAAGAAAGGGAAAAGGTAAATTGAGAAAAATCTTTAAATTAAATTGCAAGTGTAGAACACGGGGACAAAAATTTAAACTAGTTAAAAGTAAGTTTAACACTGGTATTCACATAGGTTGGCAAATATCTTGAATAAACTGGCAGATGAACTAGCGGAGACAACAATGGTAGGAATATTTAAAAATAACAGGATGATATAAAGGGGGCCTTTAAGGTCTTTCTGAATGGATGAAGTTAGATGGACTGAATGACCTTCCTCATCTACAATTATTTTGTGATCTTACAAATAAAAACATCCATTGGAAAAATTAAATACCTGTCACTTTGTCCACCAGGCCTTTAATGTTTATTTTCCTCATTGGAGCTGCAAACAAAATATGATTTAAAGAATTGTTATTCCTCAGTGAATTTAAAACATACAAAATGTTTCATGTTTTCAACAATCAATTCAAACATTGTATTTAGACAGTGGGCAACTTCTTTCCATTTCAGGCCTTTTCAGGCCATCATTTTATACTCTGTGACTCTAATCCTAACCTATTTTAGATCTTGACTGTCATGCACAGGACAGGTTTGGGAGAAGCAAATTAGATGTATCAATTCTGAGCTAGAAATAGGGGTCGGAAGCTCCACTCTGAAGTAGAGCAAGGCAGGACTTCCACCCACTGATTTTGTGCTGCCTAGACCCCAATTCAATCCAAGGAATGAGATCATTTGAATATGGAGGAAGACATCTACCTTATTAGCAACATTACTGGAATGCCTGTCCCTGTGGAACCAGCTGAATTGCAAAGCAACAACTGATGGCATTGTTTGGGCAGGTGCAGGCCCATCTGATCTAAGAGCAGCAAAGCAAATATTGTTCAAAATCCTCACTGGCCTGCCACAGCAATCAATCTCTCTTAGATCAATTCTTTTTGAATACAGTAATTGGATTATACATTGAGCAGAACAGGTGGGATTTCTGTGGGAACCCAGCATTGCAACAAGAGGAGGATGGACAGAGGAATACTCCATCCCCTCGATCAGAAATTGTGCATGAGGTTAGAAAGAGAGTGAAATAAGCCCTTCCCCAAAGTCCTGTCCCACAATGCTCCCATTGTTTTCAAATAGCACCCCATAAACACTAGAATGCCAATGCTATGGTTTACAAAGGTGGGAATTGGGAATTTCTAGAACTTTGTGGCAAGTTTTGCGACAAAGAGAAGTTCTATCAGATGGAATGTGCTTCACCTATATTGGACTGGGATAACAATGTCAGAGAGAAGTTAAGTAAGCTAATGAAAGAGGATTTCAACTTATACTGTACCCACATTTATCACCCTCACATATTAAGTGAAACAATGGTCTTGGAAAAGTACCAGAGGACAGCTGCAAGAATGATTGCCAGCTTAAAGAATCTTAGTTACACAGATAGGCTTAAAGAGCTGGGTTTATTTGCATAAGAGCAGCATATCTCAGTGTAAAGGATAGATTGAGCACCTAGTGATAAATTATTTCAGTTCAACATGTTAGAGAGGACCGGGCATCAGGCATTTAAACTCTGTAAAAGGAAGAATAGGTCAGATGTTAGGCAGTTTTCCGTTGCCCAGAAAGGGGTGAGCATCTGGAATGTATTACAGGGTTGTGTGGAGTGTGCTGAATTTCTACACACCTTAAAGATGGAGCAGGCACCACTTCTTGGCTAGGGCAGAGATTACCTTATATCAAAAGTAAATGGTTTAACAGTTAGCATAGACATAATCAATGTGATCTCCTGGACTGGTCTTAATTGCCTGAGGGAGTCAGAAAGGAAGTTTCTAGGTTTTTCTCCCAGACACCGAGTGGGGGGGCAGGCTTGATGCACCATTTGTTTCTCCCTACCTGTCATTCACCTATTTCATATGTTTGTATAAGAGAGAATACAAACAGAGCACATCAAGAAAACAAAGAGCAATAAAGATAGAAAAGATAACTTAGCTGGATATAAATGCAGAGAGCAGGTGTTCGGCAGATGGCAAATATTGATGCATCAGATAACTGTGTGGAGAATGAGGATATGAATTTACAGTAAGTCCTCACTTAATGTTGTTGCGTTTTAAAAGTGATTTATTCTTTACGGCTGGTTCGTCCAATTTATGTCACGATTTCCATTTTTACGTTGTTATTGCACATTGTATGTTGTCACCGTCATTGGCGGTGCTATCAGGAGGCTGTTTGTAACCTCAGGGATTGACTTGGGAAATTCCCAGATCAGCTCCGCTTCTGCCCTCTTCACTGCCTTATGCCCTTCCCACATGCTGGCTTGCTCGCCACCTCACTCCCACACCACTTGCTGCCTTGCTCGCCGCCTCACTCCCACACCACATGCTGCCTTGCTCGCCGCCTCACTCCCACACCACTTGTTGCCTCACTCCCGCCCCGCTTGTTGCCTCACTCCCGCCCCGCTTGTTACCCTGCTCACTGCACCACTTAATGGCTTGCTCGCCCCCTCACTCCCACACCACTTGCTGGCTTGCTCGCCACCTCACGACCAAAAACAATTCAACTCTTGCAATGTCCAGCTGGTGTGTCATTGTATCATACAAATCAATGCCCACTGTACTGTCAGCAGTCACATGCTTTCATTCTATGACAGTCCAGGATACAATCTGCATTTAAAACACTATGATGAACCAGGTGGTGGCTATTGGGTGACAACAGCTATCCTTTGCACAACATGGCCCTTGAGTACAGTGCGCAGCCCTCATGAATGTGGCAGCATGCATTTAACAAGAGCCATGCTGATGCACAAAATGTGATTGAGTCAACCACTGGAGTGTTTAAACAACACTTGCACTGCCTGGATTGTTCTGAAAGAATCCATTTCAGTAGCAGAAGAGTTAGTAACTAGAGAACACAGATTTAAGGCAAAAGAAACAGGAGTGATATGAGAGAAGATAGATTACACAGCCAGTTTAATTGGGTGTACATTGCCTGAATGAGTGATGGAAGCAGGTTTAATAATTATTTTCAAAAAATAAATAAATACTTGAAAAAAAATTGCTGGCCGTGGAGAGAGGACAGAGGGATGGGTCTAATTGGATAGCCCTTTTAAAGGCTGGCACAGGCACAATAAACCAAATCATCTCCTTTGCTGTAAGTTTCAATCATTTTATGATTCCAGGGAAGGCACACAGCCAGTTTCGAGTTAATTTACTTTGGGGTGGCGAATGTTTGGATCAGAACATTCATTGGGACAGGTAGCATGGAGAAATTTAAAGGACAATTGGTTAAAGATTTGAAGAAGGGGTTGATGGATTCATTTCTGGACCAGACAGATAAGGACTACATTTTTTCTGATTTTGTACTTTATATATGTTCTCATTTAAACACTTGACCTAACCATTGACAAAAGCTGAATAATTTATTGTGGTGCATATCTTGTTACACTTGAATATCAAAATAATATATAGTTACCCAAAGGCACTTTATTCCTGGCTGGCCGTCCTTGAGGTGCTGAGCTGGAATTTATAGGCATGGAGATGTTAGCGGTGTTGCATCCTTGGATGTTGGGACTAAAAACAGTAGACCCTCCATCAGCTGTGATATTAGATACTATACTATGTCCTCTGGCACCTGAATGAGCAGATAGGAGAAGATAAGCTACAGAATTTGCCAACGTCCCAGACAAATAGATTTTGACCTGATTGCTTAACATTCATAAGTACTTATCTTATATAGAATATTTTTAGCATCCAAAGTATGACTTGAATATGTATTGCTACAACTCATTTCATGCATCAGCACTGAAACACAGATTCTGAGTTAAGCAAAATGATTGGGCTAAAGAATGTGAACTATTGTTTCTCACTTGTGATGCTATCCAGGGGCTTTAAAGCTTCCAATCAGTGAGAAAAATATTCAGTATAGTCTGTCAGCACCGGATTGTCTCATACATGACTGTCTGTATTTTGTGAAACTGTGTTGCTATCTTGAGCAGGGAATCAGCCAGTGCAGTTGACCAATAACACAAAAGAGAGGCCAGCTGCTATTATCTTTGGCCCCTGCCACAAACTCTGTCCCATAGCTATTGATTCCATCCCTTTCCCTGGCCACTGTCTGAAGCTGAACCAGACAGTTCACGATTGTGCCACCCTGTTTGACCCCGAGCTGAGTTATCGACCCCATATCCCCTTCATCATCAAGGCAGTCTACTTCAATACAGCTCATTCTGTGAATGCTGTTGGGTGAAGCTAAATCATCTTTGGCCAGGCAACTGGATGAAGACACGGAAGAGGGATGTCTTCTTGTAAAGAAAGGGGAAACTGGTCAGTATTAGCTTAGTGTGTTCAGCCCACACCTTCCCCCAGCCAACCACAAATATCAAACATGAAGAATTCTGTGGGTCAAGTACCCTGGCCAAGGAAATGTCTGTTTCTTAGTGACACCACCAGTGAGAAAAACTGAATCAATATATAAATCAAAGCCAAATTTAATTCATGGCAGTACGTGTAAACATTATCGTCCTGATAAGTCTACCAGTGCTATTTATTTAAACTCATGCTGTATAACAAATTATAGAAGCCTATATTTGAACTTTGATCTTTTAGATTAATATTGTGCACATATCTCAGGATTAAGAATACAATTAAGAATAGCAACTGCATCCACTTCTGGTATAATATCAAACAAAGTAACATTCAAATATAAGTCTGTAAACGTGTTTCAGAGGTCAACTCTGCCAACTGAAATGACAGACTATATTTAACGTAGCTTTTGTTTTAATAAAGTCACAAAAAATAATAAAGTTACCTGGATCCATCTTTGGTATTTGAACCTCAGCACTGTAGAATTAGCTGCAGCTTTAATTAAAAAAAAGTTCCTTTAATTCAATTTTTTTTTCAACTGAAGTAACAATTTTCTGTAAGCAAGGTCTATTTGGTTTAATCTTTACTCTGCCATAAACCTTTGAACGAATTGTGTGACCACCTTTATTCTTAAACCATAAAATATTTGGGCTCTATTAATAGCTCAGCCTTTGTACTGCTCGGTGTCACTGAGTAGGAACATTTATCTCCTTGGTTAGATCCTTGCTCTATTTAAAAGTAGTTAGGTCGATGGTCTATTCAAATGTACAATTAGCCAACTTCATCTGTGTAGCAGTGTGGGCACTATAGGTTCCCAAACTGCCCCAAGGGAGAAACCATATAAGCAAAAGTTACTGTTTCTGAAACATATCTAATTACTACTGCTGGAAAGTGGAAATTTTTTAAATCATTATTCATTCATGGGGTGTGGGTGCCACAGGATTCCTAGCCTCTGACCTGCTCTTGTAGCCATAGTATTTATATGGCTAGCCCAGTTCAGTTTCTTCAGTTTCTGGTCAACGGTAACCCCCAGGATGTTGATAGTGGGGGGTTCAGTGATGGTAATGCCATTGAATGTCAAGGGGCAATGGTCAGATTCTCTTTTGTTGGAGTTGGTTATCACCTGGCACTTGTGTGGCATGAATATTACTTGCCACTTGTCAGCGCAAGCCTGAGTATTGTCGAGGTCTTGCTGCATTTGGACATGGACTGCTTCAGTATCTGAGTCGCGAAAGGTGCTGAACATTGTGCAGTCAAAAGCAAACATCCCCACTTCTGACCTTATGATGGAAGAAAGGTCTTTGATAAAGCAGCTGAAGATGGTTGGGCCTTGTGTCCATTAGATAGGGATATGGTATACTCAGCTTTAATTCCCTGCCACCACTCACTCCCACTCTCAGGTAAATAACCTGGAAACATTCGCTTTCTGAATTCAGATACACGAGGCACCGAGGAAAGGCAAGAAAACAACTAGAGGGAAATATTACAGCGTAGAAGTCCTGGCATGTAACGGAAAAATATAATTTAACATATTTGCTTCTGAGATATATCCAATATCCCAGTGAAATGGAGCAGAAGCTGCTTAGAAGGCCCTAATTCCCCACAGCCTGCCAGCATTCACTAACTTTCAGCAGCATAGGAAAGCCATAACACATTATGTGAATATCCCGAGCTGATTTAAAAGGGCTGCGACAGGAGAGATTAAGCAAACAAAAGGGAAGAAATTGTGAAAAAGAATTTAAGCACTAACGTTAGCTATATACTTGCGTATCGTCAATTAAGAAGCTAATTACCTTAAAAATAATGCATAAGATGAGGTTATAAAACAAACATCAGCTCTAAATAAATAAGTAAATAAACTTAATAGGATAAATTTACTAGACTGAGTGGGAGAAGAAACTAATTTAGCATGAATGTGAAGGAAGAATTCTAGGTTAAATAACAATGAACAAAGAACAAAGTACAGCACAGGAACAAGCCCTTTGGCCCTCCAAGCCTGTGCCGATCATATTGCCTGTCAAACTAAAACAAGGAGAAACTCGTAGAGCCCGTTTTTTTAATCTGTTTTTAGGTTGCCAATAACTTGCTTCTAGTGAACTGATAATAGAACTTTTGAAAACAGATCTTAAAAGTCTGAATATATATTGGATCCATTGATAAATACTTTTACTGCACATTCCCAAATGCAAGCAAGAAGCATCGACATGAACAGTACGGTGGGCACAGGCAGTCACTCTGCTCCTAACAGAAGGAGAATCTAGCCCAGTTTCTTTTATCGATCCTCCACACACTCACGAGTTTGCTACTTCCATACAGCTCTTACCTTGAATTATATTTTTCAACCTTTTCGCAATTCCTTTCTTTGAAATGTGTTGTTCCACTTTCACCCGCCTCAATCCGCAAATAAAATGATGTCTTGAGCTCCAGTACTTCCCTGTTAATTCCTAAACTTTATGGTATTGATGGAAATTAAGGGGTATGCCTCACAAGATTAGATTACCAATCACAGTGATACCATTACATTGACTGCTATATGGTCACTAATGTACAAGTGCAACACAACTGTGCTGAAGTGGAATAGAAAGCAAAAAAAAAATCACAAATCTGAAAAATCTGAATCAAAATGTGTAAAAATTGGAAATATGTAGCAGGACATAAACAAACAAATCAAAATCAACATCAACTAAGCATTCCTTAGCTAATGCTCTAAACTACAGAACAGGTATTCCTCATTGTTTTTTTAACATCGATAACCCCATGTCACGTTTCTACATTATGCTGTACTCTCAGTAGAACTATGGTCCTGTTTTTAAGATCCCGAATTCCTCCCTGCATTTCAACAGGCTCTCCCCGCTATTACACTGGGGCAAATAACCAGACTCCTTCAGTCAATCCTCCTGAGCATACCCAAATGGACTTCCAGCTGCAAGGCATCATCTGGTGACTTCTCAGTCTTTACACCTCAGCAAGGCTCATCTCTTCAAATAGAGAATCCATTCTCACCAGCATTCTGGTATTTGTAGAGAAAAAAACATGTTAAACCTTCAGCTAAAACCCTTCTCCAGAACTGAAAACTGAAATACCTCGGCCCTGATCTTGCTGGAAAAGTAACAGGGTGCAAATGATGTTATTTATGATACATTAATGCGCAAATTGACCAGGAAAACGTGAGTTCTGAATTTCCAAAGCTTGGGGCTGGATTTTGCGCCTGATGATGAAGTGCAGCCACTGGGACCAAAAGCAGAAGCCAGCAGTGAGAACAGGGGCTCCCCTCCCAACACATTCCCCTGACATTTGCCAGCCCTCCTGGCTCCCAGGCAGTCCCCAAAGGGCCCAGAAAATTTAGCCCTGCTATTAGATTTATGCCACCCCACCACTTGCTTCATACTATCAGCATCTCATCCTTAGATTCCCCATTATTTTTAAGAGTTTGCTGAATTTGCACATTAATTGCCCATTAAGCTTGTCACGGTGTGTTAACATTGGAACGGAATAGTCAAAAGTACCTTTTTGATCCAATGCTAATGGCTAATGCAACAGCTAACAACCTCTTCAGCCCAGAAAAGGAATAATTTAAATGGGAAAATCTCATCGGCCTGAATTTCACGCTTGGCATCCGCGCCAAGTGGCGGAAGCGGAAGCGGACGTTGAATCCGCTCCCGGCCGTGGTCGTGTTATAAACATGATTTCATGCAGGCTGGGCAATTCAGGTCCACCCAGCGTGAAACGCGTCTTCTCAATGGTCAGGAAGGGCCGGACGAGGGCAGGAGCCTGTTGGGCGCCGGGTCCAATGGTGATCTGGCGGGCACTTTAAAACCAGCAAAGGCAGCCCCCTAAAGGCTGCCAGGGAGAATCTTTGTCTGTCCAGCAGACTGGAACAATGGCCTCACTAACAGCTGGAAACATCAGACAGGAGGGCAAGTTGGGGGGGCACTCGGCCCCCCATTTCTCAGAAGAGTGCAGGTTGGTGTCAGGCGGGACACTCTCATACCAGTGGATGACAGGAGGAGGCTACCGTGCCTGACCAGAAAAACCTGGGAGGAGGTGGCAGCTGAGGCCAGCCAGCACGATGTTGTGCGGCGCACATTGGTGCAGTGCCGCAAAAGGTTCAACGACCTGCTGCGCTTGGCAAGGGTGATTACTGAGTTGGCATGGATCAGTGTGGAGAAGTGTTAACAGCTGGCCGTCCGCCTGTGGAGCTCAGGGGTGTTAGAGTCTGAGTGCCAACTGTCACTGACACCGGAGCTGACCAAGGGGGTGAGCCCTGGCTGCCTGGCCTTGCACGACTTGGATGTGCCCTGCGAGGTGCTCCTCAGCTGGGGTTGGCCAGGCTGCAATGGCGCTGCAGGTAGAGAGTGGACTAATCAATGCTCCTCTGTCCTTTCAGGAGAAGAGAAGCCATAACAACAAGACGGGTGGAGGCACCCCAAACCTCCTAATTTTGATGAGGTATGAAATGGATGCCTTGGAGTTAGAGTGCAGCCACCCACCTTGGTTAGCCGGTTGTAGAGGGACAGGGGTCTCTGACGAAGGTAAGAGCGGAGTGCACAGAGGTGAGAGTGTTGGATTGTGCAACCTTTCCTGTGTAGTCTCATCAGTAATGGGAGCCTCAAATGTGGAGTCCCCATTGATCATTGAAAGATGATGGCACCATGATGCAGATCTCCATTGTCTCACCAGGGTGCCTGGCTTGCACAGTGACAGCGTGATGACTTAAACTAATGACATGCCGTTGTTCTCCCTTAGATTCGCCAGCACGCACTTGAATGCAGGACCCTGAAGAGCCACCCTTGATGCCAAGGGACCACGGGGCTTTAAATGCACCTGCGTCACACCGCCTCTCTGAACCAGGCACCAGCACAGATACCAGCACCTCAGTGGGCATTAGATTGTCGGCTAGAATGTCGGTGAACAGTGATGAGGGCACTTCACACTCACTTGAGGTGCAGGCGGAGGCAAAGAGTGCCCAGGGCACCAGCAGTCAGAGGACTGTTGGAGACCAGACGATGCTCAGTCGAAGGCTGATGAAAAGCCTCTGGAGTCATCCGTTAGGCGACAGATGCTGGTTGCCCAGTGGGATGTGCGAGAAGATTGGCGGAGATCCATGAGGATCTGCATGCCATGGTCTGTCTTGTGGAGGAGTCCAATCAGAGCATGAGCACTGCGTTGACCCTCATGGCTGTGCGCACTGCCTCCTCCATTGAGAAAGCGGCGACCCTCATGGAAATTCAACTCCAGGGACAGAATTAGGGGTTCCTGGAGTTGCACTTGGACCTGCAAGACCTCACGCAGGCAATGACCACAGGTGATCAGTGCCAGTGTGGGAGATGGATTGGGCACTCAGTATCCCAGCTAGGTGCCGGCCATCAGTGGCGAGCAAGGAGGTCCAGAGCGACCTCACGTTGGCGCACAAGCTGCCTGTCATCTCTGTGGGCTGGTCTCAAGGTGCTCTGGATGATGGCAACAGCTCCTCGGCCCCTCTGCCAGTGATCATGGCATCTGATGAGGCTGCGATGACTGAGGAGATGCCAGCTCTCTCCCAGGCAGGGCCAGCACAGGCTCCACAGGCCAGAGGATGCCCGCCAAGGTCATCAAGGCCAACAGGACAGTAGAGTCAGCAGGTGTCTCCAATGCCGGTGCCAGTGAGGGGAAGGCGGGGCGGGGGTGGGGGGGGGGGTGGGGGCCACCAAGTCACAACACTTATAAACATAAGTTTAAGGCACCATGAGCACAAGAGGCACTGTTGACGGGTGATCTTCTGTTCCACCATGTTTTGTTAATATGTCTACTGGTGTGACCATTAACACCTTATATAGTTATGTTCATTTGATGTGAGTGCCAACATGATATAATTTGCCTTTGTCTTAATGGCCTGAGTGTGCTTCACTTGTTTTGTAGGTGCAGGTTACGCCAGTATGTAATGCTGGACATGAGTGGCTCTAAACTTTATTGCACGGGCACTGAGTGGACTTTGGGTTCAAAGGAAAAGGTCATTTCAAACATCCAGAATGGGGTGGAAGCTGATCTATGGCAGCCTAGCTGAAGAAGCGTTGGATCAAGGATACCCTGGAGTCCCTGTCTCCCTGAAGGATCCAGAGGTCTACCTCCACGTCCTTAGCGTTCTCCTCACTGGGCTCCTTTTCTGACTCACCACTGGATTCATCCTCTGTGGCCTATGGAACTGCCTCAAGATCCTCTTCCTCCAGTGGGTCCCCCCTTCCAGAGCCAGATTGTGGAGAGCACAGCATGCAACCACTCTGTGTCACTTATCAGTGACACCCGCTCTGGGGGGTATTGTAGGGCTTCCCCTGAACAGTCCAGGCATCGGAAAAGCATCTTCAGAACACCTGTGGTCCTCTCTATCGCCATGGAGATATGACTCCTATTATACATTGCGCTGCCTCTGTTCTTGGTGGCAGAGAGGCATCATAAACCACCTTTTCAACAGATAGCCCTTATCACCCAATCCATTCGAGCTGGAGCAGTGAAGAGCCTTGGCACCTGTGAGTGTCTGCGGATGTAAGCGTCATGGGAGCTGCCAGGTACCTTGCGTGGATTTGCAGAATCTGCATCTTGTGGTCACAAACTATCTGCACGTTCATGGAGTGGAAGCCCTTCCTCTTGACGAAGGCACCGGGCTCACCCGCTGGCGCCTTGATGGCCACATGTGTGCAGTCAATTGCACCCTGGATGCGGGGGAACCCAGCAATCGCTGCGAAGCCTCTGGCTCGCTCAGCCTGGCTGGCCTTGTCCGTTCGAAAATGAATAAATGTCATTACCCACCTGAACAGAACTTCTGTCACCAGCCTGACACAACTGTGGACAGCTGATTGGGAGACTCCACACAGATCTCCCACTGACCTCTGGAAAGAGCCGGAGGCATAGAAGTTGAGGGCCACTGTGAACTTCAGAGCCACTGGCATGGGATGTCCACCCACACATTTGGAGCTGATCTTAGGCCCAATCATCTGGCAAAAGGAGGTGACTGTCTCCTTGGAGAGGCGGAGCCTCCTTCGGCATTGCACCTCAGACATATTGAGATAGCTTCTGCGCCACCTGTAAACACTGGCAGGAAGATAGTGGTGTCTTCTGCAGCCCCTTCCACCTTGCACTTCCTGCTGGCCCTGCGCCCCTTGTGCCTGCGCCTATACTCCCACAGGTCCTCCTCCCCCTGGAAGCTGCACTGGGGCACCTGCCCTCCTCTCCCTTCTGTCCCTCTCTTCCTCCTCAGAGGAGGTGCCACCAGCGGAGAACACAATCCCCATTACTAGGGTAACAGAAGGCTGCCTGGTACCTGGAAGGGTCCACATGGTAAAAACCCTGAGGCCTTGGAGACAGCAATGAGTCCTGAAATGAAGCCTAGAAAAGCTAAGACTGAAGCTTAGAACAGAGATGAATATGTCAAGTTCAAATGAACAACCAGCAGCAAACTATCTCCTAAACTCCTCACTACTCACAATGGCAATGCTGCTGACCCTTTTTATCCCACCCTTGGACGAGGTTTCGGTAAAAGTGGGCTGCCCACCTGCCCGTTTTGCCCATGCGACAAGCACAAAATTGCACGGACAGCGTAAAATCGTGAACAATTGCCTTTTTGATGGCCTTAAGTGGCATTTTAATTGTTGGCGGGCAAGGCTCCAACACCCGCATGTGCCCGCCAACATGAAGATTTCCCACATGCGGGATAACATCAGGACGCTCGCCCGACGTCATCTCGCGCTATTTCATTTCCGTTCTGGCCTGGCGTGCCCACCCACGAGACATAAAATTCTACCCCAAGTATTTTAATTTGACTTTTCTCTTACCTTTCCTTTCTGCCGTTTTTTTCTCTCTCTTACTTAATCTAATATTTCTTTCCCTCTCTTTATTGCTTTTTCTAAACCTTGTTTGACTCTAACTCAGTGTAGTGTATTCTGAAGTGTATATTGATACAATCCCCATAGAAACTGATAACTTTTAACAAGAGATTTCAATTCCCAGTGACTGACTTAAAGGGATCACATGACAAAATTTCAAGTTTTTAGAGGTTTACTGTAACAAACAAACTGAAATCAAAATGAACTAAGCATTCCTTAGTAGGCAGCTAATATTCTCAGCTACAGAAAAGGCATTTCTCATTGTTTTTTTAACATCAATAATTCCACGTCACATTTATACATTACACCATACTCTGTACAGAACTGTTGTCTTGTTTTTAAAGTCCCGAATCCCTCTTAGTGTTTCAAAAGGCTCTCCTCCCTGTTCTCCTCCCTCAATCCTTCTGTGCGTACCAAAATGGATTTCAAACAGCAAGGCACCATCTAACGATTTCCCAGTCTTTACAAATCTCTACAAAGTCCATCTATTCAAATGGGGAATCTGTTCTCACCAGCATTCTGCTCTCACAGCAATAGCTTTCCTGCATCTTTATCCAGTAGTGTCTCTCCCTCTTTTTCTCTAACTCTCTCTCTCTCCCTGGCTCCAGGATCTCTGAGTCTGATGTCGAGGGGTCTGCACAAAGCCAGACCAGCTGCTTCCACCTTTGTGTTCATGTGTGAAAGTTGGCACATGAATTTTGATAGGAGTCGAAAACAAAAACAGAATTACCTGGAAAAACTCAGCAGGTCTGGCAGCATCGGTGGAGAAGAAATCAGTTAACATTTCGAGTCTTCATGACCCTTCGGCAGAACAGAGTAGGAGTCGATCTGATAGGAGTCGATCTGGGCCCTCAGTCCACATGGCAACCATGTCACATTGTCTTGTCACTGGGCAGAACTAGTAAGAGATCACATATCCCTGTCCACTATTCCATTTTACTTTGAATTAAAAGAGACTGTTTAAAACATAACCATCTTATAAAACCTTACACTCATAACAATATAAAGACACTCTGAGGAAGTGGGCCCCAGTAATTAAGCATTCTACTGTTCATATCTAGGGAAACATTCTTCCCTTAACCAACATCACCAGAACAGATTAGCTGGTCATACATTTTATTCTTTTGTATGGGACGTTGCTGTTATGATGGCTCGTATGACCCTCCTTATCCCATCCATGTCTCCACTTAGCACACACGCACGCCTGGGCATCCTTCTCATTTGGCCTGGTATGCACCTTGCTCATACTCTATTCATCTGTCTTTATGCAGGACAAGATCGCGCACAATCAATGGGAGAGGTCTCAGGCCCATGGGGTGGAGCGTTGGACATCAAGGTCCTCATTCTGTTCGAGAGTCACACTTGGAGCTGGCCGGAGAGGACAAGGACAGTTCCTGCAGCAACGGTGAGGTCGGTGACGAACACCCATATGAGGATCCTGCGCCACATGATCCCTCTCTCCCTGCTACTCTGAGTCCACTGTTCTGTGTTCAACGCGGCTGCCAAGCACTAATGATCTCCACTTTCTCTTTTAGGCACATCTGACACATCGCCCTCAGGCAACCTTGACACTGACCCCAGCACTGAGAGCACCTCAGATGAGGACCCTGAGGGCAGCACCATTGAAGACCCATCATGGCGCTCACCCACATCCTCCACCACCGCAGCGATACACACCTCATTGGGACCTAGATGTAGAGCAGCCTTGCGACCACAATCTGGTGAGCACACCACACAATCTGTTCCACTGCAGGCAGAGGCAGGGACATCCTTGGTCACCGGCAATTGGGGAACTGCAAAGAATCTGCTAAGTCCGAGTCAGGGGATGAGCCTCTGGACTCGGTCCTCAATCAGTTGGTGGAGCTGCAAAGACAATCTTGGGAACATCAGGAAGGGATATCTGGTGATCCTCAGGTTGCAAGGAATGATGGAGGAATCCATCCACCTTCGGTCTGAGGTGATAGCGCTGGATGCCGACGCACAGAAGTCAACGCTGACAGGATGGCAGCCATCATGGAGACATTGGTCCTGCACTGCTGCACGGCCTGAACTCCATCGCTGATGCCATAATTGGGCTCCAACAGTGTCAATGCGAGAGGGGTGCGAGGCAGCCCAATCTCACTCCAGCTTCCCCTTCTCCTCAAATAGTCAGCGATGGGCCCGTGAGCAGCCATAGGGAGGAAGATCAGCAGGTTTACACCCTGGGGCCATCCACCCAGGTGACTCCAGGAATGTCCAGCCAATCCAAATTCTCTCTTCCTGTGACCCCTGCAGCTCCAGCTCCACAGGCTGAGGAAGGTGCACCTGGCCCACACCTGGCCCTTCAGGTCTTGGCCCTCCAGAGGACGCACGCCAAAGTCACCACGGACAGTAGCAGTCAGCAGGCTGCCTCCAACTCCGCTGTGGACATCAGGGGAGCACCAAGACATGGAGACAGGGTTAGAAAGGTTAAGAGGATGTACTCTTTTGAGTCAACCAAGTAAACTAAATTAACAAAATTAGGGACAAAGTACAAAGCAGCTCCTTAAACAGAAACTACAAAAACAAAGACAAAGTTTAAAGGAAACTTGCAAACATTAAACCAAAATGTGATTAACAGGTCAATAAAACACCCCGCGGTGCCCACCGGGCATGGAAGGCCTCGACGGTACTGGCAGACACCGAGTGCTCCCTCTCCAGGGGCACTCGGCCGCGAACATAGCCATGGAAGAGGGACAGACAGACGGGTTGGATGACCCCCTCAATCTCCCACTGCCTGGACCTGTTAACGGCCAACTTGGCCAGACCCGGGAGCAGGTTCACGAGGAGGTCCTCCTCCCTCCTCTCTCCCCTCCGCACCGGGTGCCCATAGATCACAAGCGTGGGACTGGTTAAGAGGACGTAACTCTTTTGAGTCAACCAATTAAACTAAATTAACAAAATTAGAGACAAAGTAAAAGCAGCCCCTTAAAGGGAAACTACAAAAATAAAGACAAAATGCAAAGGAAGCTTGTCAACATTAAATCAAAATGTGATTAAAGGGGTCTATAAAGCACCCCAGTCCCCGCAGTGCCCACCGGGCATGGAAGGCCTCGAAGGTGCCGGCAGACACCATGTGCTCCCTCTCCAGGGACACCCGGCCATGAACGTAGCCACAGAAGAGGGGCAGACAGTCAGATTGGATGATCCCCTTGATCACCCACTGCCTGGACCCGTTAATGGCCAACTTGGCCAGGCCCAGGAGCAAGTTCACGAGGAGGTCCTCCTCCCTCCCGGCTCCCCTCCGCACTGGGTGCCCGTACATCAGGAGCGTGGGACTGAAGTGCAAACAAAACAACTGTAAAATGTTTTTCAAGAAATTAAAAAGGGGGTGCAGCTTACAATTAACATAGACATGGTCCGCAGGCTCCACAAGGCCGCAAAAGACACAGGTATCTTGGAAGTCCGTGAACTGACGCAACCTATGGTTGTACGAGACTGCTGTGTGCAATACCATCCATCCAGGTCGCCGATGGAAAGCGGGAGGACACCCCCCATAGAGGGGCCCCCCAGCTGCAGACCTCCACCGCCAAGGCAACAAGAGACACCCGGGTATGTCCGGACAGCAGGTGAGGGCAAGGATGTGAAGGGTGTGCAGCGGCAGCCACTACAGGAAACCCCCTCTGCGCCATGCTAAAGGGGCAACTCAGGTTGTGGGGCATCAGCTCCCAAGGAAGGGTTTGGAGCTTCGGGCTAATATGGAATTCCATCTGAACAGGGATACACTCGGACGGAAGACCACCACCCACAAGCGCCGCCTCGAGACCCAAAATGACATCGGGGCCGAGCATGACCATCCTGAGGTCTTGAATAGCATTGGACACAAGCCAGACGTCCACGGACGCACAATGTGCCAACTCCTGTGGAAGCATCCAGCTCACTCCTCCGCCACCCAGCACATCCCCGATCCTGGTCACCCCGGCAGCCACAACCTCCTCTCCGCCAGCCACTGAAAAGGACGGGGGGGCGGATTCCTGAGCAGCAGCTCTCTGACGATAGCCGCTATTCCTGATGGGGGAGAGCTGCGTTGCGAGGTGACCATGTTCCAGACTTTGATCAGGTCCTGGTAAAAGACGGGCAACACCTGCAAGGAGCCACGAAGGCCTCTCAGGTCTATAAACAGGAGCTGCACGTCATAATTCAGGCCGCGCACCTGGCGGAAGAAATACGTCGCCAGGGCACACCATCTCGGAGGGGGCTCAACGTAAAGGTATCGCTGGAGGGCCTGAAGGCAGAAAGTCGCCACCTGGGTACGTAGGCACACCAGCGCCTGACCACCCTCCCTAAGCGGGAGACCCAGAACCTCAGCAGCGACCCAGTGCAATCTTTTGTCCCAGAAGAAGTCGAGCATTCTCTGGACTTTTGTGACAAAATCCGGGGGTGGGGTCAAAGTGACCAGCCGGTACCACAACATGGCGGCAATCAGCTGGTTTACGACCAGCACTCGATCCCGGTAAAACAGCACTTGGAGCAATCCTGTCCAGCGCCACAGGTGAGTGGTAATTTTGGCCTTCAGCTCCTGCCAGTTCGCCGGCCAGGATTCCTCAGCAGGGCAGAGGTGGACCCCCAGGTAGAGGATGCTGGTCCTGCTCCAGGTGAAAGGCCTGAGCTCCTCGGATAGGGAATCCATCTGCCGCTGACCGACCAGGAGCCCAGAACATTTACCCCAGTTGATCCTGGCAGAGGACAGGTCAGAGTAGACCTCCTGGCACTCGCGCATCCTCAGCAGATCAGCTGGGTCATGAGGATGAAGGTATTGAACTCAGGGAGAGAGACTGCAAGGTTCTTGAGCAAATTAATATAGGGAATGACAAGGTATTGGAGGTGTTGGCAGGCTTAAAAGTGGACAATCTCCAGGTCCAGATGATTAGTGTCCCAGACTGCTGAGGGAGGCAAGGGAGGAGATCGCAGGGGCTCTGACCCAAATTTCTAATTTCTCTCTGACCACAGGGGAGGTGCCAGAGGACTGGAGAACAGTGAATGTGGTTCCTCTATTTGAGAAGGGTTGTAGAGATAAGCCAGGGAACTACAGGCCAGTGAGTCTCACGTCAGTGGTAGGGAAATTATTGGAGAAAATTCTGAAGGAGAGAATCTATATCCACTTGGAGAGGCAAGGTTTGATCAGGGATAGTCAGCATGGCTTTGTCAGAGGGAGGTCATGCCTAACAAATTTGATTGAATTTTTTGAGGAGGTGACCAGGTGTGTAGATGAGGGTAGTGCAGTTGATGTAGTTTATATGGATTTTAGCAAAACCTTTGACAAGTTCCCACATGGGAGACTTATAAAGAAGGCAAATGCACATGGGATACAAGGTAATTTGATAAGGTGGATTCAAAATTGGCTTAGTTGTAGGAGACAGAGGGTGATGACAGAAGGATGCTTTAGTGACTGGAAGTCAGTGTCCAGTGGCGTACTGCAGGGATCTGTGCTGTGTCCCCTATTATTCGTCATTTATATAAACGACATAGATGACTATGTTGGGGGTAGGATTAGTAAGTTTGCGGATGACACAAAGATTGGCCGGGTGGTTAACAGTGAGGTTGAGTGTCTTGGGCTACAGGAAGATATAGACAGGGTGGTCAAATGGGCAGATAAGTAGCAGATGGAATTTAACCCTGAAAAGTGTGAGGTGATACACTTTGGAAGGAGTAATTTGACAAGGAAGTATTCAATGAATAGCATGACACTAGGAAGTTCTGAGGAACAAAGGGACCTTGGCGTGCGTGTCCATAGATCTCTGAAGGCGGTGGGGCATGTTAGTGCGGTGGTGAAAAAAGCATATGGGACATTTGCCTTTATCAATCGAGGCATAGATTACAAAAGTAGGGAGATCATGTTGGAGTTGTTGGAGAACCTTGATGAGGCCACAGCTGGAGTACTGTGTGTGGTTCTGGTCCCCACATTATAGGAAGGATGTGATTGCACAGGAGGGGGTGCAGAGGAGATTCACCAGAATGTTGCCTGGGATGAAACATTTAAGTTATGAAGAGAGGTTGGATAGACTTGGGTTGTTTTCGTTGGAGCAGAGAAGACTGAGGGGCGACCTGATTGAGGTGTACAAGATTATGAGGGGCATGGACAGGGTGGATAGGGAGCAGCTGTTCCCCTTAGTTGAAGGGTTAGTCACAAGGGGACATAAGTTCAAGGTGAGGGGCAGGAGGTTTAGTGGGGATGTGAGGAAAACAATTTTTACCCAGAGGGTGGTGACGGTCTGGAATGCACTGCCTGGGAGGCTGGTGGAGGCGGGTTGCCTCACATCCATTAAAATGTACCTGGATGAGCACTTGGCACGTCATAACATTCAAGGCTATGGGCCAAGTGCTGGTAAATGGGATTAGGTAGGTAGGTCCTCTTCTGCACTGTGATTCTGTGATTCCGTGATTCTGGGTTGGTGAACATGAGGAGCACGTCATTGACGTAAGACGAGAGGACCACCCCGATGCCCGGCCCGCGCAGAACCAATCCCGACAACCTCCTCCGCAAGAGGTGCAGGAAAGGCTCCATGCAGATAGAATACAACTGGCCAGACAGTGGGCAGCCCTGACGCACTCCTCTCCCAAAGCGAAGGGGCGCCATCAGGGACCTGTTAACCTTAACTAGACACTCTGTGGCAGTGTACAGAAGTCAGATCCAGGCTCCGAAATGCGTCCCGAACCCGAATGCTTGCAGAGTCCTAAATATATATTCGTGTAATAAATATTCGTGATCCACCCTTCTCCTGTTCAAAAGACAGGATGGCGCTCGACAGACTAGTCCTCTGGGAAAAGTGGATGATATCCCGGACCAGATGGATAGTATCAAAGATGGTGTGGTCCGGGACGGTGTAGGACTGGTCAGGGTGGATCATGTCCAGCACGGTGCCAAGGCGAGAAGACATTGCCCTTGCAAAGATCTAGTAATCTGTGCTGAGGAGGGAGACTGGGCACAAGTTTTTAAGAAGGCAGAGATCCCTATTCTTAGGCAGCAGGGCAATCACGGCCCTGCGCCACAAGAGGGGCATCTCCCCAATCACGATACTCTCCCCCAGGACCCCCGCATGGTCGCTCCCCAGGACGTCCCAGAACACCCTGAAGAACTCCACGGTCAGCCCGTGCAGCCCCGGGGATTTGCCCCTGGAGAGGCTGTCGAGGGTGCCGGTCAGCTCCCCCAGACTTATCGAGGAGTCAAGATTTCCGGCGCCTGCGGCAGGTCCTCTCATAAAACTCTGCGAGCATCCTCGCTGGACGGATCCGGACAGAACAGGGCAGTGTTTCACGTCCCATGTACAGGGTCCTGGAGGAATGGGATCCATGACCTCACATACGCGCCGTGGGGCCCGATGAGCTGCAGGACCTGCAGCGCGCCCTTCCACTCTTCATACGCCAGCCGCAGGGCCGGGTCATGTCGCCGGGGCCGGATGATGTTTTTACCCCCAAGCCAGTGTTTTCAGAGTTCTGGGGATCAGGGTGTGTTTGGGGAGTCTAGGGGGCCGCCTCCAGGTGGTGGGTCTTCCTCTGCGCCTTCTCACGGCACAGGGTCTCTCCCCTTGCCTCGCCAGCAGCCGAGATGGCTGTAGCTGCTAATGGCAACTTCCCCTTGCAGTGAGGAAGATGGAGTGGTGGCGGGAGCGCCGGTGCCAGCTGCGGTTGCCTGGATGGTGCTGGCGATTGGAGGCAGATCAGTTCCTACGGCCGTGCCCCACCTCCTTGCAAGCATGGTGCCGCACGCCATCCGCAGTCCAGAAGACCCTGTAGGTGGCCCCCTCGTACTCCACATTAAAGGCCCCCTCCACGCACTCCCCTTTGGCCCGGCAGATGAAAACCTGGTGCTGGAAGGAGTACACTTGGCAGAGGGCCGCACCCTTGAGGCCGCACGGGATTGGTGCAATCCCTAACCTAACCTCCCCCAGTTGATGGAGGCAGGAGCTCACTGGGGAAAAAGGGCGGGACATTGGAAATGATGATCCTGTGGGCGGTGGCCTCCAAGGGGGTCCACGGCCAGAAACGTCCCGCCCAGAGTGAGCCCCTTTTCTAGGGCCAGGTGCACTGCCCGCTCTGACCTCAAGAAAATTACATTTTCAAGGCGGCAACTACGGCTAAGGGGCCGTTGACCCCAGCCATAGCACATCTCGATCGTCATTTCGGGGTGGGTGTAGCTCTGCACCCCCAGGGCCGTGGTGAGGAGGTGGAAGGGTGATGGGGCCACAGGAGCAGCTGCTCCCGCATAGGTTTTCTTGGGGGGCCCCGCCACCGGTGACAGCACCGCCTCCACATTCCCCCAGGAAGGCCTGGCTACGGGCGACCCTGTCGCAGCCATAGGGGCTGAGCCACACCCACCCCGAGCTCTATATTCCACAATATCCCACCCCGGGGAGAGGGGAAAGGATGGTGTAACCTCCCCCTCCGGGATGACAAAAAACAGAGAGGAGAGGAGGGAGAGGGGTGAAGGACAGGGAGACACAGGAAGGAAAGGGTTAAGGGTAGGTGGGTGTCACTCAGAGGAGTGGAGTGCGGGTGGGTGCCTCAATGTTCTTACCATAGTGGGAGGGCAATGCCTTCACCAGGCAGCCGGTACTGCCTGGCACACAGAAGTCAGCCCTGTCCCTCTTCACCAGGCAGCGCCAACTACCTGGGTTCAGACACGGTCGGAGCGAGGAGGAGGGTGTGGGGGTGGCAAGATCTTAAACAACACACACACCCCTTTTCCCCCAAGTCTCTGCAGTGGTCTTCTCTCCTCTCCCGACAAAACACACGGTTGTCTCCAGCCCCCACCGAACAAAAGTCTAGACACTCTCCTCAGATGTTAAACCAAACTCTCCTGGCCTTTCTTTCTGTCTGTCTGTCTCTCTGTCTGTCTCTCTGTCTCTCTTACTTCGACGGTGCTTGTCATTGATGCCAGAATGTTGTAGGCAGGTGTCACAGAGTCCTGTCATTCTGTCTGTGTGCTCTCAGCACCTTTAAGACAGGGTTGGACTCCATCTCTTCAGCATGTGTGTCCGGTGGCAGTGGATGCCCTCCATGTCCCCCTGGAGCCAAATCCTGCAGCAGGTGGCATATGTGACCAACCAGTTCCCTAGACATGCGCTGTCTTCGGCGACACTGGTTCTCAGTCATCTGCAAGAATGACAGGGTCCATTTATAGACACGATGTCACGGCTCGCTGTGGATCTTCAGCTGCATGTGCAGCAGGCCCTGCCGCCCTTTCATCTTGAGGGAGGTGCTTCTCCCTTTGCCGAGGCAGGCACCTCCACCGCACTCTTCTTATTCTTCTGCTCTACTCTCTGTAAGCCATGAGGCGTACCGCTAAATCACCAGGCTCCATGATCCTGATGTTCTCCTCCTGCAGGATCAAAGAGATAGACACATGGGTTAGCATGGGTTTACTAAGAACTTCTCTTGGTTTAGTCTGAATGCCCCTTCACACGTGCCAGAGATTGCTGGCCACCACTTGCATGGCGAGTGTGTGGTGTGCTACATGGCTGTCCAAAACTTCATCCACCTCCGCCTCACTTCACTTGACTGATTGGTGGTGGCTTCGACCATTGGACTGCATGCTGTGCTCTAAGCTCAGGCACAGGCATTCCCCTGACCCACACTGCAAGGCTGTGCTGTTAGTTTGGACCATGAGGGATACTAGTCCAAACCTTAATAAAGGCATCGCAAGGGGCTGTGAGCGCCTCCACAAGTGACTGCACCATGACCACCTTTCGCAAGGGGATTCTACAACTTGCCCAGTCGGCCAATTGTTCTGCTGCCCCCTAAAACACACATTAATTTGCAGTCTGCGCCCGAGGAGTAAAAGGTTCTGGAGCATTTGGTGGCACTTTCATGCTTTTGCATTGCTTAAGTGGGCAAAAGATCTTCAGAGGCCCGACTCCAAGCATGTCAATGAAGCTGCTGCTGAATGGTCTCAGCTGCGGAGGAATGCTCACTTTTGACAAGCTTTTCCAAGTGCATGGCCACTTCCTTCAACCAGGCTCCCCCACCACCCACCCCACTCCCCAGCATGTACTTGCATACTTCCTGCAGTCTGTGCTGCCTTGCCCCGCACCTACTGGCCTCACCCGCACTGCAGCCCTTGCCCTGTCACCACACTGAAAGCCAGCCGGGAAAAAGCAACTTGCCTGTACACCCACCGAATGGGTAGCACCTCTTCTTTGATGTCCTACGGGTGATGCACATGAGCACTGCGCAAGGTTGTATGCACTCACCCCTGAGTTCCCCTCAAAGTTCAGCTTGCCAGGTTAACGCATTTTAAATACAGCCGTGAATCACGCCATTCTGAAGTCATGCCAACGTGGCGGTAAATTTGTCATGGGGGGATGATTCTGGTGTGAGGACACAATAATGAGATACAAATGCATTAAAATTAAGTTCCCGACGCTGGACGGCAGAAAACAGACCGCAATTAACAGGCATAGTGGACAATCACAAACTGGATTCACGATGGCGTGAAACCGATTTTAGCCTTTCTCGGCATATCGTCTGCTCATGCTCACCATGATGCCTGCCACTAATGGGACCGGACAATTCCACCGTGGGTGTTGGCTATAAGAGTTATAACTCTTTTTACTGAAGGACTCTACTAACACTGAGTTGAACTTCTGTTATAGCTAAGTTGAGAGAGAGAGAGAGAATTTTTGAGGCAAAACTCCAGAGTTAAAAAATATTAGAACCAGGACAGTTCTGACCCAAGGTGACTATGCTTAAGATGCTCAAGGTGCCTATGTCGAATAGGGAGTTTGAAAATGGAGGAGATTTGATGGGAAAGCCTTGCCGGAATTAAATAGAAGGCCCAAGAAATTTCAGTCCACATAAGAATCATTGACACAGGATACTCAGACCAAGCAATTAATCTTCCAATTTCTGATAATTACTTGACCTGAGTTTTGGGATGCAACTTATCAAACTCAGAGGTGAGTGCACAGTAATGTCGTGGAGCACTCCCAAAGGACATCTGTTGGGCTTCAAGGTTGAGGCACCTTGGGGGGGAGGAGCAAAGGCTGCCCTATGTTGAGGTGACTTTGGGGAGGGGACAAATGTTGTCCTGCAGTTGAGGCAACTTTGGGGGGAGGTGCAAAGGCTGCCCTGCGGTTGAAGGTAACGCACAATCACGTGCCGGGTGGATGGGAGTGGGCGAGGGTGTGTAAAGAAAGTGGAGTGAAGAAGGTCAATTTAGATGATAAGTAATTGAATTTATTGTACTTTTATTATATTTATTGTAACTATCTCAGATATAGTGTAGTTTTTGATTTTTGGATAGTAAAATTCTTTTGTTTTAAACTGTGAACCTTGGACTTCATTCTTATAATGAATAACTGGGGTTTTCAGATTCTAAAATAAATTACAGCTCTCTACACAATGCAGTAGTTGGCAATCACATTTGCCAATGGAACTGGCTACATTTCAAAAGTAATCTATTGGCTGTAAAGTGATTTTGGGGCATCCTGAGTGCGTGAAAGTTGTTACATATATAGAAATTTATTTTTTACTTTATCTTTTTTCTCTGTATTCCTAACCTCATAATCCACTTCTCTATTTTTGTTTAAAAGGGAATTGTGAACTGTCAGCTAAGTGGTGAAAATCTGTCACTTAGCAATGTTTCTCAGTTATTCCCTGTTTCTTTATTCTATGGGTGGAATCGTCCCAGATTTGTACTAAGTGTGGAAAAAGGTGGGAAAAAAAGGATGTTTTACCCCCCCCTGGCTGCAATGGCGGCTTTTCGTGCTGTATCATTCTAATCCCGCCTCATTAATTACGCCATTTCGATCGCGGGCGTGCTGTCATTCACCCACCATGCCATCACCTTCACCGCTTCATCATCCTGGGCACCATATTTAAAGTGCATCTGTGTGCACACCTCTCAGTGCTTCCAGCCCAGGGCTGCTGCACAGAAGACATGGCCCTGAAAGACAAGAAGTCTGCAGATCCACGGTTTAATGACACGTCCTTCGAGCGCCTTTTGGATGCAGTGGAGGCCCGCTGAGATATCCTCTATCCCTGCTTTGGGTGAAGACCGGCAAGCAAAATCAGCAATCCAGTTTGGCATTGGTGGTCAGTGTCAATGCCCTGCAAAAAAGTAAAGCCACCCAGTGCCACAACAGGATGATAGTCTAATCCGTTCCACCAGGGTAAGTCACTCTTCTCATAACTCTCAACTCACACACCCTCAAACCCATCACACATCCACAGGGATCTCACACCTCAAGGGACAGCACCACTAGGGCAGAATCATCCGGGCCTGCTGGCGTTGGGCGTGCTCGGTGGTGTGAGCGGACAATATGGTGAGAAGGCCAAAAATCAGTTTCACAATGTCATGAAACCAGTTTGCAATCGCCCGCTCAGCCCGTCAGATGTCGGGAACCTCATTGTAACTAATCAAAGACATAGAGTTGGGATAAGGGGGGCATTTTTAGGGTGGAAACCTGTAACTAGTGGAGTGCCACAGGGGTCAGTGCTGAGGCCTCAATTATTTACAAAATAAATGACTTAGATGAAGGAAGTGAATGTTATATCACCAAATCTGCGGATGATACAAAAATAGGTGGTAAGGCAAGTGGTGAGGATGACACAAGGAGTCTACAGAGGGATATGGACAGGTTAAGTGAGTGGGAAAAAAAGTGGCAGGTGGAATATAATGTGGGAAAATGTGAGCTTATGCACTTTGGCAGGAAGAATAGAGGAGTTGAATATTATTTAAATGGAGAAAGGCTGCAGAAAGCTACAGCACAGAGGGATTGGGGAGTCCTTGTGCATGAATCCCAAAAAGCTAGCACACAAGTTCAGCAGGTAATAGGGAAGGAAAATAGAATGTTGGCCTTTATTTCAAAGGGAATGGAGTATAAAAATAGGGAAGACTTGCTAAAACTCTACAAAGCACTAGTTAGACCACACCTAGAATACTGTGAACAATTTTGGTCCCCTTATCTAAGGAAAGATATACTGGCATTGGAGGCAGTCCAGAGAAGGTTCACTAGGTTGATTCCGGGTATGGAACGATTTTCTTATGAAGCGAGGTTGGGAAGGTTGGGCCTGTACTCATTGGAGTTTAGAAAAATGAGAGGTGACCTTATAGAAACATATAAGATTCTTAGTGGGCTTGACAGGGTAGATGGTGGGAGGTTGTTTCCCCTTATGGGAGAGTCTAGGACCAGAGAGCATAATCTCAGAGTAAAGGGTTGCCCATTTAAAACCGAGATGAGGAGGAATTTCTTCTGAGGGTAGGTAATCTGTGGAATTCTTTACCGCAGAGGGCTGTAGAAGCTGGGTCGTTAAGTATACCCAAGGCGGAGATAGATTTTTAATCAGTAAGGGAATCAAGGGTTATGGGGAAAAGGCAAGAAAGTGCAGTTGAGGACTATCAGATCAGCCATGATCTCATTTGAATGGCGGAGCAGGCTCGATGTGCCGAATGGCCTACTTCTGCCCCTACGTCTTATGGTCTTATGGTCTTAATACATCAGCATATCATTATTAGGCCAGCCCACCGGAATCAGCCCCCACCAACCCCGCTGGATCGCCCACCCTACCCTTACATCAGGACCATGAAGCCTGGTGACCTAGCTGTATGCCTCGTGGTGCACAAAGAGCGAAGACAATGGAGAAGAGAGCAACTGAGGCTCCTGGCTGCGGGGAGGGAGGAGCAGCAACCTCAGGAAGAAGGGGCTGCTGGTGCTCCTGCACACACCACTGAAGAGCCACAGCGAGCTGTTGCCAGTCGGCGCCTAGTGACACCCAGGGTCTATAGATGCCGCCTTTCATTCCTGCAGGTGACCAAGAAGACTGATCTTGTCTAGTAAACAGATCGGTCACATCTGCAGGATTTGTCACCACGAGGACATGGAGGGCATCCACTGCCAGTGGCCATGAAAGTGACAGCCACGATCAAATTCTACCCCAGTGCATCCTTCAGGGCTCCACAGGTGACCTCTGTGGGATATCACAAGCAGCCACCCACAAATGCATCCATGAGGTCACGGATGCCATCTTCGCGAAGGCACACAACTTTGTGCATTTCGCCCAGGACCAGGACAGCCAGGATGCAAGGGCAATTGGGTTTGCTCATATCACAGGTTTTCCACAGGTTCAGGGTGACATCGACAGCACTCACGTGATGCTCAGATCTCCGTTGCAACACACGGTTAACTGTGCCAGCCGCAAGGGATTCCATTCACTGAATGTGCAGTTGGTGTGTGACCACCACAAGTACATCCTGCAGGTGCGCGCATGGTTCTTCCAGGGAGTGTGCATGACCCCTGCATTCTCAGTCGGTCACAGATCCCTGACATCTTTCAGAGTCCAAAGAGGCTGCAGGGGTGGCTCCTTGGGGACAAGGGCTACCTGCAGAGGACATGGCTGATGACACCCGTGCGGTGGCCTCAGACTGCAGCTGAGCGACAGTATAATGAGGCTCATGCTGCAACTCGCAACTTGGTGGAGCAAACCATCAGGATGCTGAAAATGAGGTTCTGGTGCCTGGACCGGTCTGGTGGAGCCCTGCAATACAGTCCACAGAGGGTGTCACACATCATCGTCGTCTGCTTCGCCCTTTACAACCTGGCACTGCAACAGGGAGAGGAGGTGGCTGAGGCGGAGATGCAGAAGCTGGAGGTCTCCTCCAATGCAGAGGATGTCAATAGTAAAGAAAGTGAGGAAGTTCTCGAAGGCAACGATGACAGCGATGAGGCCCTCGCACTGTCCAGATGAGGCAGGCGTGCTCAGGAGGCCCTCATAGCTGCTAGATTTGTGGAGGATGATGATGACCTGCAGTGAAGAGACGCCATAGACCTTCACATTATATCTATGAACATTTGACTCCAGTCTGGCTTATGGCAGCACACATACCCTCTGTGATAATGCTCCAGTCATGGAGATGCAGTGGAGGCCCTAATAGTCACTCCATTGCAGGAGAATGATGACGACATGCAGTGAGGACACTCCATAGATCATCACATAGCCTCTGAGAATGTTTGACTCCTGTCTGGCTGAGGGCAGCTCACTTGCACTCCGTGATCAGAGTCATATCATAGAGATGCAGCCATGAAATTTTAGAAGCATCTGATCCTTTGCCCACCTTCAGCACCTGAGCCCTTCAGGAGCACAGTGTCACTGGTCACAGATGCTGAAGAGATGGGGGCCAGCCCTACCTTAAAGGTGCCAAGAGCACACAGAGAGAATGAGGGAACTCTGTGATGCCTGCCCATGACATTCTGGCAGCAATGACCAGCACCATCGAGGTGCAGGCGTCAGTAATGTCTCCAGGGAGTATGAGGCTGGACCATCACTTTGGTCTGAAGGCTGCACAAAGCACAGAGAAGAGGCCCTGGACTGAGACACCTGCCTTTATCTTGTGCAGAAATGTTTCACATCTGAGTGACATTAATGCTGTTCATCAGGGTAAAGAGCCATAGGCAGGGAGACATTCTTGGGAATTTATTTACGATCATGAACATTATGTACAAGTGATTAACACCCGTGCCTGGGTCATGCTTCCTGATTGGGCTCAGGTAGCGCTCATTCCTGCCTGAGTGAGAGCTGTTGCAGTCTGCTGGCTCTGGCTGCTGCTTTTTCTGTGTTGCTGCTGTTACTACTTTGGAGTTTTTGGTTGCTCACCTTCACCTGGAAGAAGACGACTACTGCTAATATGGAGGAGAAGAGGAGCTCGGGGAGTTGGACTTTTCCTTTCTGGGGACCCCTACAACCTGCTGCTATAACCCTGCTGCTGCAGGGTGGGGCCTTGCGAGGCCTGAAGAGCCTGGGAGTGGGAGTCTGGAGAGAGCCGCAGGGGAGAGAGCACAACTCCAGCCAGAGGGGGAGGATTTTTGCTGTGCCAGAGGTGGCTGCCTGGGGGAGAGAAGCACTGTAACTGATTGATTGCCTGCAGGGGGAGGAAAGGAAGACCTGCTTTCTTCAGGAGGGAGGGTGGTGACTGACTGAGCTTTAAAAGGGGAAAAGAAGACCTGCAACCCGCCCTGTCCTCCCTTGCCTCCCCTGGGCTAGCCAGTGCTGCCCAGAGCCAGCTGCATCCAAGGACACCTACCGTCGTTCCTGAACTGTGCCTGGGCAGTGCTAGCTCCTCCGCCTGCAGCAGAACATTGGACCTCCCCCCCACTCCCCCCCCACCACCCAACATTGGCTGTCCTCCAGAACTCTGGCACCTCTCCTGTGGCCGGAGAGGTATTGAAAATTATTGCCAGCGCCCCTGCTATCTCCTCCCTTGCCTCACTCAACAGCCTGGGATACATTTCATCCGGGTCTAGAGATTTATTTACTTTTAAGCCTGCCAGACCACTTAGAACCTCCTCCCTTTCTATGCTAATTTCTCTAACTATATCACAGTCCTTCTGCCTGATTTCCATACCCACATCGTCCCTTTTACTTGTGAACACCAACACAAAGTATTTGTTTAGAACCCTACCTACGTCTTCCAGCTCCACACACAAATTACCACTATGGTCCTTAATGGGCCCTACTCTTTCCCTAGTTATCCTATTATTAATATACTTGCATAATAACTTTGGATTTCCCTTTATTTTACCTGCCAATGTTTCTTCGTGCCCCCTTTTTGCTCTCCTAATTTCCTTTTTAAGTTCCTCCCTACAAATTCTGTACTCCTCTAGGGCTTCCGCTGTTTTGAGCCCTTGGTATCTGCCATAAGCCTCCTTTTTTCTCTTTATCTAATCCTGTATATCCCTCGACATCCAGGGTTCCCTGGATTTGTTGGTCCCACCCTTTGTCTTTACTGAAATATGTTGGCTCTGTACTCTCCCTATTTCCTTCTTGAATGAGTCATACTGCTCTGACACAGATTTACCTAAAATTAGCTGCTCCTAGTCCACTCTGGCCAAATCATATCTGATGTTATTAAAATTGGCCTTCCCTCAATTTAGAACTCTGATTTCTGGCCCATCCTTGTCCTTTTCCATAACAACCTTAAATCTAACGGAGTTATGATCACTATCTGCAAAATGCTCCCCCACTGATACCTCTACCGCTTGCCCTGCTTCATTCCTAAAATTAAATCCAGGACCACCACCTCTCTTGTCGGACCTTCTATGTATTGACTTAAAAAGCCTCCTGGATGCATTTCAAGAATTCCGCTCCCTCTAAACCTATCACACTATGACTAACCCAGTTAATGTTGGGGAAGTTGAAATCCTCCACTATTACTACCCTATTATTTTTACACTTTCTGAAATTTGCTTACATATCTGCTCTTCTATTTCTCTCTGACTGCTTGGGGGCCTATAGTACACTCCCAGCAATGTGTTTGCTCCTTTTTTGTTTTTAAGTTTTACCCATATGGTTTCATTTGAGAAGCCTTCTATGATGTCATCTCTCCTTACAGCTGTAATTGATTCCTTGATCAACATTGTGATACCCCCTCCTCTTTTACCTCCTTCCCTGTCTCGCCTGAAGACCCTATATCCTGGAATATTGAGCTGCCAATCCTGCCCCTCTCTCAGTCATGTTTCTGTGACAGCAATGACATCATACTTCCACGTGTTAATTTGTGCCCTCAACTCATCTGCCTTATTCATCAGACTTTCTGCGTTAAAATAAATATCATCCAACCTTGCCAAACTCCTTTGTGCCTTAACTGGCCTATAATATCTATGCCTTCCAGACTCACTTGCTCTCTCTTCTAATTTTGGCTGTGCATCTCCCGCTGCTGAACCACCTCTCAGATCCCATCCCCCTGCCAAGTTAGTTTAAACCCTCCCCAACAACACTAGCAAGCCTCTCCACATGGTTGTTGGTCCCATTCCGGTTCAGGTGCAACCTGTCCACCTTGTCCAGGTCCCACCGCCCCCAGGAATGGTCCCAATCTAAAGCCCTCCCTCCTGCACCATCTCTCCAGCCACATATTCATCTGGACTAACCTCCTATTTCTATACTCACTTGCATGTGGTACCAGAAGTAATCCAGAGATTACTAACTTTGAGGCCCTGTTTTTTAATCTGTTTCCTAGCTCCCTAAATTCTGCTTGCAGGACCTCATCCCTCTTTCTACCTATGTCATTGGTACTGATATGCACCATGATTTCTGTCTGTTTGCCCTCCACCTTTAGAATGCCCTGCAGCCGTTCAGTGACATCCTTGACCCTGGTACCAGGAAAGCAACACACCATCCTGGAGTCACATCTACAGCCGCAGAAACACCTGCCTGTTCCCCTTACTATCGAGTCTCCCACCACTATTGCTCTTCCCCTCTTTTTCCTCCCCCCACCCCCATGCAGCTGAGCCACTCACAGTGCCATGAGCATGGCTGCATTCCCCAGAGGAACAGTCACTCTCACCATTTTCCAACACAGAAAAACGGTTCTCAAGCGAGATGCACCCTGGGGATTTCCTGACTACCTGCTTGACAACTTTCTTCTGACTGATGGTCACCCATTCCCTCTCTGCCTGCACTTCCGTAAGCTGTGGATGACCATGTCTAAAAACGTGCTATCTACTTAACTCTCAGCCTTGCGGATGCACCTCAGAGCCTTCAACTGCTGCCCCAGCTCCAAAACTCAGAGCTCAAGTAGCTGCAGCTGGTGGCACCTTCTACAAACGTGTCGGTCAGAGCACAAGGGGCATCTAGGACTTCCCACATGTTGCAGGCGGTATGTAACACGGGACTGAGCTGCCCTACCATGCCTCTAGTTGAAAAAACCCCTTTAAGTTAAATACAGTAAAAAAAACATTAAATTATTTATGTACTTTAAATAAAAACTAGAACCCTTACCTTTCCTTAGCTTAATCTATTTTAAACTGGAGAAAAACACTTACCCCGTACTCACCAATCAGCTCTCACCTTTGTGCTGACATCACTTTTTGAAGCTTCCCCGCACTTGTGCTGGTTCTGATCTCTCCGCCGCTCTCTTGCGCTGTCTTGCGATGTCACTCTTGTTATTTTCAACAAGAACTGACTGCAGGACACTCTTCCCTGTGATGCTGACTGTGGAATGCTCTTCCCAGGCTGCTTCACCATGATGCTGACTGCAGGACACTCTTCCCAGGCTGCTTCACCGCAATGCTGACTGCGGGACGCTCTTCCCAGACTGCTTCACCGCGATGCTAACTGCAGGACACTCTTCCCAGGCTGCTTTACCGCAATGCTGACTGAGGGACGCTCTTCCCAGACTGCTTCACCGCGATGCTGACTGCAGGACGCTCTTCCCAGACTGCTTCACCGTGATGCTGACTGCAGGACACTCTTTCCAGACTGCTTCACCATGATGCTGACTGCAGGATGCTCTTCCCAGACTGCACCACCATGATGTTGACTGCATGACACTCTTCCCAGGCTGCTTCACTGCAATGCTGACTGCAGGACGCTCTTCCCAGACTGCTTCACCGCAATGCTGACTGCAGGACACTCTTTCCAGACTGCTTCACCATGATGCTGACTGCAGGACGCTCTTCCCAGACTGCATCACCATGATGCTGACTGCGGGACACTCTTCCCAGCTTCACTGCGATGCTGACTGCGGTACACTCTTCCCATACTACTTCACCGCGAGGCTGACTGTGGGACATTCTTAAATCCTTATTTTCCATTGTCCAAATCTTCAGCTCCCTGAGGCAACTCTGTGCCCTCAGGGAGCTGTCAGCGCACGCTCCTCCACACATGCACAAAATTCCACGATCGCCCTCCTCCTTTACAGCACTGAGCCTTTCAGCGCATCTTTCACGCTGGCTGGCTTTTAATTGGCCAGCCAGTGTGAACTCACTGTCGGAACCCGATCACAGTCTGCGGTCCGTTTCACGGCCACTCCCAGGCCCGCCTGCCGCGCCTGCCCGACGAAGGGAAAATCCTGCCCATGAGGAAGCAAGACGCCAGCATCGCCTGACCGGAAGTCAAGATGGAATGTAATATAGGTGGAGACTCAGGATAATGGACCCCACCCATTTTACTTCTGATATTTACCCCAAAAAATATAGGCATTCTTGGGGCTGGAAAATTGAACTTTATTAAAGCGTTCTTTGTAATTTAGGATTCAGACATGGTTAAAAATAAGCCACAACATTCAGCTACATAAAAATACAATAACCTCAGATAGAAGAAGACGTTAACCTTTTTGAGTAAGCTCTTGTATGATATAATTATGCAAGGTGCACAGTGCTATAAACAGATGACCTGAAGCTACGTCAGTTGTTGTTGAGTATTGTAGAAGTTTTCTCATCTTCTCTTCAGGTGTTTTACAGGCCATGATTTTGGAATACATTTCGTTGGTGAGGCCATACCCCATCATTCGGTCTGCAAGTTCATCAACATTTTTTACTTTCTGAACGAGATTTGACCAGTTGTGTGTCAGAAATGACTTCTTGTCTGTTGTTGCAAAAAATGGAGACAAACAAAAGAATGTAGAATTTAACACCATGCCTAAATGTAAGACTTTCGGAGACATTTTTAAGATAAAATTTAAAATTTGATTTGACAATGTGTGAATCTATTGACAAGCAGTTGGAAAATGATGACACCTTATTTTGTGCGATTGGAAAGTTTCCAATTAAGGTGTCATCATTTTCCAACTTCCCAACAATAGAATCTCAAAAATGAATTGAAAGAAGGAACTTCAGCTATATTTTTCTAAACACTTTGGAAAAGGCGCTCAATACATTCTAGCTCAAAAATGTTTTTAATTGCAGAGGAAGCTGGAGTATTATGGGTTAATAGAATAGTTAGGGTAATAAGTTAGTGATGTGTATCATGATGCAACAGCAACATCAGCAGTCATGTGCTCGAGACTGTGGAGCAGATGGAACAGTCTGTACCCATGAGAGACATACGGAATCTATAGCCTATCTTGTATTTGGTGTAAATAAAACAATGTGCAGTAACTGCCCAAGTCAGACCAGAATTACTTATATAAGATAGATAAGATCAGCCATGCAACCAACATACAAAACAGGGGCAACAGATGCTGCCAGACCTGCTGAGCTTTTCCAGCATTTTCTGCTTTTATTTCAGACTTCCAGTATCCATAGTATTTTGCTTTTGCATTTTAATTTGGATCAGTAACACTGTCCTGTGAGAACCAAGAACCAAACCAATGGATTTTTAAAAGCAGCAAGTTCTGTGTCAGTTAGAGTACTCAAATTAACTGAAGTTTAGGGCTAACCAGTGCAGTATATTGACATCTTAGTTTTCTTTCTTGAACTCAAGCGATAAAAGTTCAGAAAAAGCCCTTTCTAACCACAATGGAAGATTTTTTTTTTGCAAACATTCAACTAAGATGTACTATAATGCCATTTTCTGGACTGTCAGCAATATAGCAGCTGTTTGGGATTCTGTGCCAGCAACCTAGCTGCTTGCACTAGTCCCATACTGTATTCCGAATGGGGCAATTCCAGGAGAAATGTGTGCAAATGGGCAGTGAATGTAGCACCGTATTAGGATAATGAGAGCACCATCCCATTATAGCCCTCCATCACCATGCAATGGGCTGCTCAGGGTTAAAAAGGTTAGGTGTGCCGCGTAATCAATCCATAGATTATTGTGGTGGATCAATAGTAATCGCAGCACATTGCCAATTGCTTGCAGCTAGTTCTGTGCCATTTTGCAACTTGAAGCAGCCTATAATATTTATTTCATCACATAAATTTTATTTACATTCTTCATCGTCCTGCCCTCAAGCTCCAAGTTTAGGACAATATGTAGAGACTCATCACTGGCTTACCTAGGCTGAATTTCATCCCTCACCTGCATCCCCAGCCAGACCATGGTTTTAAATACTAACCACAGTATCTAAATGAATACATTTTACTGCCCAGCATGAGGTCTCAACCACTTTCTCCTAGAGATTAAAGTTAGGAGTCTCCTTTGTAATTGTGTATTAAAATTTACCAGCCGGCCAACTGTTATCTCACCTGCCTGAACTGGACTTACCCCCCCACCACCCCCCAATTTGTTATTGGGCTATGTGGCAAGAATAAATAAGTGAGTCAACCAAAAATTCCCCAACTTCTAGACTCCAACCAGCTCCAACTCAGTTGGTCCAGTACCTCAGTAAAAAAATTTACAGGATGTCATAGCTATAGCAGATATTACACGAATTGGGAAAATACAGACAACTGTTGAAGTGTTGAAGATGTGATATGGGATCATCTGAAACACTACATGATAGAGTTTTAAATCAGAATCAATGTACAGAATAGCTTTTTAATATCTGTTATTCTTTCAATTCAATCTGTTACACTGCATATAGAGAATGTGTCCTTTATGTAGTGTGCTTTGATGTATGCCTGGAGATTTGATCACATGACCTCCTGCAGCCAACCACCCTGTCCAGTCAAACATCCTTTTGTTCCCATTGCCAGTATTTCTGTTCTAGGAATCAAAAGCGTTCAAAGAAAATTAAAATACCACCCACATTTTTTGAACACCGTATGAATTTTCTCCTGGCTTGGTCACTGCAGTGTCTGTGAGATTAACCTTTGACTCCTGGGGACTTCAAGATAATCCTGGAGGATTAGCAACCCTTATGTTGTGTTCTTCTGTATCTGACATATGCTATCTACTTTTAATTAACAGTAAAATTAATTACCTGTCACTCTGTCCTCTAACTCTTTGACACTTATTTCCTTTGTGGAATCTGCAAACAAGATATCATACAGGCTAAGTATTAAATTATTTCAGCATTCAAGTCATACAATTTATTTAGAAAGTTTCCTTACATTTCAGGCCTATATTAACCCATTATTTCATAATGTATAACGTTAGTCTCAAAACATTTTGAGTTCGTAACTGTCTCCATTTATTGCTAATGCATAAAGAGAAAGGATATCAGATTGTAAACGTGCAAACATTATTTGGATATAGTTTTAGAGGGCTACATTTTTCTTTATTTAAAATGAAAATTTTTAAATTCTAGATATATATTACTCTACATTTCTATTGCAGTAGCTGCAAACAAAATCAACAGTAGGGACTGGGTTTCATTTTCTGCATTGAATTTTTCACTCATTTGGTTGTTCACGGTCCATAAATTGATCTTTAATTCCCAGAGAGTGCAAAACAATCAAGCTTTACCATGGAACACCAGAAGAATCCTGGAGGGTTTGGAATACATATACCCAGCTGTCCTTTCCCACTCACAATATTTTACCGCCATAAACTGGTTGGAGACATTAGATTACACAAGTTAAATTGATCATATTATATTATGGTCAATTCAGCAGCAGTTAAGAGGTCATAATTATTAAAAATGAAAGCTAGTGTTCCTGCGGAGAAGCCTGGTTATTGCATTTTCACATTGCATGGGTGGTGCTAATTTATTTTCCTTCTGTTTAATTTTAGCTGAGCTGTAATCGGGTTCATTTGTAATGATGGTTCCTGGCGATGTGCACTATTTTGAGTGCAATGGAACCTATAAACAATCTATCCAAACATTTTGAAAGGGAACCCGGTCATAGGTACTCGAAACAAACATCAAAACAGATAAATCTTGCCTTTCATGTGGTTAAAAAATGTTACAAGCAAGAGATTACCAAAGTAATGCCATAATGCAGAACACAGCAAAAGTAAATAATTAACAGACAATCATTTATAAGGCAGGGTACAGCTTCCTGTTAATTATTTACCTAAAGGCAGATTGTTTCCCACACTCTTGTTATTCCTGGGTGAGTTGAAATTTACAGGCATGCTGACACTTGAGGTACTTGAGATGTGATGAGTTTGGATTATGGGACACACCACAAAGGAACCTCCACTAACATGAACATCAGCAGAAATGATCTGTCGACCACTGAGATCAGCACCTGAAGGAGCTTCATAAAAGATTGGGAAAATTGTAAATAGAACTTATTTTTAGTCATTCTTCACTTTTATTGCAATGAAAGGGCAACTATTTTAACTAGTAGCATAATGGTTAAACAACAAACATATTTAAGTATTTAAACCTGCTTTTACCTGCTCCTATTTCTCATTTAACGCAGCCCGTCGGTGACATCATTCGAAAATATTGGGATGTATTTTGCTGAAAGCGTGCCAATCCAGCCTTGCGGTGAATTCCACGTTGGGAACCCAGAAGAGCTGGTAGCAGGATGTTGGGCACAATCTTCCTAGAGACAGGCAATTAAAAAGCCATCTCCGGGAGTGCCTCCCTAATTAGAGATGGCAATTGGGCACCAGACACAGGAGGGCCAATCAAAGCAATCAATGGGGAGGGTGGCCAGCAACCCCAATGAGAATAGTGTGCGCTGTTTAGGTGAATGGAAATACAATATGGAGGCATGAGTACTTATGCTGGAATCTGCAGACAAATCCTAATGCCTGGAACTATCAGGTGGATCCATTAGCAGGAGAAAAACTTCCACTTGGAAACATTTGACTGCAGATGTGTTAAATGAAACTTATATGTTCATTTAAAGATCACTTTGCATATTCATTTCATTGCACTCCAACATCCCGCTGTGCTCTCGCCTACTTTGAGATGACAAGCTGAAGGCACAGTGGGGGTCTGCTGCAGTTCCAGGAAACTGCCATTGCCCTAAGAAAATGCCAGTTCTAACATAACCTTAATTAACTGCCTACTGCTTTTGGTCAGGTAGCCATCATCACCAAGAAGCCACCACCAGAAAAATCACTAGAAGGTGGCAACGTGCCCTCTTCACAAAATTTCCGGCAAGCCTTTCTCCAATGACATCTCTGGCTTCCCAGGGAAATTCCACCCACTCTGTCCACTCACACATGTACATTGATGTCACCTAGCTCTACCTCACCACCACCTCTCTCAAACCCTCCGCTGTCCCTAAATTGTCAGGCTGCTTGTCCAACATCCAATAGTGGATGAGTCAAAATTTCCTCCAATTAAATATTGGGGATACTGAACACACTCTCTTTGGTCCCCACCAAAAATTTCATTTCCTTGCCATCGCCTCCCTATTTCTTCTTGGCAAATATCTGAAGTTGAACCAGACTGGTCACAAACTTAGTGTCATATTGACCCCAAGGTGAGCTTCTGACCACATATCCACGCAGTTTCTAAGACTGACTATATTTACCTCTGTAACATTACCCGATTCTGCCCCTGCCTCAGCTCATCTGCTACTAAAACGATGTTACCTCGAGATTTAACAATATTCCAACACACTGCTGGCCAACCTCCCAATTTCAACCCTCCATCTACTTGATGTCATCCAAAACTCTGCTGCCCGTGTCCTAACTCACCAAACCTTGTTCATCCATCAACTGTGCTCACTGACCTAAACTGACTCCTGGTTAAGCAATGTCTTAACTTTAAAATTCTCATCAGAGTTTTCAAATCCCTCCATGACCTCGCCTCTCCCTATTTCTGTAATTTCCTCCAGTATCACAACCTTCCAAGATATCTACAGCCATTTAACTCTGACCTCTTGAACATGAGTGGCCATGCCTTCAGTTATCAAGGCCCTAAACTCTGGAGTCCCCTCCCAACACCTTTCTGCCTCCCTACTTCTCTTTCTTCCTTTATGACTCTCCATAAAAGCTACCTCTTTTTCTAAGCTTTAGGTCACATGCCTTAATCTCTCCTTACGTGGTTTGGTGTCATATTTTGTTTCATAACTCTCCTGTGAAGCACCATGGGAAGTTTTATATGTTAAAAGCACTTTATAAATACAAGTTGAGTTGTGGTCAGTGCAACAGAGTTCTAGTCCATTCAGATATTAACTACTAATTGTAAATATCTGTTAATGTATTTTTTCTGTTTTGCATCTGAACTAGTGTGCAAGATAAAAAAAATAGCAATAACATCAATATACTCACATCCTTTCAATTTTTTTTAGAATATTCTGTGACATACTTCATTAAGGAATTCTCTTGTATTTTTTGTGGGTGTATAACTTTAACAACTGTGTTTAAAGGAGACTGCCTTGAAATTGGAATGTTGGTAAATGTAAGTATTAATCATGTTTTAACACTCTAGAGCTCTGTGTGAATGCGTTATTTGTTTTAGCTACCACATCCTGAATACTGAGGTGATGGTATGAATAATAACATTAGAGCTACTGTAGTGGGAATTCACACAACAATTCAGCAATGATCATCTTTTAAGCTTTCAGAGATCAATGTGGGTTTTACCTTATAGGAGAGGAAGCCCCTGTGAGTAATGCAGCATAAGTGCATAAGGCTTTGCTTTTAATATACAAAGCTTAAGAACGGAATGCAAGGTGTTCATACTGATGTAGAATGCCTTTCTTATACTCTGACTATTTTCAGTCAATAGTGCATCTGCTCAAATAACTTAATACTGGAATAAGGGCCTGCATTGCATGAGGGTCCATTTTATTTCGTGTAAACAATTAATTTAAAACTCTAAGTAAGCAAGCACGAGGTAGACTTTAAGTCGGTGGGTAGTCCAATGGGAAGTGAGATGCAAAAGCTGGCTACATCCAAATTATTTTCAGGAGGGGAGGAAATTCACTGAATAGAGCCAAATTCGATTTAGTTATGAGTTGGCTCCTTTTTAAATGAAGGACCTCCACATTTTGAGCATTCTTGCCATTTTTAAGAGTCTATTTTAAGCTTCTTTGTATATGTATTTAGATATGGAAACCTTCAAATTTACAATTTCTTCTTTAACATCAAGAGCCTTATCATACACAAGGCAATATGATTTTCATTACATTTTGAGCAGATGCTAGGTTCATGGTGGAGGTACATTCAACCAGCAAGTGAACACTTGTGAAGCAAAGCGTCTCTGGATTAATACACCACCGATGGCAATTAGTCGCCAGTCAATCACAGCAGAGGACAAAAGGTAACCTTTGGACAATAATAGGAAATACCCTAGGGTTCATCAGCAGGAAAGGAAGCCTAAAATGGGACTATATTGATAGTAATCCATCAAGCGGCAGGCACATGGGCAGGGAATATTTACCAAATCCCACTAATTAACATAAAATGTATATATTCTGTTCCAGCAGGCAGACTATAATCCAGGTAATTGAGAGGAATACTCTGCTGGGTCCAACCCCTCACAGTAGTAGGGAATTGCTATGCTACTTAACTAATTAACCTGTTTCATAATTTATTAAGTCTCCGAGCTAAACAGGCTGTCTAAATGTTAGTGTAATAAAATCAAATTAACAACTAGAACTATAAAGAATTGTAGAAATATTTGAAGAATGACAACTGTACTTACATTGCTTTTAAATGAAAGCACATTACAGTTGAAGTTGAACATGCAAAATTTTAGCAAATATTAGATAATAGTGGCAGAACTTACCTTGCTCTCTACTTGAAAGCCATTCTATTAGATTTGGATAAGTCTCCTTAACGTTATCTTTCTGCAGAGCACGGATGAATGACTCACAGGATGAATTGCCTTTTCCAATTACAATATCGAGAAGATTTATGATTCTTTTCTCAGGATCATTCTCTGCCTTCAGTTTTTGATACTCTCGCTGAGTAATTAGAATATTCTCTTGCACCACTTGCAGAATAAAATCTGGATCATTGGTTAAACATGCAACAAGATTGAGTTTTGATCTTCGAATATCCTCCATGTTGGTTGCCTATAGCTGGAACAAGAGCATTGATTAGAGTATTAGATATTTGCAATGTTTTAGCAATGCTCTAGATTGACAAATACATCAGTAGATTCAGATAAACTTTGAAAGCAGAGCAATGGTGCACACTTCAGCTTCCATAGGATGCACCAAAACAGTCAATGCATTTATTAAATACTTCTTTAAAAAATTGCTGAATAAAGCACTGATCTTTGAATAGGAAGGAAAACTATAAAGTAAAGGACAATGGTGTTCAAATATTCCATGGAATACAACAGATTCTGCACCCTGGTTTAGTGAGTTAGGGAAAGTCCTAAGTAAAAAGTATAACCCGTGAAAGGATTAGGTTGCATAGTGATTGGTTCCATTTTCTTTTGTACAGCGGGAACTGGTTGCAAGCTGCAAGGATGATTGGAAAACGGTCACTGCAAATGGCGGCTCTGTGGGATGGTGCTTGGAGTGGGAATCACCTGTCAGCAGACAGCTGGCGGGGTGGTTTAGACCCTGAAATCTACCGGCCTTTCTTCACTCACAGTCCCAGGTCCCAAAATTGTCAGATTTTTCATGCTTACTTTTCCCTCTGCTATTCTGCCGTGACCATTTACACCTGCAGCTTCTGCTTCTACTTCTACTTTAGTTGGTGCTGAAATCACAGACTAATATCCGTATTCTGCCAAAATGTATATGGGTTGTGCTAGCTAAACCAGGCATGACCTGCTGAAATGATGCCCAGAAGGTAAAAAACAGTTTGGACCAGTACTCTTATTTCCCAATTTTTACTGTTTTATCATTCTGGGTAGTGAAAAATTTTAAATGGAAATAATCTAAAGATTGGTCTTGAAGATTTCAAGTGATGGGGCTGTGACTATTCTCTTTGCCAGTTTGTTCCATTGTTTGATTGTCCTCGGGAAGAAAGATTTTGATACACTGTCTTGGAAACAAATGATCTTTGTAGTTTGTGTGGATGGCTGCCTCGTGTTTTGACATTGCCAGGGCGCACCAGGTACTTGTTTCTGTCAATTTTCACCAGGCCATTCTATATTTTATAGAATACGGTCACTCTATTTTTCTGCCTCCCTTTCTGTCGTGATTCCTATTCCAAACCTTTGATCAAGGATGTGACACTGGTGCATTTCCCACCCTGATTCATGCAGAATCATGAAGCATGTCTTTGGATCACTTCAATCTTTTTTATATCTCTCCCAATATAAGGATCCCACAAACAACTTGCATATTCCAGGGTTGGACAAACAAATGTTTGATAAGCTGTAACTCTGATACTTTTGTTGCAATACCAAAGATTCCTCCTCAGAAATCCAAGAACGCTGCTTGATTTGGATGTTGTCTGCTGAATGTGGAATCCCCATTGAAGATTGTTTTTAAGATTAACCCACGTTTTGGTTTTATGCTTGTCTGATTAGGACCTCCTGCACCATCATCTGTTTTGTCATTTCATCTCCCCTGCCTACCACTCTATCATTTAATTCTTTTACCTACTCCCCTTTTCTCTGATTCTCTACTTGTTTAAAAGCTGTTCATCCCTATCTTCCAATTCTGGTGACCTTTGTTTCTTACTCCACAGAAGCTGCCTGACCTGCTGTTTCCAGCATTTTCTGCTTTAATGTGTGAACATTATCTCATTTCTGTGCATGTGTAGATGTCCTGTTGTGCAGATGTGCAGTTATGTCCTCCTGTGCATGTGCACCGTTGCCAGGGTGACTGTAGAGCTTGACTGCAGCAGCGTCTGTCAGTGATGTTCCCTATAGAGCCTGAGGCCAGCTGCAGACCATCTCCCCATTGGCCTTAGGCCTGTTGCTCCCTGGATCTTCATTCATGACCAGAAGGTTAGAGTGTTGCCATGCTTAAAGGAAGATTAACGGAGATTAACATTTTTTAATCATGAGAAACCCTAAAGAATCAAAAATGGACTTCAAAAGCAGAGATTTCACCAGCTAAAATCCCTTTCCCCACTCTGGATTTCCTTTCAAGCAGAAGAAATAGCTTTTTCAGACTGTACAAGGCAAGGGTTTCCATTTTTTGATATGATTGGTGAAACAGGCAATAACAGGGGAACTTTGATAACTCAACATGCGAGTTTCTTCAGACTTCTGCAAAGGGAAGTAAATATCCTTATGGAATAACCACCATAGGTCTAAATATCGATACTTCTGTGGTTAGGTGACAACTCTTTTGCAAAAATATCAACAGTACCTGTTCCTCTTTTGACAACTACAACAACTTACATTTATATTACATCTTTAATGTAATGAGACATCCCAAGGGCTTCACAGAACAAAATCTGACACCGAGCAACATAAGGTGGCAGTAGGTCAGATGACCAAAAGTTTAGTTAAAGAGGTAGGTTTAAAGAAGTGTCTTAAACGAGGAAAGTAGGTAGGGAGGCAGAGAGGGGTATTCCAGAGCTTGGGGCCGATGCAACTGAAGGTGCAACCACCAATGGTGGAGAGATAAAAATCTGGTTACCAGAATTAAAGGAGCACAGATATTTCAGCTGGTTTGGGGGCTGGAGGAGATTACAAGAGATAGGGAGGAGCGAGGCCATGGAGGGATTTCATAAAAATGCCTCACTTAATTTAGGAAGAAATTAATTCTACCTATAGCACATTGTTTCGGTGGGATCCAAGTAGATATTTTACTTTTCCCCTTCGCAATCGATCAAATCAAACACAACAAACCATGTGCCGTGAGGGCTAGTAAATTTGCCTCAACTGATTTTGAATGTTTTCTAACGTTTTTTTTTGGCATGAAGCAAATTCGGGTTATTAGAGAGAATGGAGGCTTCATGGGTGTTGATACAGCTCAGCAGGGCCCAGAAGAGAGGGGTTCAGATTGTGCCAAACACCGGGACCTGGGGGAGTGCAGGCTTGGTCTTTTAAATAGAGTCCTGAAGTCATCTAGCCAGGGCTTCAGAGCTTAAAGACCAGCTTAAAAAATTCGGAAGTGTCAGGCAGAAGGTTCTGACTTTGTACAGCTGGTCTGTCAGTGTCAGTGTCAGTGTCAATTTCATTGAGTTGCTGCGTGGCTGCTTCGAACCTTCAGGCAGCTTCAGGGTTCCATTTTCTTTTTTTTTGAAAATCCCACCAGAAAATCACAAAACTGCCCAAAGGTCAACAGCAGCACAGCAACTGTCAAGAGAGTGTTCTCCATTCAAAAATAGTAAGTGAAATCCTTGTAATTCTAAGAGCAATTGGATGCTGTGTGTGTGTCTAGGCATGCATGTTGGAGGGGTGGTTGGTGAGGGAGGTCGGGGCGTTTTAGGGGGCTGAGGGTGGGGGGTGTCGCTATTAAGGTTTAGTACCACAAAATTAAATACTGTACACTTCTCAAAATTCTCTTTTGAATTTAAACCAGCTTATAAGTAGCAGTGTGAATTTTTATTATAACCTAAAGTAGACACAATTCTGATGCCATGCTGTGTTGATATACCAGAGGCTTGAGAATCTTGGGTCTCATCAAAATAGATGTAAGAAACTATAAACCGGGAGTGATGCAAAACAGGGTGTTGACTCAATCGCCCATTTTATTACTCTTGCAGTGTCTGGGAATGAAATCCTGATTTGTCACTAGAGATTGCTAAAGAAAAATTTTACAAATCTCTACTCCATCCTAGGTTCACCCCATCCTGAACCTTCTGTTTAAAATCTAGCAGAAAGTGATCACACTGTGGGATTAAAATTTCTTTAGGGGCAAGGATTCCTGATTATCCATTGTAACTTTGGCAAAAAAAATCCATTGATACCCCAGAGAAGCAGCATAAAGGGCTTTTAAAGGGTCTTTATAGAAACCAAATCCTATGATTTAAGAGCTTCTAGAAATGATTTCTTTCAGGATTTTTCTGTCACACTCTTTTGCTGTTGGAGTTTTTTTATTTATTACATTTTCCACTTAATTTGCTTGTTTTTCTCATACCAGAAACAACAATTAGAATTTTAAAAGAATACTATTTGCACATTTATTTAGTACAAATGTAATGCGACATCACATGGAACCTCTGGATAGACTGTAAATTCACAATGTACAACACAATTGTATGATAGTGGCTTAGTGCCAGAGAAGTCAGAATCATAAGTTTGTATTAGCTATAGAGTTGAATTGTTTTGTGAACATAGTGATTTCTTTGTAGTCACTTTCCGAGCATCAGTTGTGAACATAGTGATTTCTTTGTAGTCACTTTCCGAGCATCAGTTGATTGCTCTGTGATTAATTATCCTTAAAGTCTCAGCATTGGGCCTCCAATTTCACCATTCACTCTGCCTACTGCATGCAGGCGTAATAAAAGAAAGACAAAACCTGCATTTATACAGCACCTTTCACAATGCACTGAATCGCTTTACAGCCAATTAAGTACTTGTGAGTTGTAGTCACTGGAATAATGTAAGCAATGTTATCAAATGGCAGAGCAGTCAAGGGGCTGATTGGCCTACTCCTGTTCCTAATATGTACATTTGTATGTCATTATGGATGGATGAAACGAGCTGGGCTAGATGGCCTTTGTCATCCATAATTATCTTGCGAATGGTTGGCAGAATCATGGCTGAAGTTCTGTTTATTTTGTTGCTAATGAAAGTTTATAGTGAGCAAGCGTTGTGGGGTGAAATTGTCCACTATATCTTGGTGTTTTTTATGAGTTTTTTGCAATACTGAAATATTGTGATAAAGTTGTGTTGCATAGTAGATATTGAAAATATATTGTAGTGAGAAGCAGCAATCAGCAGAGTCTTTAGACTCGCTGATCAAAGAAACACATACACTTGCAAACCATTCAGTCTTTGTCCTCAGGCCTCTTAAAAGTTGTATTGTATAGAGACCCCTGAGGGCTCCAATGCTTCTCACTGACTGAAGCTCTATGTTGTTCAATCATTCCACTTTGTTGCTCAGGAGTCATTTGATCTTTCTACCCTGTGAGAATACTGATAAAATAGAATCCAATTACACTCCTTGTGTGAAATAATTATATTAAATAATATCAAGCACCTAGGCAGGAGAAAGTCTTCTACTTCTACATAATAGAAAAGATCTTGTGCAGTTTATCTGGGTTGCAAGCATTGAATCTTTCCCCAAATATAAATTTATTGTCACCATCTCCACATGGTGCAATGTGCAGAACCAAAATCAGTGTCATCATCTGCACAGTCTTATAAATAACTAATTAGATATTTTCCTGTCAAATTGATAATATTGCACAATACTGTTAAAGTGAAATCTCTACTTTCTGGTTTGTTTAATAGATGGGGTAGGATCACATATAGGCTGCAGACAAACTAACACTGCATTATATCATCACTACTCTTAATATTAATGACCCATGCTGCCTATATATCAGATGATATTTGTAACCAGATGTCAACAATGGATGTTATCATTTTACTAGGACTTTTATGTGACTGGTGAATTTATTGGTGAATCTTAAAGGGAAAGAATATCATGCAGTGATTGGGGGCAAGGGTTAAAGTGGGGAGGGGGGAATACTGGGCCTGAATATTGTGCAACAGACCCAATCTAGCAGCTATGTCCTTTAGGACCCAGCCAGCAGTAGTTCAACCGAGCCATTCTTGACATTGAAATCCCCTACCCAGAGTACATTCTGTGCCCTTGCCAGTCTCAGTGCTTCCTCCAAGTGGTGTTCAACATGGAGGAGTATTGATTCATTAGCTTGGGAGGCAGGTGGGTGTTACCAGCAGTAGCTGGCAATCAGCAGGTTTCCTTGCCTATGTTTGGCCTGACACCATGAGATTTCATGAGGTCCAGAGTTGATGTTGAGAACTCCCAGGGCAACTCACTCCTGACTATCTACTACTGTGCTGCCACCTCTGGTCGGTCTGTCCTGTCAGTGGGACAGGACATACCCGTGGATGATGATGGTGGTGTCGGTAAGGTATGATTCAGTGACTATGAATACTTCAGGCTGTTGCTTGAATAGTCTGTGGGACAGCTCTCCCAATTTTGGCACAAGCCCCCAAAGGAAGACTTTGCAGGGTTGACAGGTCTGGGTTTGCTGTGGTCATTTTTTGGTGCCTAGGTGGATGCCAGGTAATCCATCTGGTTTTGTTTATTTTTCATTCCTTTTTGTACACTTTGTTGCCGATTGATACAACTGAATAGCTTGCTAGGCCATTTCAGAGGGCAGTTAAGAGTCAACCACATTTCTGTGGATCTGGAGTCACATGTAGGCCAGACTAGGTGAGGATGGCAAATTTCATTCCATAAAGGGCATTAGTGAACCAGGTGGGTTTTTACAACAATGGTTTCATGGCCACTATTACCAAGACTAGCTTTTTAAATTCAGATTTACTAATTCTAGCTGCCATGGTGGGATTTGAACCCGTGTCCCCAGACCATGAGCCTGGGCCACTGGATTATTAGTCCAATAACACTACCACTACACCACCACCTTCCCTTAGACCATGTAACCTCATAGCCTGGAATATCCCTCACTCTGCCATTACACCCTCAAGCTCAGTACTTTTCATGACTCCGCTGATACTGAATCAGCCCATACCCGCATGGAGCAAAACCTGGACTATATTCAGAGCTGGACTTATAAGTCTAAGTAGCATATGCACAGGACCAGTGCCAGGTAATTACCATCTTCCCTTGATGTCCAACGGCATTACTATTGCTGAATCCCCCAGAAATGACCAGCAATTTAACTGAGTCAGCCATTTCAATACTGTGGCTACAAGAGCAGGTCAGAGGCTAGGAATTCTGCGGTGAGTAACTCACCTCCTGATTCCCAAAAATGTGTCTACCATCTACAAAGCACAAGTCAAGAATGTTGGAATTCTCTCCACTTTCCTGAATGAGAGCAGCTCCAACAGCACTCAAAAGCTTGACATCGTCTAGGACAAGGCAGCCTGATTGATTGGCACCCCACCTTGAACATTCACTTCCTCCGCACAGTGTCTGCAGTGCGTACCATCTACAAGCTGCACTGCAACAACCCAGCAATGCTCCTTCAATAGCACCTTCCAAATCCACAACCTCTATCATCTAGAAGAAGGATAGCAGTTGTATGGGAGCAGTTCCACCTGCAGGTTCCCCTCCAGTCACACACCACTCTGGAACTATATTGCCATTCCCTCATTGCTGCTGCATGAAAAACCTGGAACTCCCTTTCTAACGGCATTGTGGTGTACCTACGTCTTATGGACTGCAGCAGTTCACGAAGGCAGCTGGCCTGCTGGAGTTACAAAACAACAATGTTCCCTCCCACCCCAGAACCTCAACACTCAAGAGTTCAAAGCACGCAATTACCATCATTTATAATAATTAATTGCAACACATTGTGACATCTGTTCGTCTTACCTTTTACTCAAAGGGTTATCACAGCAATAAATCCACTATTGTTTAGATAAGGAACCAAATAAAACAAAACAAGGCGCCTTAAAGTAGCACTCCGTTGATGTGCCCTGTTTTAAGTTTCACTTATACCCTATTTCCTGTTTTGAAGGGGAACGTTGGGAAAGGAAGTGACAGTTATAAAAGTACATAGCTGCCTTCATAATCATTGAAAAGGTTCTGGTCAGATTTTCTCGTCACCTTTTATCCTTAATTTTTTTCCTGTTCTAATGAACGGTTATTTGTACTGCTGCTCCTATCTTTCTGTCTCCTGATTGCGCCTGACTTGCTGAGTGTTTCTAGTATTTTCTGCCTTTATTATACACCAGTTGATCTCCTTTTCATTTCTTACCAAAATATTAGATATGGGAGCAGAAATTTCAACATCGGAGCAACAGGAAATGTGGACATCTGAAGGGGCATGTTTCACATCCGAGGTGCTTGGTGCTTTGCCCTTTCCTTAACAAGAAGGTGGCACAGAGACAGGGAATGGTAGGCAGGGCAGTCAGTATCTGAGGAGAGGAGTTATAGTGGGCTGGAATTTGCTGGAAACTTGTGCCATTATCTGCAACATATAACATTATTTTGGTACTGAAATTCCTGGATATTATAGTACAAGTGAGTTATGCCATTGCTTAAGTCTTATAATTTCCTGGGACTTCTATTACCATTCAGCCTAAACGCTTGCTCAAACAGTCAACAATAGCACCATTACTCATCAAAATCAATTTCCCCAAATCAACACTGCCATGACCATCAATAACAGATAGACCATTACTTAATAGCGCAAGAGTGCCACAGACTGGCACTGGTGGGTTTGGAACCAGCTAGCTAATTGCTCAGCATGTACAGTATAGTTAAGGATGAGTTTCATTTTATAATAATTAGTTGCATGTTTTCTAGTTAAGCAAATGGATTATATGACATCCAAATCAGCACAAGTTATGAAACTTCCAATGGTTACTCGCTGAACTAGTATATGATTTGAAAGTTTCCTTGGTAAAATGTGAAACATTTACATGTTTGAGAATGACAGTTATTCCTGCATTTCTATGACTGTCTCCTTTTAAAAACATTTAAGGTCAAAATGTGCTGTAGCAGGGCTGCTATCAGCATCTGTCATCAGTTAGAATTAACCCTGCACGCATAGGTTAATTAAAATTTTTGCATGAAGAGTTGCTGAAAGTGCAACGAGGGCAACAGGATATCTGGGGTGAGAGTGATCCGGGTACTCAATGGTGAATCTCCTTATCCAATCAAATTGAAGGACTGTGACATGAAGACCGCCAAGGACTGAGAAGCAAGTTTAAACTCGAGTGGGTAAATTCAATATCAAATCAGGAACAGAAAGAGAAATAATGAGAGGGAATGGAAGATTGGATTGAGAGAGAAAAGACACAGGAAAAATAAATGTCTTAATTTCTTTTACTGATTTAAAATCTCCAACAACAATTAAAATCTGAAGAAATGAGACTCCTCAATTGTAATGGTTAACTTTCAGTGCCAGAGGGATTGGCCGGCATTAATTACCAGTTATTACATTGAAGGATACTTATACTTGAAACGACAAAACTTAATCCTGTGGCAAGTTCAGTTTGTATCTATTGTGTAACTACAGCAATTTCAAAACATATGATCTGACAATAATGAGGAATACAGTGAAATTTCATTATAATGAAGTTAACAGTGGGCGGACAGCTTGGACAGCAGCTTCAGGATATTTGGGTTTAATTGTTTTAATTGCCTTGCCTTGCGAAGTTTCAGCGTCTCTAATATTTTGGCACTGTCAAAAATTTGGTAGCTACTAAGAGTTTTCACTCTGTTATTAAAATACAATCATTTCACATTTCATTTAGTCGCTTTTGTCCATTTTAATTTATAAAATTACCTGTAAGGAGAAACTGCTGAACCCACAATATAAACTATCCAGTATAGAATCATACAGCACAGAAACAGGCCATTTGGCCCATTATGCCTTTGCTAGCAGTAATCCAGTGAGGTCTTTTTTAAGAAGTGAAGGTTAATATGCTTGGTACTTAATAATACTTAGTGTATGTGGGTGGATGGTTGGAGGGAAAACTTTTTGAATATTCATAAATACCCATTTGGATCAGGCAACATAACAGTCTGCTTTTTGGCATTCATCACAAAATCACTGTTGCAGTAAGACTTAAGCCAACATTTCAGGTGTTGGACTTTAGTCAGTGAGCAAAGACACAAGCTGAAAACTGTGATTCAAACAAATTAATAATATTCCTGGATTTGGCCATTTCCAGGAGTTAGGAGGTGATAGGAAAGTAGTAGGGTAAGGAAAAACTCCTGAGGTGCTCTATCTATATCCATCACAACCCTGGGACATGCACATGTATGTGCATTTGCAAGAGGAAACACGTCTTTGCTGCTCCTACTTTCCAAGATAAGCTGTCACACAGCTGTGCCATTTGCTACAGGATGATTTACAGATAACATTTAGAATAGGTACAACTCTTAAGATACAAGTTTATGAGAGCCTAAAACTGTCAATGCTTCTATATAAACTGAGGACACGTGCTACGTAAAGCAATCTGCCATTCATCCCAAATCAAACAAATGCCAGATTCTGCGGCAGAATGCCTGCCATGTTTGGAACCTACCCTTGATCACATGACCACAAGGGTGGCCCCCAAATTCATACCCTCATTCATTTGAACAACATAGATGTGTTGTCATCTCTACTTGTGCTTTTCATTAGCAGCTTACCTAATCAGTAGTGTCAATGATGTGCATTGTTAACACCATTTATAAGGTAGCCTGCACCTCTGAAAGAGGTGGATGTGAGGCAACTATCAATGAAGAATCTGTTTAATGGTCATCACAGCAGAAGCTCTCAGAGGCCTCATTGCAGGTTTTGATGGAGCAGCAAATGGTTGGTTCATGAAAGCAGCGGCAATCTGTCACATAGAGTGTGTAAAGATGACATTTTGAGTAAGAAAGGATGGAGGAAAAGATGGTTTCAAACCCCGCAGGCCTTTTCCTCTATCATCTCCAATGAAGTGCCAAGCAACTGAAATGGTCCCTGCCCAGCTGGGCAATCACCTGCTTATCATGTGAAGGCATCAAAAGCAACTTGGAAGAAACCATAGGCTTAAGCACTTAGAGCCATAGTGGCCTTGACTATCACAGGCAGTGTTGTGCTCCAATTCTCTCTGTAACAAGTGGTACAGGCACATCTTTCTGTTAAAATGCATCCACCTTACACGCTGCTCCTCTATTAAAAGTTCAGGTATGATGTTCTGTTCTGAATATATATATGTAATGACGTGGCAGATGATGTGTGCCAGGCAGACCAAATCCACCAGGGAAACTTCGTCACGCTATCACAGTGGTTTTGCAATTTGTATTTATTACGAGATGTGTGCACTGAATTCAAATGTAATGAGTCCATTAAGACCTTTAGAGATTTTTAAAAATTAAATTAAAATATTTATTAACAAAAGAAAAGTTTACAATTACTTAATACTATAACAAATCCCAAAATTTCTAATTAACCTGACTCCCAATTACACATCCCACTTTAAGGCAACAGTCCAAAATAGATTTTAAATTTAAAAAGCAGGCCAGAAAGTTACAACAGTACCCACTTCCAAAAGCTTGTCTCCAACTTCAGTTACTGGACACAGCAGACTTACGCACAAATAGCTGGAGGCTTCCCAAAGGCCGTTTCAGACACCCCCGTTAAGTCTTACATGGCCCCCAAACATAGCATTTCATTCCCCTTTATTTATGTTTCTCTCTCTTTAAATCTGTAAATTCCATTGTTCCATATATCTTTTGAAATGCACTTTTCCCATAATATAAAAACTGTCATGTTGCCAATATTGCCAGTAACCTTTGGGAAAAATAAACACATTGCTTGGCCTTGCTTATCTGGCTAGTTATAAACATCCAAAACCCAAACAACTCCACTTATTTAAAAACGCAAATTTTCTTCACACCTTACGTGCACAGACAGCATCCATGTTTACTCATTAGCATTTCAAGTACATTTCTACACCTAACTTCTTTTGATAATTTCAAGCTTGCAGTCTCCCTTGTAATTAAAACACATAGACAGAACCATTTACACTCACACCTATAAGCCTACTTGACAATAAACCAGGATATTATGAAAATTATACTTTCATAACATATACCCTCATGTTGCAATCCCTCCTACCATCTTTTCCTGTAGCCTGTGCAGGTCTTTGCTGCCTTCCTTGCTGCTGCTGCTCCTCCTGGTTTGGGAGCCTCAATGGTAAGCCCAGCAGCATTCCCATGTTCAGTGATTAAGAACAAACGAGGTCTGTGAAACATTTCTTGCCTTTCACAAAATCATTACAAAAACACTAAAAGCTGCTTACTAATGATCACTGTTATGCTTTCTGGGCAGGTTAAAGAAGTGACATTTCAGATGCTCATGGACTCTAAAAAGGCCCTGATTATTATCACATTTAAACGATGCCTGTGCTTGTTGCAAGCAAATGCCATGGACGCCTATGGAATGCAATATGGCACGAACTTCCAGGACAGAGTATTATGCTGCTGTAATTGACTTGCCGCATCCATTTAGATCCTGAAAAAGTGCACCATAGATCACAATTTCTCCCACACAGTGCTTACAAGAGGCAACATTTTCATTTCTTTAACCATGAAGCAAAAGCATCTGCTGACCTGGGTTTTCAGGACAGTAAACCTCCCTTCAATGCAGATCACCCCAATGGTGCCCATGTGGACATTGGAATTCCTCGCATGGGCTTACATGCAAAACATGGAAAGATTGAGAAGGTACCTGGCTGCAGCAATATCATTACACACATTAAGCAAGTCTCTTAAGGATAGATATTATGGTCACCTGAGTTTATTTTTGAATTTCTTAATAAATGTTGCTGCATTTCAGTCCATGCATTAGTCTTTTTCTGTGAACTCTTGACATATTTCTATTTGTTTTGGTCTCAATCCTTCCTTTCAGTATTTTTGAGTTGCTGTGGAAAGTCAATGGCTACCACAATTTCATCAAAATAGTAGTGCATGGTGACTGCAAATTTTGGAAGAAGAAATAATAATTGGAGTCGGTGGGCGGTGTGAATAGCTCTTAAGAGAGCACGGCTAACCTACTGAGACTGAGAATCCTATGAAGAACAGAAGGCAGCCTTAGTTTGTGAGCCTGAGCAAATTTATTCAAGAAAAACAATGCATTTAACTTTTGCCTTTCATGACTTCAGGATAGCCCAACTTGCTTCCAATGAAGTACATATTGAAATATAATTATTGTTATTGGAAATGCAGCAGCCAATTTGCATACAGAAAGCTCCCAGAAACAGCAATGGAATAAATATTCCTAAATTTGTCATTTCTACAAGGGAAGTGCACTTGCAGCTTTGGGACAATAAAGGTGTGTGAGAAAAACACTTAATGTGTTATACAAGCATTAAAATGTAATGTCCCAGAGGGTAAATTACCTTCTTAGGTTTGTGCCATTTGGATGATTGACACCAGAAATATATGCAGTAAAGAATACTTAGCATCATCTTCCTCATTTGAAGTCAGGTGCACAGATTTTACATGAAGTACTGTCCTTGTCTGGTGGTTGATCTTCATGCCTCAAGTAGCATTACATTCTTTAGAGGGGCTCCCCCTTCAGCAAGATCTCAATTTTTCAGTATTCCAAAGGTGTATTATAGAAAATGTGTTTCCACTGCGCCGTTGTGATTTTTTCCCTCCATTCGTCATTCCTTCACTGTCACTGGGTCAAAATCCAAGAACTTGCTCCATAACAGCATTGTGGGTGTACCTACACACACACACACAAACTGCAGTGGTGGTTCAAGAAGAGCAGGTCACCACCACCATCTCAAGGGCAATTATAGATGGTCAACAAATACTGGCCTTGTCAATGATATGCCCACAAGGAATTATTAAAAAGTCCTCTAAGAGCTATTCCCTCACCAGAATACTCAAAACATCAGTCAAGTGTGCTACAGACCCAAGTTTTCTGAGTAAACTTTTTCTGTCAAACAACAATAACAAAAAAAAATTAGGGAAAATGAGGTCAAACCTTCTGCACTGCAGACTGTGCATTGGACAAGCTTAAACTCATTTTCCCCCATCAACTGTATAAATCTTACAGTTTTAACCATATCAGGCAACCGTATTATCTGTCTCTTTAGTCTCTCATTAAACATTCAATGTGGAATGTGCAAGAAAATATGTGGATACATTTTCAAAGTAACAAATATAAGTTAATGAACATGCAATTCTGACGCCATCATCTTGAAATCACCTTTTAAGAAGAGACGATGTGAAGCAGTGGTTGCTTTTTTAAAAAATTTGCTGCTCGAGTCTCCACCTATGGAACAAACATTATCCTTAACATCACCGGATCTGGAATGTGGATCCTCAAGATTCTTTTCTTCCCCAAGACTGTTTTTTCCCCCTTTTCCTCAATGACCTTCTGTGGTCACAATCCAATCACATGCCCTCTTGCTGATGATTCAACTCTATATTTTGTTTTGTTTCAATATCATGTTGTGAGTGTGCAGTCAACCACTGATACTCTTGAAGCTGAATAACCACATCATGACAATCTCAGTGCCTGTGAATGGAGCACTTAAATTATTACTTCTTTCCAGTTTCCAGAGCGACACCAGGGTGTAAACGCATCTTGGACAGTGACATAAAATGACCAATCTGATACAGCCCTTTTTACATCACCACCTGAGATGAATTTCTAACCCTAAACTCTCTCCCAAATCCTGGCAACAGCTATTGCATTACCTTTGATTCCACTATCCTAAGTCTTTCATGATTTGACATTATCAGCCCAAGATATTTTGCAAGAAGTTATTTTGGATGTTTGCATCTACTTTCTACTGCCTCATCAGTGCTGGTTTTCCCAATTTAATCAAAATCAGATAGTCACATTAGATGGTCTGAGGCAACTTCAGAGAATAGTTTTGGGCATTTATGCTGCCAATTGGAGTTTGGATTATTGTAGAAATAGCAAGTGTTCTGGTTTCAAAATGACAGAATTATCCACAATTTACATGTAAGCATCTATAATTGCTCTTGTGATTGGAAAATACATATAAGAAGAGAATGTTATGTACAATGCTGTGATAATCTGGACTGGCTCTTATTGCATGCACTCCCTTTTTACTAATATTTTTCAAAGTAATGTTATATAAACTGAACATTTGGAGAGAAACATTTGTTGTTCAATACAAATCATTTTTTAAATAATTGCTGAGACAGGTATTAGAATGTGTAACTCTGAGTAGGTCTCTTTGAAAATGATATTAAGTTAAATGGTTCCTCACAGAAACACTGAACATAAAAAAAATTCTGATTAAAGTGTATAGTCTGATGCTTTGCATTTCACCACCCTCCCTCAACCCACTTTTGTCTTCTAAGTTACCTACAATATGTATTTAAAGGGAAAGATAGGACCTGTATTGAGCTATCCATAATACTGATGTGAACCTGCCAACAGGTGTGTCCAGACACTGCTTCGCTCTCCTGCTACTACAGATGCTTGGTCTTTATTTAGAGTTTCCCTGTAATGATACAGCTAAGGTTGATGAATCAGCAAACTATATTAAAAAGGTTGAAAAATGAACTTAAAATAGTATGCAAAGTAAACAAATTAATTTTATTAAATAAAGGCCTTGAAATTATTGTGAGAGATAATGGTGTATGAAAACCCAACAGTTTCATCTGAATTTCATCTTTCCTTCATTTCAGTGACAACAGCAACCTGCTTAAAATAAAGGCATTCGTGCTTCTGGTTAAATAATGGGCAAAGGAATTTCACACAAACGCATTCACAGCTATTGATTCCACAGTATGTTGCTAAGGTCAAATGCATTTTAGGTAACTATGCACTATATTACGTACATCTGAGTCAAACACAATGTAAACAAAACTCAGTTCCATTTTATTGGGTTTTAAGCAATGCATTAAAACAATTCTGAATTAATTCACTATTCCTTAGAAATACTACACTGAACAAGGGAGTCTAATGGCAAAACTGGCTTTGATAATGAACAAAAATGTAGGAACATGCAACCATGCTTGACATCACACTGAATAAACAAACACTTTTCTCAAAACATATAATACAATAAAATACTTTCCAATGGTTTCACAAAACAGCAGGCTTGCTTTTGTTCCAGCATTTTGTCAACTACAAAATGAAAATGCAGACCGTTTTTCAAGATATGTACCTTGTACAAAATAAAATAATGACTCTAATCTGTAGGACACGTAGTTACCAAGATTAAGCAGAATTAGTTTCAGGGCCATATTCTAAAGTGTATTCTGCTCAGGAGAACCGTCTGGATTGTGGCAAACCAGAGTAACCTCGACATCAGCAGCATGGTGCCATGTAGTTTATCAGCTTTAAAAGTCCCAGTGGTTCCTCAGAATCTGAAGGATATCTAAATGGAAATTCACACTGAAATGAAACAATGTAGATGCAACAAAATGATTGGAGCTCATTACATGAATCAGAACAATGGAAGCAAACATTAGTTTTTTATATCTGCTTCGACGTTTCTCGTCGGCAAAACTCTAAAAACAATTGACTTCAACATTTTCTGCCCACCTCTGTCACAAAAAGAACAAATGATAGTTATGCCTTTATGGGCAGGGTTAGAATTCAGTGAGAATTAACTTTGACATTGTGCTTTCCATATTTTAAGGTGATTCACAAATATTGCTTATAATTAAGACTTTTAGATTTAATTGTAAACTATATGCCTCTATCTATCTATACATGAACAGCAGCCTCGCAGATTGCCAGACTAACCATCATTGAACCCCTGGATTTTGCAAACATTGACATGTGAATTACTACTCCCGTACTCACATACAATGTTTTACAATCTTTTCCTGCTTAGTAAATTTGAAAAGTTTGTGCTTTTTGGGATTAGAGTTTTTAAAAACATACACGTGGCATAACATTTTATAAAAGTATCCTTTAGTGTAAAACTATATACTGTTTCAAGTTTTGGAAATAAATTTAATTTGTATAAATTGAAAAAGGCAGTGTCTTCTACTATTTTCATTTTTAAATACAGACATGTCATAACAGCTCTCTGAAGTTGAAGCTGTGTATCTCATCCTTTTGTTGATACAGATTCAAGTTAAGTCAGCATTCTATTCAGAATATATTTATTCAATTCTTAGATCGGCTCTCATGTCTGGGCACCACACAAACTGATCACAACAGACAAGAATTGGGCTTAACCTTCTCTATCTTTGGAGGGCAGGGTATTAACAGACTGGCATTAAACATTAATACAAGAGACAAAAATTCACTGTTTCTTTCTTGCTTGTGATTTACAGTGGCAGAGGTGAGAGATTTTAAAAAGGGGCAAGTGGTTTGAAAGAGAAAGGATACAAGATTAGGTTGTAAAAAGATACTGCAAACTGATAAGATAACCTTTATCAATTTCTTATAAACAGGTTCTGGTGCAAAAGTCTAAAGGGCACAAATAACCTGATGCTTAATAACCCTGTGTGTCATTATTTACAGTAAATTGATGATGAGTGATCCAAAAGATACACCTTATACAAACAGGGTGTCTTTATTCAGTAACATGAATTGTAACTAATCAATAAAATAACCATAGAACCAAAAACGTGCTTTTGCTCCATTGTAAAGTTTGGAATCAAAGCAACTCAATTTAGTTTATAGAGATCAGAGGCCGTTCCTCTCTCTTTTGCCAAACACTTTTTTTACTATCTTCCCCATCTCTATCAGTACTCTTTTGCCCCATTCTGTGTGGAGGGGTTACACTGATCTCATCGTCCTGCAAACTTCGGTCACTTTGTTCTTCTTCAACCTCGACTATCTGATCGCTTCCTATATCCAGCACGTGTCTGAAGGACAGGTCCTCTGGGGTACAGACAGTAGTCCCACTTTCGCTGCCACTCAGATCCATGTCCTCTGAGTAAAGGCTCTTCGAAGCAGGTGCACTTTTGACGAAAGTCTTTTCCTTTTCAAGTTTCTTGCTAGTGTGGTGCTCATTCATGTCAACTCCAGAGTCGAGGCTTGTATCATTGCTGTGTGCCTTTTTCGGTTTCTGAACAATCATGCATGAATGTCTGATTGGAGGTACTGGCTTACCCTCCAATGATACAAACCATGCTCTGGGATGCGGTGAAGGCTTGCTTTTGGTCAGTTCTAACAATGTCTGCTCAGATATGCCCTGCAGTTCAGTGGCAAACGGAGTCATTCCCACTGCCTCATTCAATGTGCCAGGAACAGACACAGATTCCAGCAGGTTGTTGCTGTATATTCTCCAGTTCATGGGCAGCACTGACTTGGAATCCATGGCCTGTTTTGAGTTTATATAGTCCTGTTGCCCCTGAAGAATCTGCTGTTGTCTGAGAGATTCAGACTGTTGTTGGGAGTGCAATGGCATTTTAGGAAGTGTCTGAGTGTAATTGTCCCTGGTCAGTGGCTCAGCCAAAGGACTATAGATGATCTGCTTATTTCTCGGCAAAGTAGCTGACCTGGCAACCTGGTCTGGAGTACAAAAAAGATCTTGGGTTTGCATGATGGCCATGGTTGGATTATAAATAGGTAACAGTTTGCTTGAAATATGAGGCAATTGGTACATTTCTTCATTGTTAGTGTGCTGCATTTTATACTGCTCTTCTATCATCTCCTTTCTTCTGGCTAGCATTTTCATATGTTTAATCTGCAACGCATTTTTGGGTAAATCCTTAGGGCTGTTGACTAGTTGCTGAGAGACAGTTTCCCTGTGAAGATTATCGCCTAATTTTTTCCGAGACCGGATTGTGAAATTTTCAACATAAATTTTGCAGCTCTCGTTATTTTGTTTCTCTGTGGTTTTATTCACAAGTTTACAGAATTCATCCACTTCTTTTTGAGACAGCTCTCTCTTTGGACTATAGGGGGCTATCTTGGGCTGTTGAGAAGCAAGCTTTTCGTCAGATTTTAAATTTTCTTTGGTGACAGGGGGCAAGTTCATGTGAGTGGTTGATGTGGTCTGGTCCTTCTTTGAGGTATCCAGTTTAGTCTTGATTCTTGGCTTTTTGTGTGGATGACTGTATCTTCCTCTGTCAAGAAACAGAAGTTGGTTTTAATTAAAAAGAGCAAACGTTTTCAATATAAATGCTTGAAAGGAAGCGGATTCTATAGGGAATTGAATATATACACAAAGGATCATTTGGACAGCTATGAGGAAAGAGCAGGGGAGTGGAACTAATTGAACTGTACTTTCAAGGAGTAGACTAGCCTGCTGGGCTTAGTGGCCTCCTTCAGCGCTGTATAATTTTATGAGGATTAGCGCTAATCATCAATTTTAGTAAAAATACATATTATAAAATCCCTGCATTCTCTTTTTTTTTTAAACGCAAGGCCATAATAGAAAATTAGGGCAAGCAATTTCTGGTGCTGAAGAAAAGATATACTTTTAATAAGTTATTTACTTTAGTGAGCATGACACTTACTTAAAGCAAAGATCCCACTCCAGACTGAGGTAGTTAGCTCCATCAATAAAACAGTGGTGCTTTGACCAAGATATTGTATTAACTTCTACACATCCAGAGCTCTAAGCTGCTTTTCTCAAACAGTAGTTAATAATACCCAAATAATACCCACATATTGGTGGTCAACATTTAATTGGACTGGATTTTATGGTCAGCGACAGTTCTCGTCACTGACCTCAAAGAAAGCTGTCCACAAAGATCTAGCAATTTCAGTCATACTCATTTCTCAATATCAGTTTGAATCTGGCATCACGTGTAGGGGGTTTCCAGGCATCCAGCAATAGTGACGTCGATAAGCAGGGTAAAAGACAAGCAAACCATCACACCGAAACATTCCCACAGACACCAAACCAGAAAGTAAAAAAAAAAATCGCTGAAACCGTCACTTTTAACTTTAAGGGCAGAATTTTGCTGTCGGCGAGCAGGGGGAGGGGCCCGCTCGCCGACGCATAAAATGACGCAGGATGTCATCAGGCGGAACCCGACGTCATCCCGCCCCATTTAAATTTTCAGGAAGGTGGGCCCGCAGCAATATCAGCTGTGCGCCCGCCGACCTGTCAATGGCCAATTGAGGCCTGCCTTAAGGCTGGCGGGCAGGCCAGGAGCCCCAGCAGCAAATAGAGAAAACATGAAACCTCATCCACCGGCGGGATGAGGTTTCATGCAGTGTTTTAAAAAGTTTAATAAAGTTATAGCGTAAGTTATGAACATGTCCCATCTCATGTGACATTGTCACATGAGGGGGACATGTTAGGGAATTTTTTTTTCTATTTTTAATCTTTTTCAAAGTGTCAGCGATCTCCCTGAGGCAGCACTTAGCCTCAGGGAGATGTGCACTCTTTCGTGTGCATGTGCGAAAGAGCGTACTCTCGCTTTTGGGGAATCCCCCCACCCACACAGGAAGCGCATAGCGCTTGCCGCCGGACGTCAGGCTGGGTGGGCCTTAATTGGCCCGCCCACGTAAAATGGCGGCAGGGCCCACTTCTCCGGCGGGGATCGGCTCCCCGCCCGCCGGAGATTGGGTCAGGCCCGCCCGCCCGACAGGCAGAAAATTCTGCCCTATATTTTATAGGAAGTGAAATACGAGGTTGGGACATAGAAGGGGGATTGAGGTGGAAGCCAAAATATCATAAACTTAAAAAATATAAATTGTGGAATTTATCACAATGGGAAAACCTGACGTTCCACAAAGATAAAATTACTCTTTATGGGCCAGATGATATTTAACAGTAATTATTAATTTAGTACACTGTGCCCAAAAGGCCGATGTGATGTGTTTAATGTGTGGATAAAGAAAGTTAGCATGCTTTCTGCTTTTGTGTGTTAGTATGCTTCTCATTTTCAGAAATGTGAAAATGAAAGCCAAATGAGTAAATCTCTCCCTGTCAGTACACAACCTCTCCATTGGTAAGTCTTCAGCTATGCCTCCTAGCGGTGGCACATAGAAACTGGGTCTCAGGCTAAATCTTCAGAGGAACTTAAAGAAGGCTTGTAGGATCGAAAGCCCTCCAACTGGGAAATTTATGGAACATAATTTCAGACCCATGGACATGTTTTGACCTCATGATAGGAACTATAAATTTCAAAAAGATAAGCTGCAGTCAGCAGTACAGGGCTGAACAACAAGGGGTTAGTTCGAACATTCAGTGAAAACACAGTGACTCATCAAAAGGGTTTGGACATTGACTAATGCGATCAAGAAAAGTCTGATTTACCCAAACAATGGCACAAAGGACATATCATCAATACAATATACTCAAGGAATTATTCAACCACCACTGACAATAGTACTGGAATACGGTCATTCAAACCCTCATTAACTTTGGAGCCAGGTGCTGTTACTGTGCCACCTCAAACAGCAGGAGAATTGTTCATACAATGAGAACTGATGATATCCGTCTGGATACATCTTCCATGGAAAACCCTGCATTGTTTCAACCAGCAAGAACTGATGACATTTGTCTGGACTTTGCGTGGAATCAGCTAAATGGATATTGGAACAACAGGAAATATGTTTTGACATGTCTGAGTTAAATTATAAAAGAAGAGCAGATCTGAGATTGCGTGCTGCAATTGGAAGAAGGGTTGAGTTTGGTCACCTTGGCTCAGGCCTACAATCAACACAGGACAGACCGTTGGGGGTTGTAAGTTTCAGCCAAATCGTAGTGATATTGGTCTGAGGGTTTTGTGAAGGTTTGGGGCGAAAACTTAAGTTTTTTTTGCTGGTACCTTGTAACTTGTTTCAGCCATATCTTGGTGATACTGGTCTGAGGGTTGTTTTTCTTAAGGTTTCAGGACCAAACGTGGTGTTTTTATAAGTTTAAATTGAGTCACAGTGACTTTGTGTCAGGTACTGGAAATAGGTTGTTTTAAATTTTGGGTTTTGTACTGTGGGGTTGTGGGTGATTCAATAAAGCTATTGTAAGTTATCAGAAGAAGCTTGTCTCGCTGGTCATTCTGTTCAAGCCATACACTTGTGAATCTGGTGTCACGAACTTGAGTGTGGGGAGGGTCTCTGAGGGAAAAGGGGAACAATTACAGGTTTGGCCCCCAGACATGCAATGTGTAGGCCCAATGAGATGTGGACGTGTCCTGGCACTTATGAACCAAACTCCCAGCTATGGATGAATAGCTCCGCTACCTTGTGGATACCTTGGGAGGATTGAAGGCTAAGGGAGTAAACCCTGACAAAACTTCTGGAGTGGAGCCCACAGGCAGACTGAGTCTAAATATGTCATCGTCCTGACAATTCCTGCAACCAAGCTGGTGCTAAATAAAGTACTTTACATTCCTTTGGACTCAACCGGAGAGGACAAAAGGGGGCCCTGACATCTGAGCAGTCCAGAGTCTCCATACATTTTGCTCAGGCTTTCCCCTCTCCAGAGACACTCCAATTTCACTGCAGAGCATTAACACAATATGGGAGACAGCGTATAGGAGTGATAAGCACAACTTAACTGGTGTAGAAAATGGATACTACAGGCTGTATCCGATACTGGGAGGGACAATCATGCCCGACTGGTCAGCCACCACCCACTGCAAGTCGGGCAAACCCCAACTAGTAAGGTGTTGACTCGTCAGGCAAACAAACAAAACAAAAAGAAAAAAGATGCCAACTCTTTGATTGGCAGGTGGGATCATCAGTACCAGGTGCACAGGATTGACAGACGACTTGTAGCTGATGAATAATACATGCAAGACAGCAGTGATTGACATGGAACTTGATAGGCTGAACACTGACACAGCTTCAATGCAATAGGCTAGGCTCACCAAGAGCAGATCACTGAAAGAAAAATATTACATGTTCATCTGGCAGGGGAAGAGTTCAGAGGAAATGCATGAAGCTAGGTGTCAGCTTCACTGTAAGGAACTCACTACTTTCAATGATAGAACCCACCCACAAATGGTTCAGAGTTTGTTCTCTCCAGCTGCATTCAACTCAAACAAGGCCAGTTAACCTCATGAGTATCTATGCTCCAATTCTGTGTTCCATTACAGATATGAAAGACCAGTTCCATGAGGGTCTTGACACTGCTATCAGCAGAATCCCAAAGTCAGAACATCTTTACCTACTGGGGAATTTCAACGCAAGAGTGGGTGTGGATGATGATGCATGGTCCTCCTGCCTCAGGCATCATGACCTGGGAAAGATAAATGAGAATGGACAGAGCCTACTTGAGCTTTGCTGCTACCATGAGCTTTGAGTAACTAACACCTTGGGCAGGACTTTTAAGTCGGTGTGCGGGCGTGATCAGCAGGCCCGGGGAATGGGCCGCCACCCGCGATCAGCCCCCAACTGCGATTTCACGCCGGCTGACCAATTATTGGCCAGCCAGTATGAAACGCGTGCTGAAATGCTCAGTGCTGCTGGGGTGAGGGCGGGAGGAGGACGGGCGCTGAAGTAAGCGCGGGCGCCTTAGGGGGCTGAAGAATTTAAAACCAATAAATAAAAATTTTATAATCCAGAAAAAAACATCCACGCATCTGAATCAGTCACATGAACATATACATGATAAAAATTCTGTCTATGCATTTTAATATATTTTTAATTTAATAATGGAAACCTCAACTCGCCCTTGGGTGAGGTTTCATCAAAAATGCAAAGTCTGCCTGGCAGATTCGCTCGCCCGCCCGCCAGCCGTTAGGTTGGTCGGACCGCAAAAAATCAGGGACAATTGGAAATTTAATGGGCTTAGTTGCCCTCTTAATTGTTGGCGGGGGCACTTCCGACTTTTGTTCGTGCCTGCTGACTGAGCATGGGATGACGTTGGGCTCGAGCGGGTCAGGTGCACCGGGCTAAAGATTCTGCCCCTTATTTCACAGCAAACCATGCCACAAGGTGTCCTGGAGATGTCCAAGATCAGGGCATTGGCACCAGCTGGATCTGATCATCACCAAGTGTTCTGCACCGAGCAGCACTGTCAACACACTCAGCTACCACTGTGTAACTGTGACACAGATCACTCTCTGGTATGCACCAAGATTAGCATACAACCCTTGGAAGTTCACTCAAAGCAGAAATGCTGCCCTCGTAGCAACATTAGCCGTACCTCCTAGCCAGATAAAAACTAACAGTTCCTTGAATCAATTGAACAGTGTTCTCCAACATTCTCACACAGAGTGCAGAAGTGAAATAGAATGGTGCTTGAGACACCAGCTACAATACCGCACTCTCAACATATGAGGAGCAAAAGCAGAAAAATGCTGACTAGTTCGAGGCTAAAGTCGCTGTGATGGAACCTGTCATTGAAGCCATGCAGCCCACTCTCGTTAATTACAAGAAAGATCTGAGCAAGAAGACTCTTAATGCAAACAGAGGCCAGTGAATTATGCACCTTCTCAGCCCATTGTCTTCCTCTGCAGCAAATGCAGCAGAGACTGTAATACCAGAGTGGGGCTCCTGAGCCACATTGGAGTTGACCACCACAATCTTATGAGATGGAAAGCTGCTACCACGCTGCACCTTCAACAAGGTGTGACTTTTCCAAGGATTTTATCAGCGACACTAGTAGCGCAAGAGTAGAGCTTCTAGTCAGCCCAATGACTTCTAAATAATTGCAGGCTCAGGGAGACCTCAACAACACACCCTGTGGCAGAGCGGGCAATCAGTGATAGCAACTTCTGGATTTCTGTTTAATGTGTATGTTCAGATTCCAGAAGTTATATTAGTTTTAGAGGAAAAACGATGGTGAATGTTGACAGTTTCACCATCATTGCTACCACAAAATCTGAGCCATTGTACTCTGTGTACTGTGGAGTACAACTTATTTAACTTTGAAGTGTAATTTTTAACACTTTTGTAAGGAAGAGCCTGACTCCACCATATTAACATTCAGAAATCATTTTTAAAAATATGTACATAAAATTAAAATGCATATATGAGGCTCACAGATCAGTGTAAATCTAGGAGCCAGCGATAACTTCATGAAAACTAACTCTAAAATGCCCCACGGCATGTCCAAGATCATCTCTAAACTAGGCAGAGCAGCTTGATGACATGGTAGCAGCACTAATAAAAAGATGTCAAGACCTTTAAAATTATTTTTTTAATAAAATATCTAAACTGTATATTCCTGGAGTTTTGAGAAAGGCGATTTGATTTCCAAATTTGAGAACGCTATCCCTTTAAATTTTGCATTATTTTCTTACCAAGAAATTAAGAGCTTCCATCTCACTGAGGCAGCTTCAGGCCAATTAACATCCAACAATCTGCTCTGAAAACTCTGCTCACATTTTGACAGTGACAATTTCTACCATAGCAGCTAAGAAAATTCACAACATTCTAAAACAATCAACAGCATTCTAAACAAAATGCTTTTAAAAAAATGAAGTCAGTTCACCCTGTCAATTCCCAATGTTAACGTATCCTTTTACAGTCTTACTTGTGACACCAGAATGCCCGTTGGGCACTATATGGGAAATGATTCGACGTGTTCACAACTCTGAGCTTGAAAGTTGATGGGCAAAGAAACAAAGGCTATGCACCCGAACCTGGATTATCTTTAGGCAAAGATGTGAAAATTTAATACTGGGTTATTTGCATTACAGCTAATGTCAGTCTTTCACTCAGTTAGATTTGGAGCAAGGACTGACTATGCACTGACAGTTACCACCCTAATTAAATTTGCTGACCTTTTAAGTTTGGATGCGTGACCTGAGTCCGCCTTTGAACCCTGAAAACTGAGAGACTGCAACCTATCACACTTTGCATAATCTTCAATATTTTATTATTAACCCACCCTCACAGTAACATGAAAGACTGAAACAGCACGGACGTCCTGCCATACTTTTTATGTTATGAAATAAAACCCGAGAAAAGAAATCCCAGGTAGGCACACACCCAGAGTATACCACATCAACTCAATATGTAATAATCATACTTTGTTTAAGAAAATTCCAATATTTTGCATGCTTATATTTATCTCAAAATTTGTGGGAGACCAGTCAGGAATGTGTTGGAGTAAAGGATCCGTTAATATTGGGAATTGACAGGGTGAACTGACTTCTTTTTAAAAAAAATATTTTATTTAGAATGTTGTTGATTGTTTTAGGATGTTGTGAATTGTCTTAGTTGCTGTGGTAGAAATTGTCATTGTCAAAATATGAGCAGAGTTTTCAGAGCAGATTGTTGGGTGTTAATTGACCTGAAGCTGCCTCAGTGAGATGAAAGCTCTTAATAAAAAGATTTTTTATAACTATAGAGCAACCACCAGTCAGAGAAAAGCCTCAAGGAAAAGCTCCTTAATCATAATAATGCTGAGTAAACACAGCGTGGCAGAGGTAGGTGCTCTACTGAGTGCCATCTACACTTATTCCCACCGCACTACTGACATCCCCCATTCAAGAAAATCTGTAGCATTTGAGTCAGCCTGTCAGTGTCTTTAATTATTGCATGATCAACAATTAATCATTTATCTACATTCAATTATAGACTAAAAATCACATTTTGCAGGACATTAAAAATACAGAGATATAAAATAGCTTTGGAAACTTACAAATCTCCAGGGGCACAGATGCTTATGTACAGAGATATCCAGCAGCCTTACCTGCAGAAACAAAAGAGCACAGCCACGAATCCTGCAAGAATCACTGCAGTTCCTCCCAATATAGCCACCAGGAGCATGGTATGGTAGGTAGTGATATCCTTTGCAATACGACCAATTGTACCTAGATTCAACAAGGCAGATTTTCATAGATATCAGTGATTTCTGGAGTGCGCTTTAAAATCAGACTCAACTTCAAGAGGCTGCATGAAGCAATAAAGGCATCATGCACTCAGTATAGACTTCCTGTAGTTCTTAGCCTTGTAGCAAATACAGACGAGACATGAGTAAAAGAGAACAGCTCATCTGATTGCCTAGTTACTACAGACAAGTAAATTTGGATGTTAATGAAGGCTATAGGTTTTTCCTAATATGATTTCCAATGTTAGAATCACAGAATTTATAGCACTGGAAGAAGCTAATTGGCCTATCATACCACTGTTGGCTCAGTGAAAGAACTATCCACTTAATCCTTTTCCCTATAACATTCTACATTTTTTTCTTTGAAAAATACTTATCCTCTTCCCTTCTACTTCCATAGTTTCTGGCTATGTCCTAATGAATTTCAGTGTAAAAAATACCCTTAACCTCACCACTTTTTTTCCTGACTATCTTAAATTGCTACCTTCTAGATCCTGATTCACAGTGTAAATAGCTCTTCCCTGTTTACCTCATTGTGATCCTTTATAATTTCCAATACCTCAATCAGATTTCATCTTAATCCTCATTTATTTGCATTAAAAAGAATTTTGGTTTCTCTGGTGTCTTCTCAGGGCTAAAACTGTTCATCCCTCAGCAGTTCTTTACATATGAATAATGAGGGGAATTGTTTAGCAATACCTTACAGAAACTAGCAAACTTTCCAACAGTTCAAGCACATCTCTGATTTTAATTCCTCCATTTGTAGGTACGTATTTGGCTGCCTAGGCCCTAAACGTCTACATTACCCTTTGCTGTTTAGTCACTCCTTAAAACCTACCTAAGCTTTTTGGTTACTTGTCCTAATATCGCATATGTCTTGGTACCAAATCTTGTTTATACCAAAACATTTCTGTGAAGCACCTTGGAATGTATTACGAGGTTAAAGATGCTATATAAATGCAAGTAGTAGTCGTTGTTGTTGTTGTCACTGATGAAATAATCTCAAATAATGAGGCTTGACTTAGTTATGTTTCAGTTAATTTCCTGGCTGACAAACAAAACAAAATCATAATTCTTTCTGCAACTGTCTATGCATCCTCCCCGTTGTACAATTCTGTGTTTCTCTTGGTCATTGTGCGTATGTTGGACTTTCACTGCACAGCTCCCACAAGCTTCTCACAACAGGTGATGTTGCTCTTCCAACAAATTGCATTACCTTATTTACAAACATTTTTAAATGTATAATTCTCATAAAACCTAGTGTGGGGTGACCCACAGCTGCACAGATAACTCTGGGTGGACGTTAATGATAGAGCAGCAATGTAAGCAGGCGATTTGTGTCGATCGCTGTTGTGTCGTTTGGAAATAGTACTGTGGGGAAATGGGACAGAAGGGGAGAAAGGATAAATAAAGTGTGCAAGACACCCAGGATAACACATGTACAGCTGCTATTGCCAATTAAATGCTGAGAACGACAGACCTGGAAGATGATTCTTTGCCAGCTCTGACAGATTGGAAGCCGGGTGCGGCACGTGGAGCTGGACTGGGGTCAAATTCAAAAATATGGAGGGGAGAAAATAAATACTTATGTAGAGATAGGTAAGAAGTTTATGTGGATCCATATTTTGAATTTGATTTCAAGATTATTTTAGGGGAAAACAAAATGATCAAAAACCACTTTAAACGACCTCGTTACCTAAATTAATTGAAAAGTTATAAATTGGAACCAATTGTCTGCAATTAGCATATACCAAAAAGCTAAGTGATGGCAGCATAGACAAGTATAGGACAGTAATAAAATCTGCCACCCCTGTTTGCCACAGCCCATATCTCCTTCAGAATGAAAATGAACAAATGTTTTGGCCGACTTTCTCTAAGCATTTTAATAGCACGCAGGTGAATTGTACCTCAGTGTTTTTTCTGAAGAATTATCAAATGGAATTTGGTAATTTGGTGTAGGTATTACATAACTTTTAAGGACAAGGCTATAATTATTACTGATCTCAATTATCCTATAACCTTGTTTGAGATTTAATGCAGCTACCTGTTAATGAAGAGAACCGACAGAGAGAGCAGGATTTTCAAACACCTGTGAGAACGAGGCCAGGTGTGGGCTGGCTTTGAAAACAGTGCTCTCGCCTAACATGTCAGTCTTCCAACCCCTCTGGAACACGCTGCAATTTTCAAAGTGAGGACAGGGGATTGGGGCACTGGCAACTCTTTCACCTCCAATTAACTGCCCATTGAGCTTATTAAAAAGCTTGTTAACAGGCTGGAGAGAACCAGAAGGAAATGTTCTAAACAGCAAGCATGAAGAGTGAATTGTCTGGTGCACATTTGTGATGTTTTTGCTGAATTGAAATGTTTTTTAAAAATGGTTATTCAAACTGAGGTGTTCACGCAGTGGCACAATATTATCATCACTTGAGCAGAGTGGGTCAAGTGCCTTGTGATTGGCTGTTTGGCAACATGAGACTGCTGATCCTGTGCTCTCCTGCCTGTTCCAATATATAAGTCAATGGCAAGCTCATTCATGGCCGCTGTTCTGTCTTTAGCACTGCACTCCAGATCTAGTTTTTGACTGCAGGCAGCGCCGGTACCGCTAATTGGGCACTGAGCTAGTGATGGCCTAATTAGGGGTTTTGCGTATTAAAATAGTGTTGTGTCAGCAAAGCAGACACGACGCAGGGTCAGGATCTGGAAATGATGTGAGCGTCAGGTTCCCGATCTTGGATTGGAAATCCAGCCCATAATTTTTGTCCTGCATGCATCCAGACCCTCAGTGGTAGTTCCTTTGGTCTTGTCATTAGTAAAAATATAGGGTAACTAACTCAAAATCATAACAACCATGTAATTAAATTAATTATTTGAAGAACAATCTTGAGAAAAAAAAAAGTAACAAACTGCAGTCACTATTTCAGTTTCAGCTAACACTTAAGTAGCTTTTTCTTGAGGTTAATCTTTCAAAAAGTCTGTCTTCATGGATATTGGGCAAGGATAGTGTTAGATTCGTCTCTGATGTCTTAAGTAGTCAAATAGCCTGCTGTATTATGTTGAGACATACAAAAGGATAATGTCCACTATTTGTTAATTTACAGAATCCAATCTGATCCATAGTTCTGTGCATTCCCTACAAGTTTACGAAACTAAAACTGTGTAATGGCACTAATGATGAATAAAATAGGAAATTAGAAAGAGGTACCTTCAGTTGCTTGGTAGTACAGAATGTGAGTATTGCTGAAAAGAGGCACATGTTGCTGAAGCTTTTTGTCTTGCATTCATCAGGACAATCACAAGAATGCCAAATTTCAAATGATCACAATAATTTATACTACGGGAGAAAAGGGTGCTGATTGGTTGGCAAGTTGACTCCAATTGGCCAAGGGTTTCCATGGAGAAAGCAAAGGGGGGACTTTACGCTCCCAAGCTCTCAGGTAATTCAAAAAAGGTGCAATGCTTGAACATAATCCTTTTTTCATAATAAGCAGAGTAAAGGCTGTAATCAACCAGCCCCTGCTTGCAAAACCCAAAACAAAACGTTTATTGTTGAATGTGATTCTGCGATTGGGCAGCACTTGCTGAATAATCCTGAATGCGCTAATAGCTACACTAACAAACAATTTAAGATAATCAGTCGAGCTTGTAACATGGCTCACTTATGTTTGCTAGAAGTGGCATACATCAAACACAGGGACCAGTTCTCTGCAAGCAGACAGAATACGTTCAAGCCTTGCACCTTTCTTTGAATTAGCCAAGAGCTTGCAGAGCCTGTAGTTCCCTGTTGCTTTCTTCATGGTAACGCCTCAGCCAATCAGAGTGGACTTGCACCAATCAGCACTCTTTTCTCTGGTAGTATAAATAGTTGTGATTGTTTGAAATTTGGCATTCTTGCATTTTTCCTGATGAGTGCAAGATGAAAAGCGTTGGCAACATGTCTCTCTTCAGCAATATAAAGAATAAGAATATAATGTGCACGTTTACCTGTGGTTAAAGGTAATGGTGCAGCTATCCAGTGACCCAAATGAGGGGCTATGTATGTCCAGACAAGTCGATCACCCTCCTTTCTAACTGTTCCAAGTCCTCGGTTTACCCAAGCACCTTTGATAAAAGAACAACATTTGTGAGCCAGGTAATTGTCTTTGGTTCATTAGACTTTAATTATGACAAAAGAAAAAACACTAATAAAAGGAAGTGAGAACATTTTAGATGCCCTAACTATAATCTACCAAAGTTCTCTTAAATTGGGAACTGTTAATTTGGATTGGAAAATTGTGTACGTCACTACGCTATTTAAAGAAGTTGGGAGAGGAAAACTAAGGAATTATGGACCAGTTAGCCAAACATCTATTGTCAGGAAATTAATAGAATCTATAATTAAGGAGAAGGTAAATAAACACCTTGAAAATTTTCCACTGATCAGAGAGACCCAGCATACATTTGTAAAGGGTAGGTCATGGTTGATGTATCCGATTGGATTTTTTTTGAAGAGGTATCTAAGCTAGTGAAAATGGAAATGTTTATCGATGTTATTTATCTGGACTTCCAGGAGACATTTGGTAAAGTCACTCATAAGAAACTGTTAGCTGAAGTTTAAGCTCATGGAATTGAAGACTAATTATTAACCTGGTTAGGAAATTGGTTGATGAGAAAGACTGCCAAGAAACTATCATTTTTCCTAATATTATTGTGGGATACTTGAAAGCAGGCTTATGTCTGTGTGTGTATGGTTCTGTGTTTGTGGCTAATTTAATTAAATGAGAGACGATTAGACTGCAAGGTTTAAATTATCAAAGGAGTTAGGTGTAAAACAGACATTTGAAATGGAGATGAGTAAGCTAGGGTGAGGTCTCAGCAGATATGGTGTGAAAGGAATTTGCATTTTTAGATAAGCGGAGAAGTGCTTGATTTTCAAAAGGGGCATTGGAAATGTTTACAACTGGCAAGATAAATAAGGCAAAGTGATTACCTTGATTTCTCCCAAAAGTGCTGGCCATTATGATAACATTAAAGATTGTTATATTTTGGGAAAAGTAACTTCTAAAGGCAAGGGGAAACAATGGAATTTACAAATCAAAAGGGATAAAATATTTTTCAAAGAAGGATGGGAGGCTGTGTGAGCGGCGGCCGTGTGAGAGCTTGAAAGGTGCAGTGTTAAACAGACTGGTGGGAAAAGCCTCTAGCCACCCTGCAGAAGTTTGCTGTTCCAGTAACCAAAGTTGTGTTAAAAGCCTTCGGAAGTCCATTGTCTAGTGGGTACTTGTGGTAATATTGCTGGATGACTTTATAAATTGGAATCTTGCCTTAAAAGGGGTGTGTAGTTGAGAGTCTGGTTAAGTAGAAATTTTGAGAACTGTAATAACTTGTGTAACTGTAATCTTGTGTGTTTAAGTTTATTCTTCTTTTGTTAATAAATGTTTTAATTTAATCTTTAAAATCTCTAAAGGTGGCAGTGGACTCATTACTTCTGACTTCAGTGCAAACGTCTTCTCATAATAAATACAAATTGCAAAGTTGCTGTGATAGTGTGGCTAAGTTTCCCTTGTGGACTTGGTCAGCCTGGCAAATACCACCTGCCATACCATAACAGGAGACAGCGAATATGGACAACAGGCAGCTACCCTAATTGACAGGATATGACTAGTGGTGTCCCACAAGAACCTCTATTCATTAACAACATAAATGATGGCCACATAGCCAAATTTACTGATGACACACAGATAGACGGTATAGTAAACAGTGCACATAGAAGCATAAAAATGTAAAGAGATTTTGACAGGTTAAATGAATGGGAAAAATTGTGGCAAATGGATTTCAATGTAGGCTAATATAAAGTCATCCACTATGGGCTTAAATAGGGTAGAAAAGGATACTTTATAAATGGTGAAAAGCTAGAAACAGTGAAGGTCCAAAGAGACTTGGGGATCCAGGTACACAGGTCTTTAAAATATCATGGACAAGCACAGAAAATAATCAAAAAGATTAATGGAATGCTGGCTTTTTTAACTAGAAGTCTCGAATACAAGGCGGCAGAAGTCATGCTTCAACTATACAAAGCCCTGGTTACACCACGACCGGACGGAGTATTATATCATAGGAAAGATATGTTGGCTTTGGAGGGAGTGCACAGGAATTTTACCAGAATGATTTCCGGACCTCAAGGGTTAAATTATAAGGGAGGCCAGGGTGATATTCCCTGGAATCTCAAAGGTTACGGGTGATTTACGAACATACGAATTAGAGCAGGAATAGGCCATTGGGCCCCTTGAGCCTGCTGTGCCATTTGATAAGATCATGGCTGATCTGATTGTGGCCTCAACTCTACTTAATTGAAGTTTTGAAGATAAGAGTTAACAGATAGTTTATCTCAGTCGACCCTATTTCCTGAAGTTGAAGAGCCTGGGATCAGGGGGCATAGTCAAAAAAATGGAGCCAGGCCTTTCAGGAGTGAAATTTATAAGCATTTCTTCATGCAAACGACGGGAGGTGTTTGAAACTCTGTTCCACAAATGACAATTGATACTCGTTACATTTAAAACTGAAAATGATAGATTTTTTATGAGCAAAGGTATTAATGTATATGGATCATTGATCAGCCATGATCTCTTCGAACAGTGGATCAGGTTTGAGGGGTTAAATGGCTGACTCTACTTCCTTTGAATATTTTATGACCAGTTACATGTGCTAAAATGCTCCTTTTATGGTGAAATGTGTGTATTTTTTAACCTACTGCCCAGGGCCAGATACTTTTGAATAAAAACCCAGCTGTGAGGATAACAGGCATCTTACTCCTGGCCTCTGACAATGCCCAAAGACTTGTAAAAACAGCCCAGAGTGACTCTCCCTGCCTGGGACCACTTTCCAAGCACCACAGCTAAAAGTGGGATCTTTCCATGTGGTCAATCATAGGTGAAAACCATCGACTGTTGTGCTTTGATGCAATGCAATGAGGCAGAAACATTAGATATTAGTTTAAAATGCTTCTTAAAAATAGCTAATGCCACTTACCTATTAAGCATGAGATTGCAGCTCTACTTTTCAGTTTAGAATGAGGGATCAAGTTATCAGTTTGTATTAAAAAATACTTTTAAATAAACAAATAGTAAACTTGTCTACTGTCAAATGCAGAGTTAGGTCCTCTTTATTTTTTATGACATTTACTACTTTTAGAATCATATCTGAGCCTGTTTTTAATGAGTGGAATTTAATGTAGGTGATGGGTGCTTTGCCCGCTGGTTGGAGAGCTAGCTTGAGCCCTTGTCTCTTTTTGGCAAAGTCTGTCACATGCATTTAACTGGGCAGTGACAGGCATTTCTCAGGGGAAGAAGTCCTACCCACAGAGCTGTCAGTCAGTCAGAGACCATCAGCTCTTCATTGCTCAGCAGTGCCACTGAGGAGGTAGTGGCTGCTGCTGGTTACGCACCCACCCAGGGCCCAGGATCACTGAAGAACCCAGGCCACAGGCATGTGACAGCAGAAGGGGAGGGACTAGGCTCTCATCGGACCCCCTCACTTCCCAATACTGGGTCCACAGCCAGACAGCTGGTAGCAAACCTGCCATTTCTGGGTTCCCCGATTGAATTAAATCCCAATTAGGCAATACCTGCGTGCAGTTGGGGTTCCCAAGACGTTCAGGACAAAGATCCTGCCTCCAATAGCAGATGACCAGTCAGAGGACCAGCAGTGCCACTGGGAAAGGTTGCTACTGTTGGTACTGCAGTAGGCCCAGGATGTAGAGCAGCAATGGGAGCTCTGGAGTGCAGTTGTGAAGGGTGGCCTCACAGGGGCCAGTCAGGAAGGCCCCTGGGTAGGGGATGAGTGTGGAGGGCAGAGATGTGCTTTAACCATGGGACAAGTCTTTGCCTGCTGTCAGCGCCTGAACAAGAGGTCACCCATGCCCCCCAGCCCCAGCTGCTTGTTGAATACCTCAGGGGGGATGGGGTGTTCAGGATTGCCGCTTATGGGCCTCAAATGGTCTATGGACAGCAAGGCCAAACCGGACTTTCCCCAACCCGACTTAAATCGGCAGTCGGGAAGACGATGGACACTCCACCCCATGTCTTCCCATCCAATTAAATGGCCCCTCCCACCCTCCAGCCCATTACCGTCCCTTGTGTCAAAGAATTGATTTATAAATACTCGGCCTTATGAGTACAGCCTGTGGCATCTGCATCACTGAGAACATTGAGGATGATGGTACATTCCTGCCTTAGGCCCCTTCTCATTGCCAGCACATACTCATCCTGTAATCGGCAATGAAGAGCAAGCTGCTTGCTTCCCACTCTGAGCATCTTCCCCGAGTTCCTGCTTTCCTTAGAACTGCCACGTGCACGTCACAAGCCCCAGGAGGAGAGAGAAGGCAGCGAATCAGAGCTGATGAAGAGATCCATCACTTAATCTGACATTTCCAGCCACCAGCTCTGATACTGGCACTGCACATACCATGGAGGCTATTCTGCAGTTGGGATCTACATGTAGTGTGTCACGTGGACATAAGTGGGTTACAGCCAGGCCACGTGGAAATGGTTTGCTTACCATCTCACTGGGGGGCAAGGTCACAGACACAGACACGTTCTGCAGCAGAAGACTCAGATAAGGGCCTTGATGGGGCAGCATATAGGACAACTTAATGGGCACTTTTTTATTCTTTCATGGGATGTGAGCGTCGCTGGCAAGGATGACTTATTGCTCATCCCTGATTGACTTTGAGAAGATGGTGGTAAGCCACCATTGAACCGCTGAAGTCTATCTGTTGTAGGTGCACCCTCTTAGGAAAAGAGTTCCAGGTGTTCTCATGCGTCTGCTGCCCTTACCCTTTTGGGTGGTAGAGGTCAGAGGTTTGGAAAAGTGCTGTTGATGGAGCTTTGTACAGTGCATCTTGTATATAGTACACGCTTCATATCAAGATGCTGGGTGCATTGACTGGCCTGCCAAGAAGCTTCCTGACACTGTCAAGTAGCATGGAGGAGTCCGGCTCCAAGTTGTCAGAGGGTGTAGTGCAGAGCTCGTCTTCAATGCTCCCTCTTCTCCATCTCCCTGAGATGCTGCAGACCTATAGATACTGCCACTGCTGCCCCAAACCTATTGCAGCCTTTGTGTGGATGGGTCACCTATCCATCTGCCCCCAGGACGTTGCAGCTACAATCCCTGACAAATTCAGGAACTCACCACATCACCACGAGAGAAGTCCGGACACTTGGCAATAAAGCTCCTAAAAATTAACTTACCTGCAATTTGGGTGCCTGGCCCTTTAAATAACACTTGTGTGCAGCCCATCTTCTGGCAGAACGCTTGTTGTTTGCAGCGTGATCTATGATTTAGTTAACAGGACTAGCGTTGCCCAAATTAGAGAATGTGGCATCATATCAGCTGGTTGAGCTGTATAACGTCAGGATAGCATCAGTTCAAGGCCTTTCAGTGCATGTAAGGGACCCCTACAACACTACCCAAGGGAATTTCTAGCCTACTAAATGGAAGTGGAGAAGAAAAAAGTTAATCTTGAACACTATTCCAAATGAAAGCCTCAACTGCAGAACAAGCTGGCAAAGCAAGGCAGGGAACACCATCATGCATAAAGTGATCAATAACTGAAATGGTCCTCGTGATAAGATAGTGCAGGAAATATATCTTGAGCCAATCAAGATGCAGTTGGATACAGCTCTGGGATGGAGGGCAGGGTGGGAGGCATTATGAGTTTCTATAGAGGAATGAGCTAAAAAGACTAAATGGCTCATCTCATCCGTACTCAGTAAACTATGTAGATTTAAATTACAATTTATTTAGCATCTGCCCCACAAACAAAAACTGAATAAATATTGCGCTACTACAGTTTAATACTCTCCTATTGAGTGAAAGCACTTTGAACAGGCCTTTTCAACAATAGGTGATGTCTCTCAGCTTCAATCCAGATTGTCGCAGCTATGTGTACTGACAATGTATTTCCCGCCAGGTATTAATATTGACCCACAATAAATCAGGATTATGATATTGAGATTTGCTCACATACCAATTTTGAGGTCAAATGTCCAGGCTGGAAGAGCATCTGCATGTGTCACCAAGTCTGTTGGTCCAAGAGGTAATGTGATTTGGATGGACCCTGCAACCTTCACATTTTCTTCAGCAGAAAACAATTGAACACTAATGGCAGCCAGGGGTGTCAGTTCAATGCTCTTCAGTCCTGTAACAGAAATCATTTTCCATTAAAAAACTGTGTAAAACAAGCAAATAAGTCCAAGCTGATATGAAATTATGTTTTTGTAGGAGTTCAAATACGGATTCAGCATTCAGTCAAACTAAAAGGAACACACACCTAATTAACTTTTATTGTTCCTAAAACTTGATGGGGGTCAGGAGGAAATAACAGCTGCAATTTCATAGGTTTCTACTGTGTTGTTTGATTATGCAATAGTGCTCTTTAAATTCTGAAAAATGTAGTTTTAAGACATAATTTTAAATATACATAACAGTATATTTTGCAGAGTAAAATTGGCTACCATTTTAATAAACCATCTTACAATGATCTGTGGATCAGTTTTGGCATCAGTTACTTTCTAAAGTAATCATTTAATGAAAAGTCATGGAGTTTATGCAAAGATTAAACGATGAAGGTAGGATCTCGCCTCCATCTCAGAAGGTTATGGTTCACACCCCACTCCTGATCCTTGAGCGCATAATCCAGTGTGGCACTCTTATGTGTCACTGATAGAATACTGCATTGTTAGAGGTACTGTCCTTTGGATAAAACATTAGATCAGAGACCCATCCGCTTGTTCAGGTGAATATTTAAAAAGTCCCATTGCATTATTTGATGAGAGTTTTTTTCCCCAATGCCTTGGCCAAGATGCATCCCGCAACCAACATCATTAAAATTGATTAGCTGGCTATTTATAATTATTGATGTTTGTAGGGCTTTACTGCCTGCAAACTGGTTGCTGCGTTTCCCTGTATTCTAACATTGGCTGCACTTCAAAATTAATGAATTGGTTGTGAAGTACTTTGGGATGTCCTAGGGTTTCGAAAGATGGGAAATAATTGCAAGTTCTTTCTTCACAACTTAGTGTTAACTTGGGGTGACAGAACGAGGTTTGTACCTGCAATCTCCCCACCAACAGCTTCTAACCTCAAGTTTTGAAAACAAGACAAGAACTTCTTCGCAGTCAGGGAGGGAAGGGATAAACTAACTTAGTCACGTCTTCAAAGGGATATGTGGAATAGGATTCTGAGGAGGAAAAAAATAAATTAACAATGGAAAAGAATACTAAAATGTATGAATAGTGCCAAGATGATGTAATTTCCCTGGTTGACAATTTTAGTGGAAACATTTGGGCAGAACACAAGAAGGGAAATATGGCTTCTTGTGCTGACACTATCCCCAAGATTACTGACTGGATGAATTTCACTACCCACAAGTCAGCATGTAAAAAAAAGTACTGTTATCATTTTAATCTGTACACAAAGTGTGGCACTATCACCAAAAAGTAGCTCCAGGTAGCTAATTTACAGAATCATAGGATGGTAACATTACAGGAAGCCATTCCGCTCATCGTGTCTGTGCTGGCTCTCTATAAAACTTACTCAGCTAGTCCCTCTACTCCGCCTTTCACCAAAACCCTGCAAATCTTTTCACTTCAGCTAATTACCCAATTGCCTTTTGAAAGCCGCAAATGAATCGGTCTCCGCCACACTTTCAGGCAGTTCCAGATCCTAACCACTCGTTATGTGAAAAGGCTTTCCCTCATGTCGCCTCCAGTTCTTTTGCCAATCATCTTAAATTAACATCCTCTCGCACTCAACCGTTCCACCAATGGGATTAGTTTCTCCCTGTCTACTCTGTCCAGGCCCCTCATGATCTCCATTAAATTTCCTCTTAACCTTTTCCACTCTAAGGAGAAAAGCCCCAGCTCACCAATCTATGCCTCACGACTGAGGTCTCTCATACCTGGAACTATTCTCGTAAATCTTTTCTGCACCTCGCTAAAGCCTTCACATCCATCAGAATTGGACATAGTACTCCAGTTGAGGCAAGACCAGTATTTTATAAAGATTCACCATAACATCCTTGTTTTTGCTCTCTATGCCATAAAGTCCTGGATCCCACATGCCTTGTTAACTGCTTCCTTAATCTGTACTGTTACCTTCAGTAATTTGTAGCATGTCTCTCTGTTCCTGCTGCTTGTTTAGAATTGTACTCTTTATTTTTTGTTGCCGCTCCTCACTTCTGACAATAATGTATCACTTCACTGTATTAAATTTCATCTGCCACAAGTCTGTCCACTCCACCAGCCTGTCCATGTCCTTTTGAAGTCCACTATCCCCCTCACAGTTCACAATGCTATGGTAGTAGCCAGGACAATTTCCCACATAGCTAGCTTCTTTCTTCAATTGTGTCACTCTGCACAGACTCAGCACTTCTGCACAGGAAGAGGAAAGACAAGCTATTACAACAGTAGGTCTACTAAAAGGCTCAATTTTAACAGAATCCTTTCACTTCCTGCATGGAAGCTGTGATAATCCTGCCTTCCAATATCATTTGCTTGACTTCTTTTGCTTCAGTGCAAGGAAAGGAAGAAGAATTAGTACAGGATTCCAACTTAGTCAATAAAACACAATCAGGCAGGCAGTTAAGAGACCCAGAGGCAAATTTACAGCAGCAGGTTTACCAAGGGCCACGATGGCAGGGATGTTAGGAGTAACACTACTATAATGAAACACAGAATGATAAGATAGAGTATGATGATTGCAAGAAGTGATTAAAACTTTACTTGATTTGTTCATTAAGGTTCCCATTGTATGGATAAAGTTGTCTGTTCCCCAGGGAGGCTGTGGCGCTGTGAGATAGGCTGTTAGGTTAGAAACATAGGTGTTCTTCGGTAATCTCAGTAATCCTTTTGGAAACTGGACACTGGGATATCTTCGGTCATCTAAAAAACACAAGAACCTTCATTACAAATGGAAGGAAAAGAGCAGCCTGAACTGCTGTGTGTTGTTTAATTAGGTGATGTTGTTCTATTTGGCAGTAAGGTTGGCTGACTAATAGCTTTAAATTTAGTAAGGCTGGTAATCAATATTAACATTATTTCATACTTTTTAAATAAAACTAGAATATACATGGAAAACATGAACTTAAATTGAGCCATTTAAAGGCATATTCCCAGCATATTGTGAACTTGTTGCTCTTACACGATGATCCTATACGAATCTTCACTCTAATACACAGTAAGACTGAAAAGTATCTCATATCGTGAGACATACTTGTATTACAGTTGTACGTCTAATTTAGGGCACTGAAGCACTGGGAACAACATATGATGATAAATACTTTCCTTTAAATAATGACCAAATAGTTTACTTGCTCTTTGGTCTTACAAAGCAGAAGATCGAGAGCATGAGAAATATGTACTCCACTCATCGGTGAGTTTCCTCCACAGATCGTGTACAATTTAGCCCATTACATGTGCTAGTCAATTGTTCAATGCCCTGGAAGAAATGACATGCCACAGCCAAACTGCCAGGAAGGTGAAACTCTCATGAAATAATACCCTGACCTCCAAAATACCTGTTGAAATATCAGGACATCACCCAATCCTTACAGTTTACACCTTCTGACTCAGACTTTTGCACTCTTCCCATTGACTTCTACATTTTAATATTGATCACTAAACTGGGAAAGTGTTCTACATGTCAAGAACCAACTTGATAGCACAGAATTTACGAAAGAAAATAAAATCAAAACATCTTCAAAGACTATGAAATAAATAAAGGATTAGATTACATGCCTACATAGGAATAAGCCAGATGCTGGATGGATTTTCTTTCTCTAGAGAGTGGGGAGCTTCTGGAATGCATGGATGGTAGTGAGAGCAGACTCGCTGCACACCGTAAAGAGGGAGCCAGACTGGTTTATGGCTGAGGCAGAGACTGCACCACATGGAAGGTAAGTGGATTAACCGATATCATTTGCCAAGTCAATGTGATCTCCAGATCTAGTTTCAATCATCTCGGGTGGGGGGAAGGGGAAAAAGAGGAATTTTCCAGAATATGCCCCTCCACCCCCCAGCCCTGTTTTTTTTTGTCTCTCAGGTGATTACAGGGTGGGTAGCATTAGGGTGAGGGGTGGGGGTGGTGAAAGAGACAGAGTTAGGGCTATATCGCTAGAACGAGAACTCCAGGCGTCACGAACGCGAGTCAGTCTTGACAGACTAGCTGAACTTTTCCTATCCTTCTTTTCCATACTATTATTAAATAGTTGAAATTGTAATATCAAAAGTCAAATTAAGCCAGACAAGGAGGGTAGCGCAAGACAAGGAAGGTAGCACAGCATTAAGCTTATTTACTAAATTAGCAGCATTTGTTGCTATCTACCGACCATATCATTCAACTGCTTCATTTCTCAATGCAAATCTCAGCCCTGTAACAACACCATCTGTTAAAGCATAGGCCTCACTTGCTGCTTTCACCAATTTCAAATTCCCACTGGTCATGTCCCAGTTACACCTCCGGCACACACCAAGCACTGCAAATATTTTTGAAATGTGAATACGCTTCTCAATGTGTCCTCAGGGTTAATATGTTTCTGCAGTGCCACCCACCCCCACTTTCAGCTGAGATCATTGTTTCCAATGCTCTAATCCGCATTTCTTTGTTGGGAGAGGGGAAAGAACACAAATCCTGCTTTGTAAAACTGATTATCTTGTCTGTGTCTCACATACTGCAATTAAATAATAATCTTCAAAATAAGCATTTTATTCCGATAGTTCAGGTAAAGAGGTATTGATAATAGATTTAAACAAGGATATTTTCAGTTTAAAAAAAAGCTTCCTACCTCACATCACACAGAAACAAAATACAAGGTTAAAAACCATTGTCCCCTATGGTATATCATAATTCCCTGTATTTATTGCCCCTGTGGATACTCAAGGCAGAGTGGTGCTCCAAGGCTAGGTAGGCTTTTCCTGACTTTGGCAAATAGAAATTGCTAATCAAGTCAGTCTCAAATCCCGAATCCTAGGTTTTCCTATGTTGCTACTCCCTGGCACATCTGTTACAAGTACTACTTGAATCTGCCCCAGCTGTCACAATAAAGTTTGCGGTGTTTCAGAATTTTGGACAATGCTGCCTATAGGGGCTTTTGGTATGCTGTATGTTATCTACCATTATACTATGCATTTAGTTTAGCTTTCAAGGGGATGAGTTAACGGGAACTCCAGGCCTGGCAAGTGCATATTAAATTTCAGAGCAGGCATCTGAACCAGAGACAATTAATGATATTCGAGGGCCTATTCACACTCATTGCTGAGAATTCTATTAATTTGAACTCCACTGTTAGGCTGATAGATTGCAGCAGGAGGCCATCAAGCAGCAAAGTGCTGAATGAACAGGAGGCGACAGGGAGAGGATATTCTAATACAACGCAGAGGAGTTATCATTTAAGTTAGGAAAATGATTCACTGAAGTGGGGCAGTATGTTGTTTCCATTATTTTCATACCATTACATAAAAATAAGACTTAGCCATTTAAACCAAGTGAATCTGATAAGAACCGTTGCTCTGGGTGGGTGTTGTTTTAATAAAGCACATTAATGATTAGAACCATCCCTCACCTCTTTTGTTAACTCTAGCCACCTCGTGAGGTATTGAAGTGATACACATGCAAGAACCACCCAAAGCAAAGGGGGAAGTTATTATTTACCTCTTGGTTACTGGGTCATAAATGTGCATATAGGGCAGCACAAGTCAACTCTCATAAACGTAAGACCTTCAGATCATTTATGGGAGAGTTCTACACCACCAAATCCAAGGAGGTATTGACAGTAAACCCACATTTATAACAAAACCCAAAATGGGAAGTTTCCGGAGGGAAGGTGCATAAATATAACTTTTATAACTATAAATAAAAACTATCATTTGAGGTCTTGTCAAGTTTTTAGTACTCCACCAAACATTGTTCATCAATGTACTTTTGTTCACAACAGTAAAGGTTATAAAGTAAACTATGAGGGAAAAAAAAACAGCAAAAACGATTATTTACCCCACCTACCAATCTTTCCTCCTGTGATTAAAATAGTGTCTTCAAATAGCCAGAGATTTGCTCGGCTTTGTGGAAGCATTGAAAGAGTTACAGCCGCAAAAACTGAAAAGTAGAAATAATAAAATTATAATAAAATAAATCTCCACAGCAAAAATTTAGTAGTACAACACCTGATTTAAGTAACACTTAAACTGTTCATAAAATAGTGAAAAGTCCAAAATCATGATGTTTCTTTCCAAAACTGTAACCAAGTCACCAATTAAATACTATCTAATCAAAGATCCTCTACAAAACCTTTCTTCACTGCCTCAATGCAGTCAACTAATAAAAACATGGAACTCAAATGAGATTTCAGGAACAGGGTGCGACAACTGAGGTTAAAAGCATTAAACAAAGTACTGTCAGGGCATTCTAATAAGCAAACTGCTGCATATTGTTGGCATCTCACAACAATGCACGTGCAGTGGCCCTGTCCACCAGCTAAAAGTTGAGGCCAAGGTGTCGCTGCAGGCTCTGGAAGCCATGACTGGATTGACTGGTCCTTGGGCTATTAGTTGCCTAAGGTCCTGGAGGAGGACGTCCCACCTCCAAGAGCCGCCAGCTAAAGGGCCGGCAGCTCTCCAGTCCCAGCAGCGACATCGGGAACGGTGGCCACTGCTGGAACTGCAGCAGTCCACCACGAGGAGCGGCATAGAGGCCAAATTCAAAGGTGAGTCAGAGGGCAGCTTCCATCCAAACTCTTCCCAATGTGAGCAGGTGGGAAAGCAACTACATCAATAGGTGTTCTATAGTTGGCTGCCAACAGTGAATGAACCTTTCATTCTAATCCCTCTCTTTGGAAGGTTGTACACAAGACATTCCAAGGTTGAGCCTACAAGTGGGTAATTGGTACGACTACCTCATATCTTGAAAGAACAATTCCTATGTTATTTTTTAAGTTACTTCAGATAGACAGGATGGAGAAGAACGGGATGATTAATTAAAATTGGAGAAAGATAAAGCAACCGTTTACCTGGCACTCTTTGGGTTTTCCAAGGCAAGGATGCTAGTAGGTAGCCTCCTTTACGTGCTGTGACAGTCAGGGTAAGGCCCAGCTTGTAAGGTACTTTGAAAACAACTCCGCCACCATCCTCAGTAAGGGCTGAGTTAGTCTTTGTGTAGTTAACAAAGACATCAACAATGACCTGATCCAGATAATGACGAGTGACCACATCGTTTATCTGTACCTTCAAGGTAAATAATGACCCTGAAACAAGAGAAGATTAATGCAGTTTTTCTAAAGCATCATTAAAACTAGATCATACTTGTGATTTCTTTTGAAGTGGTTGATTTGTGCTTGACTCTCCATCACACAGACCAGTATTATTTTATAGATGTTGGGCATCTTTAGTTCTGTGTAATTACGTCCTGAGTAAATTAATTCAATGAATTTTAGCCTGAAAACTACAGATGTTTGGGACCAGAGTAACCCTTAAAAGTGTATCTTTAAAAATTTTATTAAACGTTTTGATTGGCACGTTTGGTCTAAATTGATTTTCCACGATATTTAGCAGTCCTTGTTGAGAAGGAGATGGAGAGCTTGTTGTTCACAAGCTGGAGGCTACAATGAAAATCTCATTGGACAAACACAAATATCTGGTGGGGTTGAACAGCCGCTTTGAATGAAAATGGTTTATACTTCCACTCGGAGAACCAAGTGTCCAATCGTTCTACAGCATTTAATTGGCAAAATATTTTGTTGTATGCCTGGTTACTACTGTGAAATACATTAAAATGCTTTCTTCCAAGTAACACAAAATACTTTCCACCATTTTATCTGCTACTATGAGACAACAAACCCACACCACTGGAATTATGAACCCAAAGCAGCAACAATTTCTATCTACTCGATTCTTATTCACTGCTTTAAGTATCAAGGAAATGATTGACAATTATTTTTATCACTCCCTTGACAAATTATTGATACCAGTTTAAAGCCTTGCTCAGTTTGAAATACATTCATGGTTATAAGCTCCTGTCAAAGTATTGACATTTATTTCAACACACTGGGAGAAAATTCTATAATATGGGACTGTTCAGATGGTAGCAAAAAACTGTAAATAAAGTGAAAAGAAGTTTCTAAAGTCTCATGTAAACCCAACGACTGGACAAACACAAATAGCTAAACCTACATAAATGGTCTACACTATTTAGCTGGGATAAATGTTCTTTCTTACTTGCAAACAGATTAAGGTCAGACATAGATTCACCAAAACAAAGAATAAGAATACAGGTAATAGAAAGGGAAACCCAAACATTCCAACTTTGCAATGAGATTTGGAACCTCACACAAGTGATCATGATGAATTGTTGCATTATTTTATTAAGCCATCTTAAATTACTTCACAAGAGTCTTGAATATCATAAGACATTATGGGATAAACTTTACAAATTAGTGTTCCTGGCTCAGAGCTCCGCAGGCCTTAACTTTAATGACCAGAGAAAATCATTGGTTGCACTGGCTTCCATGACCAACTTTGCAGCCTGTCCTTTTGTTGAGCAAGGCGTTGTACTGAAATCAATGTGTAAGATGCATCCATATGCAACATAAATATCAATAACAAATACTGAAGCCCTCCAGATCTTACATAAAGCAATTCTTATGGACTAAGAAAGTTTATCATAAATTAGACACTCATCTTTGATGTTCAAGTGTATTTTAATTGTATTTGACTTGCAATTGGTGAAAGCCACATGCATTTTCTCAATGCGCTTACAGTGAATTGTTGAAAGGGCAAATTGCTGGATGCCACTTTGAAAAGCTGGACTTGAGGGCAAGATCAGTGAACTGATTGCAAGTGCTTCACTGTGCTTTTTCTATTTAACTAAATGCTTTAAGAGAACTTAAAACTGCCTCCCTAGACAAACATTTATGCACATGCCAATAGGGGTGTTCTCAGGCACAGGTCAACAGTGGGGAATGGTGGGGCAGGGAGGAAAAGTGAGATACAATGGGCAGTAAAAGTAAAAAGGAAGGTACAAGCACTTGAATGGATAGAAATGGGAGCAGGAGGATGGAGGTAAAGAGGATGAAGGCTATTAAGCTTTTGTCATTACGTCACAGAAACTTAACAAAATGGTTTCCTCAACTGTAAATTCAGTAAACATTGAATCATAGAAATTTATGGCACATGAGCCCATTTTGCCCGTTGTGTCCACGCCATTCAAAAAAAGAGCTATACAGCCTAATCCTACTTTCCAACTTCTGGTCCGTAGCCTAGTAGGTTACACCACTTCAAGTGCTTTATTAAATGTGATGAGGATTTCTACCTCCACAACCCCTTTAAGCTGCAAGTTCCAAACCCCCACCACCTTCTGGGTGAAAATTTTCTCAACTCTCCTCCAATACTTCCATCAATTGCTTTAAGTCTACACTCCCCACCCCCCATTGTTGGCCTCTCTGCTAAGGGAAATAGGTCCTTCCTATCCACTATCCAGGCTCCTCAACTTTATACACCTTAATTAAATCTTATCTTAGTGTCCTCTGTTCCAAAGAAAACAACCCTAGTCTATCCAATCATTCCTCAAGGATAAAATTCTCCAGTCCTGGCAACATCCTCATAAATCTCCTCTGTACCCGCTCTAGTGCGAGCACATCCTTCCTATATTGTAGTGACTAAAACTGTCTGCAGCATTCTAGTTGTGACCTAACTAGTATTTTATACAGGTCTGGCATAATCTCCCTGCTCTTATGTTCAATGCCTCAGCTAAAAGGAAGTATCCCGCAGGCCTTCTTAACCACCTTATATACCTGTCTTATTGCTTCAGGGATTTATGAACATGCAATATTCCTCTACATGTCTCTGTAATCTACCATTTACTGTGTATTCTTTTGACTTGTTTGCCATCCTCAAATGTGTTATCTTACAAGTGCTATGTTTTTGCCCACATGACCAGTTCATTGATATCCTGCAGTCTACAGCTTTCTTGTTCACTATCAGCCACACAGTCAATCGTGTCATCTGCAAACTTCTTAATTATACCCCTATATTTAAGTCTAAGTCATTGTTATGTAACATAAAAGCAGGGACTTAGTACTGTGCTCTGCGGAACCCCACCGGAAACAGCTTCCGGTTCCAAAAATAAATGTCGACTAATGCCTTTGTTTTCTGCCACTGAGTCAATTGTAGATCAAACTTACTACTTTTCTATGGGTCCCTTTTACTCTGCTGACCAGTTATGTCATGGGGGAACCTTGTCATAAACCTTGCTAAATTCCGTATTGACATCAAACGTGCTATCCTCATTAGCCCTTCATGTTACCTCCTTAAAAAGTTCATTCAAGCGAGTCAGACATGATCAATCCCTAACTTTATTAATCCATGCCTTTCTAAATGACAATTAATACTTTCTTTCAGAATAATTGCCTGAAATTACTTCATCTATTCCTTTTTCCCGTTTTAAAACAATGGTACAATGTTAGCAGTACTCTGGTGCCACAACTGCAACCAAAGAAGATTGGAAAATAATGGTTAGAGCCGCCACTATTTCCTCCCTTACTTCTCAATAGTCTGGGATACATTTCATCCAAGCCTGGTGGTTTATATACTTACAAAGATATTCCTTAACATCTCCTCCGTCATTATATTTATCCCACCTAATATTTAATTTAATTCCAGCCCCGGGAGCAGACTGGGAAGTGGTGGAGGTCAACCTCCTCGCCCTAGCCTGCCTGACTGGCCCTGGTGAGACTGACACACTTACCTCCATCCCAGGACCTCCTCCATTGTTGCTGGTCCTGGCTACTGCACTCAGTGGTGCTGCTGGGACTGAAGAGCTGTCGGTCCTCTGAGTGACCAGCAGCTCCTGGAGGCAGGATCTCCGTCCTTAAAGGGACGGAAGCGCCAATGCCAGGCACCAAATTGCCCGAAGTGCATGGAGTTGTATCAGAGCTACCGCCAAAGCCATTAAATTCAGAACAATGTCTGCATCATCCCCTCTTTCGTGAAGAGGGGTGCAAAATATTCATTCAGAACCATGCCACATCTTCCACTTCCACACACAGGTTATCCTTTTGCTCTTTGTGTAATTTATAAATTATCTTTGGGTTTTCTTTGATTTTAGTCATTGAAGTGCGTGATGTTTGGGGCGCTAGTAAAGGTGGCAAGAGGGAGCATGAGGTGATGGGTAAGAACTTATAGGCTTTACGGGCAACTTACAAAGTAGCTATCCACCTCAGACATATGGCTTCAATGACAGTTCCCAAACGTCAAAGCTTTTGCCCAGGAGAGAACTCCCTTCCTACCAGTTCCATTTTAAACATGACAGGCAGCAGAGTCTGCTTTGTCTAATTAATTGAATGTTTGAAATGTCTACCACTTCCAAGGAACCCCCAGGCAACTTTTAAACCAGATTGGTTATTGCACTGGAACTACACTCTTGGTGCTGTGAAATAGCAGAGGTGATAGACTGCTTCTCTAGAGAGTCTCTCATCTCTTTCCACTGTAATCAGTTCAGGTCCTTACTGCAGGTTTACCATGAAATTTTAACACTGCTCATCAATGAAAAACTTTAAACACATTTACAAGCAGATCTCATTTGCATTAAAACCTTTCCAGCCAAGATTTCCGTTTCCTATGAATTTATTTCTTTTCCACTTCCTTAATGGAAAATAAGGAGATGGCAGATGAATTGAACAGGTATTTTGCATCAGTCTTCACTATAGAAGATATAAGTAACATTCATGAAATATCTTCAAATCAGGAAATGGAAGGCAGGGAGGAACTCAAGAAAATTACAATCACCAGGGAAATGGTATTGAGTAAATAGCTGGAGCTGTGGGGTGACATTTATTGGGGTTCTTTGCAGTAGTAACATGTGCTGTGGATAGAGGGAAACCAGTGGATGTACTTAGGTTTCCAGAAGGCATGTGATAAGATGCCACATCAAAAGTTATTACGGAAAGTAAAAGCTCACAGTGTTGGGGGTAACACATTGGCATGGATAGAAGATTGGCTAGCTAACAGGAAATATTCAGTAGGCAAAAAGGGCTCATTTTCTGGTTGGCAAGATATAATGACTGTGTGCCACAGGGATAAGTGATAGTGCTTCAACGTTTTACAATTTATATAAATGACTTGGATGAAGGGACCAAAGGTACGGTTGCTAAATTTGCTGATGACTTAAAGATAGGTAGGAAAGTAAGTTGTGAAGAGGACATAAGGAGGGTACAAAAAGTGTGGAGGCAAAAATCTGGCAAATGAAGTACAATGTGGGAAAGTGTGAAAGTGTCCATTTTGAAAGGAAGAATTAAAAAAAAACAGCATATTATCTAAGTGGTCAGATTTCAGAGCTCTGAGATGCAGAGGGATCTGATGTCCTAGTGCATGAATTGCAAAAGGTTAGTATGCAGGTACAGCAAGTAATTAGGAAAGCTAAACCATAAGACATAGGAGCAGAAATTAGGCCATTCGGCCCATCGAGTCTGCTCCGCCATTCAATCATGGCTGATAAGTTTCTCAACCCCATTCTCCCGCCTTCTCCCCGCAACCTTTGATCCCCTTACCAATCAAGAACCTATCTATCTCGGTCTTAAATATACTCAATGACCTGGCCTCCACAGCCTTCTGTGGCAATGATTTCCATAGATTCACCACTCTCTGGCTAAAGAAGTTTCTCCTCATCTCTGTTCTAAAAGGTCTTCCCTTTACTCTGAGGCTCTGTCCTCGGGTCCTAGTCTCTCCTACTAATGGAAACATCTTCCCCACGTCCACTCTATCCAGGCCTTTCAGTATTCTGTAAGTTTCAATCAGATCCCCCCTCATCCTTCTAAACTCCATCGAGTATAAACTCAGAGTCCTCAAACGTTCCTCATATGTTAAGCCTTTCATTCCTGAGATCGTTCTTGTGAACCTCCTCTGGACCCTCTCCAGGGCCAGAACATCCTTCCTGAGCTACGGGGCCCAAAATTGCTCTTAATATTCTAAATGTGGTCTGACCAGAGCCTTATAAAGCCTCAGCAGCACATCCCTGCTTTTATATTCTAGTCCTCTCGAAATAAATGCCAACATTGCATTTGCCTTCCTAACTACCGACTCAACCTGCAAGTTAACCTTAAGAGAATCCTGGACTAGGACTCCCAAGTCCCTTTGCACTCCAGATTTCTGAATTCTCTCCCCATTTAGAAAATAGTCTATGCCTCTATTCTTCCTACCAAAGTGCATGACCTCACACTTCCCCACGTTGTATTCCATCTGCCACTTCTTTGCCCATTCTCCTAACCTGTCCAAATCCTTCTACAGCCTCCCGCCTCCTCAATACTACCTGTCCCTCCACCTATCTTTGTATCATCTGCAAACCTAGCCAGGATGCCCTCAGTTCCTTCATCTAGATCATTAATGTATAAAGTGAAAAGTTGTGGTCTCAACACTGACCCCTGCGGAACTTCACTAGTCACCGGCCGCCATCCTCAGAAGGACTCCCTTATCCCCACTCTCTGCCTCCTGTCAGACAGCCAATCTTCTAACAATGCTAGTACCTTGCCTCTAACACCATGGGCTCTTATCTTACTGAGCAGCCTCCTATGTGGCACCTTGTCATAGGCCTTCTGGAAGTCCAAGTAGATAACATCCATTGGCTCTCCTTTGTCTAACCTACTCATTACCTCCTCAAAGAATTCTAACAGATTTGTCAGGCATGACCTTCCCCAATAGAATATTATCGTATATTGGGAGTGGGACTGAATATAAAAGTAGGAAGGTTATGCTTCATTTGTACAAGGTATTGGCAAGACCACATCTGGAGTACTGTGTACAGTATTGGTCTCCTTACTTAAGGATGTAAATGCATTGGAAGCAGTTCAGAGAAGGTTTACTAGACTAATACCTGGAATGGGTGGGTTGTCTTATGAGGAAAGGTTGGACAGGCTAAGCTTGTATCCACTGGAGTTTAGAAGAGTAATGTGACTTGATTGAAACAAGTGAGATCCTGAGGGCTCTTGACAGGATGGATGTGGAAAGGATATCTCCTCTTCTAGGAGAAGTTAGAACTAGGGGATCAGAGGTAAAAAAAAACAAGAGGTCGTTCATTTAAGATAGGGATGAGGAGAATTTTTTTTTCTCTCAGAAGGTCATGAGCCTTTAGACCTCCCTTCCTCAAAAGGCGGTAGTAGTAGAGTCTTTGAATACAGGTTGAGCATCCTTTATCCGTAAATCTAAAAATCGAACACATCCAAAAACAGCACTTTTATTGAACCTCATCGACCTTTAGCACGGGAAATCTAGTTGCTTGTCTGCACTGTTTACCTTGCGATTTTTGTGGTGAACAAGAATAAATACAGGTACCCTGTATTTATTATCCAGTGGTACATTTTACTTTTCTAGCCATTTTATTTACTTTAGACTATAGCTAGCCTAGGCTTAAGTTATTGTAATGTAAGTAGACCTAGGCCTATATGCGGTATCCGAAAACTGAAATCCAACACGCAGTCGGCCCCAAGGGTGTCAGATAAAGGATACCTAACCTGTATTTTTAAGGCATAGGTAGATAGATTCTTGATAAGCAAGGGGGTGAAAGGTTATTGGGGGTTGGCAGGAATGTGGAGTTGAAGTTGCAATCAAATCAGCCATGATCTTATTGAATGGCACAGCAAGCTCAAGGGGCTGAGTGGTCCACTCCTGCTCCTAATTTGTATGTTTGACTGTATTTCTTTCACAGGGCCACAACGAGACAACTGGTTAACCTGAGTTTTTTGATGAGGTAAGAAATGGCTGATGAAGGTAACACAGTTGATGTGGTGTAAATGGACTTCCAAAAGGTGTTTGATAAAGTGTAATATAGTTGACTTTCTTACAAAGTTGAAGCCCATGGAATAAAAGGGAAATTATTAGCATGGATACAAAGTTGGCCAAGTGACAAGAAACAGAGAGTGAATGGTGGTTTTCCAGACTGGAGGAATGTATACAGTGGGGTTCCCCTGGGACCAGTACCGGGACCATTGCTTTCGTTAATCCATATTAATGACCTAGTCTTGAGTGTCCTGGGCACAATTTCAAAATTTGCAGACGACCCAAAACCTAGAAATATTGTGAACTATGAGGAGGATAGACATAGGCTTCAAGAGGACATAGGCTAGTTAAATGGACAGACATATGGCAGATAAAATTCAATGCAGAGAAGTGCAAAGCGATACATTTTGGTAGGAAGAGCAGGGAGAGGCAATATAAAATAAAGGGCACAATTCTAAATGGAGGGGCAGTCCAGGAACAGCGGAGGAAATGTATACAAATTGTTGAAGTTGGCAGGAGAGGCTGAGAAAGTGGTTAAAAAGGCACAATTCAAGCTTCAAGAGCAACAACTCATTCTTTTACGTGGCACTCTGGTCCCTACACTGGCTTCAGTAGCTTTAGGTCTATCCATTATTTTCCTTCCTGCTGTTGTGTGGTAATGATGGGTGGCAGAAGGGCAGCTGCCTGATATTTCACGTTTTGAACTTTTGTCGAACACCAGTTCCTGGTGTTTTTCTTTCTATTTTTTTTGAGACCAACGAGACCTCTAGGGCAGAACTTTCACTCAGGTTGATCAGGAGGCCAGGGAACTCACAATTCAGGGGTCCTCCACACTGTGGAGTTTTAAACTTTGTAGTGTAACTCTGATGTCAGTGATCAGTTCCCTGCCCGGAAGCCCAGCCTGAGTGGCACTTAAGGTGTAAGCACTTATCCCCTGAAGCCCCCAAAGCCCTAACCTTGAGGAAGCTGCCGAGTTCCCTGAAGCTTGGGACAACACAACCAACAGCAGCAAAAGTTCAAAAATAGAATGTCAATGAGGATCACAGCCTCATTATCATATTTAAAGTTCCAACCATCTCCTTGGAATGGGTTAGCTGCCTATTCAACTTCCAGCTTTGGTAAAAGTGAATTCCAGTTGGAGTCCTGGCACGTTAAACTCCCACAAAAACCAAATCCACTAGTTTTAAGTTGAAATTCAGCCAACTGTGTATTTTTGGTTTTCACTTCCATTACCTGCAATCCTTCTTCTTACTATGTCGCCAAACCACGTCCCCCCCCCTCCCCCAATTCTCTTTAAGTGGCCTCTACCTTGTCTTTCATTGTCTCACTCAAATAACTTTTAGTTTCAGCTAGCAAATTTCTGGGCACTTGCAGGTTATTCAACCTATTAAATATTCCTGCCTCTTACTGTTTCTCTTACCCTGCTCCTCCCTTTCCCCACATTCTCCAGGATCTGGCAGGCTCTCACCTTTGAGACACAGCTGGAACATTATTCAACTTCCCATCTGTGATTGCAGCACCTTCTTTGGTTCTTTCCTCTCTGTACTGTACAAAAAGTCTTGCTCATCTTTCAGTTTTCAATGCTGAGGAAGAGGTACGCTCGAGACATTACCCGCTCTCATCTTTACAAATGTTGACTAAGCTGTTGTGCATTTTAAGCTTTTGCTTCAAGCTCTACTGTGGATAATTAAATGATAAAATAACCAACGTACTAAGTGAACAAGGGAACCAACATCAAATGAAGGCACTAAGGTTACAAGGAAATCGAGAAACAGTTTTTCTCAAGCAACAGACTTTTAGAGTCATAGTGTCATTGAAGTCTACAGCACAGAAAAAGGCCCTTCGGTCCATCGAGTCTGCACCGGTCAAACAAATACCTAACTATTCTAATCCCATTTTCCAGCACTAGGCCCATAGCCTTGTATGCCATAGCATCGCAAGTGCACATCCAAATACTTCTTATATGTTACGAGGGTTTCTGCCTCTCCCACCCTTTCAGGCAGTGAGTTCCAGATTCCCGCTACCCTCTGGGGGTAAAAATTCTTCCTCACATCCCCCCTAAACCTCCTGCCCCGCACCTTAAATCTAAGCCTCCTGGTTACTGATCCCTCCACCAAGGGAAAAAGTTCCTTCCTGTCTACCCTATCTATGCCCCTCATAATTTTATACACCTCAATCATGTCCCCCCTTAATCTCCTCTGCTCTAGGGAAAATAACCCCAGTCTATCCAATCTCTCCTCACAACTAAAACTCTCCAGCCCAGGCAACATCCTGGTAAATCTCCTCTGCACTCTCTCAAGTGCAATCACATCCTTCCTAAAATGTGGATTCCAGAACTGCACACAATACTCTAGCTGTGGCCCAGCCAGGGTTTTATACAGTTCCAGCATAACCTCCCTGCTCTTGCCTTTATCAGCCGAGGCAAAGAATCTAAGTATCCCATATGTCTTAACCACCTTATCTGCCTTCTTAACCACCTTATCTACCTGTCCCGCTACCTTAAGGGACAGTGGACATGCACACCAAGGTCCCTCTGATCCTTGGTATTTCCCAGGGTACTACCATTCACCGTGTATTCCCGTGCCTTGTTTGTCCTGCCCAAGTGCATCACCACACACTTTTATTTTAGGATACATTTGGAGGTTACTAAACATTCAAAATTAGCTAAGCAAATTAATACTACATTGGTTGTTGAGGAGATCAAGATGAGATTTCATGAAAATGAATACTACATTTGTTTGTGGAGTACTAGCTACGTGTGATAGTAGTAGGATCTGTTTTTTTATTTGTTCATGAGATGTGGGTGTCGCTGGCTAGGCCAGGATTTATTGCCCATCCCTAATTGCCCTCGAGAAGGTGGTGGCGAGCTGCCTTCTTGAACTGCTGCAGTCCATGTGGTGTAGGTACACCCACAGTGCTGTTAGGAAGGGAGTTCCAGGATTTTAACCCAGCAATAGTGAAGGAACGGCGACATATTTCCAAGTCAGGATAGTAAGTCACTTGGAGGGGAACTTCCAGGTGGTGGTGTTTCCCTCTGAATGTATTCCAAAACAAGGTTCTATTGCTTGAGAAAAACTGTTTCTCAATTTCCTTGTAACCTTTCTCCCTTCATTGATATGCAGCTCCTTTTGGTTGCCTTGTACACTTAGGACGTTGGTTATTTTAGCATATAAAATTAGAGAGTACATTTTTGGGGAGGAGGAGGAGCTGGGGCAGTCAACATTGCAACACTGGTACACAAGCAACAAAGCACTAACTGTACACAAAGTCCCCATTTTAAGTCATTCCACTTTAATGTCCATTAGTTAGTTAATGGAGCCCATATTCATGTTTAACATCGGGAGTTATGTTTAAAGTAATTTCGCGCCAGATTTGACGTGAGACCATGTGGCCTGGTCAGCATCATTTTGGAGCAGCTCCCCTGCCCTCCTTCTCACCAACTCTCTGGCTCGTAGCCTCTCCCAGTCACTGCTGATGCTCTGGCTCGTGCCCTCTCCTGCTCCCTTAACCTCCTGGTCACTGCTGACGCTCTGGCTTGTACCCTCTCCTGCTCCCTGACCCTCCCGGTCACTGCTGACACTTGGCTTTATTTTATATTTTCAAATTTATTTTATTTTAAAAGTTATTTCACTTACCAATATAAGAGTTTAGCAATATAATGTTTTAATGTTATTTTTCTGATGAGAAAGATCCTACAGAATCTAACTACATCTTTTACATAAAGGTGATATAGGGAATATGTGATTCATTTAAAGCTGTTTCACTTAAAGTTACACTTTTCAGGAAGGCAACTAAAATTTTAAGTGAAGACTTACTGTATATACACTAGCAATATAGAATTCTGTTGTTGGTGGTTGGCTAATGTTGCAGGCTAGAAAATCCCAACTTTACAATCATAGATAAGAAGGCAACAAGGGTATCAACGAGAATAAAAGGTAAGTAAAACATAGTCTGGTCCATTTTAACTCCTAATTCTGTTTTGCTATCAACTATTTTCTGGATAACAACCCATCATCTATAGCTTCTTAAAGCAACACTGTGCATTTTACTTTTGACTGTTACATAAATATGATTGATACATTCATTGTTCAACATTCACTGGTTCAATATTATTCAGAAAGAAGCATGATATAATCTGAAAATAACAGATCAAAACATTCATTTTGCAAACAGAAGAATTAAGGTAATTGATGCTCATTAAGAACTACTAAAGGCTATGGCAAGAGCAAGGGTTAACATTTAACATAACCCACTACTGTTACAAGAATTTAAATTGTGGAATATTTATCGTCATAGGTTGAATTATAACTGAAAGAAATGAAATGACGACTGATAGGAAAGAGTGAAGAAATAGCACAACAACAGGACAGAGAACAGCAACTTCCCAGGGGAGGGCCGGCCAGAGGACACTGTGCATCTCTCTAAGCATCTGTCAGGATTCAAGTAACAACTGGAGCCGGTAATTATATTCTTTGCATGAAATGCTGTGATGCAATCTATTTATTGTAAGTGATAAACAGTGTTTGCAGTACCTTATGCTGCTTGTCTACTGTTGTCAACCAGTGTTGCACAGGTATGAACCAAATGATGTAGAAACTGAATAAGGCTTCTAAAAAGTACCGGTTTCCACAGTTACAGGCACTAGTGTCAACCCACTTGGCCATTTATCCATGAAATTAGACAGCCAAAATCACCACTTTCTCAGGTATACTTCATGCTAATATCAATAATCAACTTACTAAGTTACACAAATTTATTCAGAATATATTTCAAATTACTTTGATATAACCATCTAGAATAGTAAATATCTTATTTATTGAAAACATGTGTCCAGCTCTTCCCTTCCACCAATTAGATTGCAGAATCAGAGACTACTATCTTTTCAACCAGTCACATTACAAAATGAGGAACCAGTGGTGGTGCAGAATCATACCACCAAGAAGCAAGATGAAACTGTACTACATATTACTGTAGTATATGTTACTACAGTACTGTAACTAGAGAAAAAAAAATTCAGTTTCACATCCAAAAGAGTATTTACTTGGGCAACAAATTAAGTATACAATTGATTAGGCTCTTTAATATGTGAGGAGGCAAATATTCCACCACCACACAGATTGTAGTAATGCAGGTACAGCTCCTTTCTACCGCCTGCGCAACATGTGCAAATTTTACACAACAGCTGGCTGGATACACGTAAAATTTATATTTAGGTTGCAGTTTCTATCAAGGCCTCTGTTATTTTCACAGGTTTATCAAGTAAAATGAAAACGGCATGCTTGATGCTGTATCGCAGAATCCTAGAACAATTACAGGGCAGAAGGAGGCCACTTGGCCCACTGTGTCTGTGCTGGCTTTCTGCAAGAGCAATTCGACCAGTCCAACTTCCCTGTCCTTTCCCCGGTAGCTCCACAAATATTTTCTCTTCAGATAATTATCTAATTCTCTGCTGAAAGCCATGATTGAATCTGCTTCCACCACATTCTCAGGTAGTGCATTCCAAATCCTAACCACTTTGTTGGTTTTTCCTCATGTTTCCTCTGGTTCTTGTGTCATTCAGCTTAAATCAGTGTCCTGTGGTTCCTCCAACAATGGGAACAGTTTTTCCCAACATACTGTCCAGGCGCCTCATGATTTTGAATATCTCCATCAAATCTCCTCTCAACTTTCTCCTCTCTAAGGAGAGCTGCTTCAACTTCTCCAGTCTATTCACATAAATAAAGTTCTTAATTTCTGGGATCATTCTAGTAAATATTTTCTGGACTCTCACTGATTCCTCTGCTCCTGCACCCCTTTTAGAATTGTATCCTTTTCTTAATATTGCCTCTCCTCGTTCTTCCTACCAAAATGTATCAGTTCACACTTCTCTATATTAAATTTCATCTGTCAGGTGTCCTCCCATTTCACCAGCCTGTCTACGTCCTCTTGAAGTCTATCACTGTCCTCGTCACAGTTCACAATACTTCCAAGCTTGGTATCATCTGTAAATTTTGAAATTGTGCCCTGGACAAAGTCTGAGTCATTAATATATATCAAGAAAAGCAGTGGTCCAAAAACTGACCCCTGGAGAACATCACTGTATACCTTCCTCCAATCTGAAAAACAATTCTTCACCACAGCAAAAACAAAAATACCTGGAAAAACTCAGCAGGTCTGGCAGCATCTGCGGAGAGGAACACAGTTAACGTTTCGAGTCTGAATGACCCTTCAACAGAACAGCTCCGTTTTCTGTCACTCAGCATGCTTCGGACCCATGCTATCACTGTCCCGTTATTCCATGGGCTTTAACTTTGCTGACAAGCCTCGTTATGTGGCACTTTACCAAACGTCTTTTGGAAATCCATGTACAACTCATCAGCGTGCTCGCTTCGGCAGCACATATACTAAAATTGGAACGATAGAGAAGATTAGCATGGCCCCTGCGCAAGGATGACATGCAAATTCGTGAAGCGTTCCATATTTAAGACTTACAACACATCAGCTACATTACCTTCATCAGCTCTCTCTGTTACATCATCAAGAAATTCAATCAAATTAGTTAAACATGATTTGCCCTCAACAAATCCATGCAGTTTTTCCTTAATAAATTCACATTTTCCCAAGTGACCATTGGGTTTTGGAAATGATAATCGGGGACAAAGTTTTCTCATCACTGAGGTTACAACAACTGGCCTGTAGTTGTTGGGCTTATCCTTACACCTTTTTTTGAACAAGGGAGTAACAGTTTCAAATCTACAGTCCTCTACCACCACCCCTTTATCTAAAGAAGATTGGAAGATTATGGCCGATACTTCCGCAATTTCCACCTTTCCTTCCCTCAGGATCCTTAAATGCATCTAATCTGTTCTGGTGACTTACCAACTTTAAGTAAAGCCAGCCTAACTAATACCTCCTAATATCTCCTCTATCAATTTTTAGGCTATCCAGTATCTCAACTATTTCATCTTTCACTATGATTTTGGTAGTAATGTGGGAAATCCTCAGCTCCCAAAGGCAGCTCTGTGCCTTCAGGGAGCTGTGAGCGCACCCGTGCGCATGTGCTGACTCCCGCGCTCGCCCTCCTTCCCCCTCCACCCAACAACCAGGCAGCGCTGAGTGTTTCAGCGTGTGATTGACGCTAGCTTGGTTGAGACCGATCGCGGACGGTGGTGGACTGTTGCGCGGTTGCTCCCGGGTCAGCCCAAGAAGGGGAAAATCTTCCTCCTGTTTGGTCCCTAATTGGCCCCACCCCTCCTTTTACCAGCCATTTACTATTGCCTTGTTTATAAGTTGCTGTGACAAAGGCGTAATCTTTACTGGATATATTACCAGTATCTCATTCTATTGCAGTAATGGCAACACAAAGGAGGCCGATACAACAAAAAGAAACAGACATGATAGTGTCTAACACAAGCAGTATGTACAAGGTATAAACAGCTACAGGAACCAAGCTCAAAATTCTAACCTCTTGGGGGCCCACATGACAGTCAAATAGTTCTAAATTTGCTTTGGCACCCAATTCCAAATTGCTAGATAAGACTGCTGTAACACATTTCCAGGTACACTTATTATTCTCAGTGCTGCTAAGTACTAGCTGTAATATTTGTAGCAATGATTATGCACAGGTCATCTTGAGGTACAATCTTTAGCATTCTTCTATTTTGTATCTACAAGCTTCTCCTCAGTAACATCCATACATATGGGGTGAGCATCTACAGGCACATCCATCAACTTCTGAGCCGCTGTTGGTCTGTCTGCTTATCTGACACCAAGCCATGACCAACCAGAATTATTTCTAGATTAACAATGACAAGACTGAAGCCAATCTGCTTGGTGCCCAGCGAACTTCAGCGCAAGTTTCCAATTGCTCCTCTTCTGTGGCTATTCGCTCAGGTTGAAGCTGCCAGTATACAATGCCAAGTTGAGCTTCAAATCCCTTATCTGATCCATCAACAGTAACATCTAATGGTTCTACTTGTACCATTACCAACATCTTTTGCCTTGCGCCCTCATCCCGTCATCTAATCACTTCTGCCCTCCCTTCCAGACCACCTCCATGGTTTCTTTGCTCTGCACCTCGCCTTTTCACTGGCTCCATCCTTTCTTATAAGCTGTTAAATCTTTAGCCTCTCCCAGTTCTGATGAAAATCATCAACCTGGAACATTAAGTCAGTTTCTCTCTCCACAGATGACGTGTTTCCAGCATTTTCTGTTTCTATTCCACATACTTCCATGTTCATTTCAGTGCGTACACTGCCTATCCTACATCAATGAAACGCTCACCATTCCTCCACTATTTCCGGGCTTGGCTTCGCTTCTTACTGACCTCCTAAATTTCACTCTGGTATTAAACATAGTTTGTGTAATCACCATAATCTTGTCCTATGTTAAACCCTGCTCGTCTATTATCCTTTCTTGCAACTTCCTTTGACTCTCGTAATCCGAAAACCTCACCCTCTCCCATTCACATTCCTCCCTCAGTGTGAACAGCTGTTTGTTAAAACGCTGAATGATTTCTGGAGCAGAGTGAACCAATAAACCATCTAAATATGGCTAAAGGCACATTTTGCTAGGAACCTGATAAATCAGTGATAATACTGAACCACTGTAGTGTTTACCCTTACTAATGGTGAAGAGTCAGACTGTTGTTTCATGTTGTCATTCAGATGGTGTGTAGAAATGCACCTAGCATCATGCTCCTGGTTTATGATAGATCAGAGTACTAGAATTAATTGCAGCCTTATTAGTGACACCCTGGCATACAGAATTCCATTTATCTTCCCAGAAAAATTAATTAAAATGTGGAAGTGTTCAGTGTTGAATGCATATTTAGATTCAGAGGCCTTGAAAAGAGCCAGTGCTGTAGTAGAAAAATTATAATGCAACACTGGCTCTTTTTAGAATCTCTGATAATCTCAGTATGCATTAAGGATTCACTAAACCCAGATACTGGTCTAGAATCACAGAATCACACAGTGCAGAAGAGGCCCTTTGGCCCAAAGAGTCTGCATCGACACATGAGAAACACATGAATCGAATTGGCTGAAGATTGGCATCTGTGATGCTGGGGACCTCCGGAGGAGGCCGAGATGGATCATCCACATGGCACTTCTGGAGAGTGTAGATATTCCTTAAAAATGTTTACTAGCTTCCACTGATTTTCTACTCTTTCTACCAACTTTCAGTCAGTTTAACAATATACACTGCGCAATTGCCACCTTTTGCATATATTTGACAAGGATCTTGGAGAATACATGTACCTGACAGCTTGCACAAGTCAGTTCTTAACACATGGGTCAGAATTTTTACCTTGATGGGCGGGCGGGCCCCACCAGTTCGGTGGCAGGTGGGCAGCTGAACTCAGCTGCCGAAACAGGGCCCGCCGCCATTTTGAGTGGGCGGGCCAATTAAGGCCCACCCAGCAGCCTGCCCAACAGGAAACACTATGCGCTTCCTGTGCAGGGGGGAGGGATTCCCCATCTGTCAAAGTGCACACTTTCGCTGTCTCAGGGAGATTACTGACAGTGTAAAAATCTTTATAAATAGGAAAATATTAAAATTATTAACATGTCCCCCTCATGTGACAATGTCACACGAGATGGGACATGTTAATAAGAAGCACATAGACTTTATTGAAGTTTTTAAAAACGGACATGAAACCTCATCACGCCAGTGGATGAGGTTTCATGTATTTTCAGAAGCTTGCTGGGGATCCTGGCCTGCCCGCCAGCCTTAAGGTTGGACGGGCAGGGCATTTAACAAGCTTAATTATCCTGTCAATGGCCTTAATTGGCCATTGACAGGTTGGCGGGCGGACAGATGATTTCACTGTCCCCCGCCTTCCTCAATATTTAAATGGACCAGGATGACGTCGGGTGTTCCTCCCAACATCAACCCGCGTCATTTTCCTGTCGGTGAGCGGGCCCCGCCCCCAAATCACCGAAGAGAAAATTCTGCAGATGATTTCTGTTCCCCCTCCCTTCCCTGAACAGTAGCACATGAAGAATGTACTCTGGGTGGGGGACTTCAACATCCATCACCGAGAGTGGCTCGTTAGCACCACCACTGACCAAGTTGGCCGAGTCCTAAATGACATAGCTGCCAGTCTGGGTCTGCGGCAGGTGGTGAGGAAACCAACAAGAGGGAAAAACATACTTGGCCTCAACCTCACCAACCTGCCAGCCACAGATGCATCTGTCCATGACAGTATCGGTAGGAGTAACTATTGCACAGTCGTTGTGGAGATGAAGTCCCGCCTTCACACTGAGGATACCCTCCATTGTGTGGCACTACCACCGTGCTAAATGGAATAGATTTCGAACAGATTTAGCAACTCAAGACTACACATCCATGAGGCGCTGTGGGCCATCTGCAGCTGCAGAATTGTACTCAAACACAATCTGTGACCTCAGAATGACACATCGCTCACTCTACCATTACCATCAAGCCAGGGGATCAACTCTGGTTCAATGAGAAGGGTGCAGGAGGGCAAGCCAGGAGCAGCACCAGGCATACCTAAAAATGAGGTGTCAACCTGGCAAAGCTACAACACAGGACTACTTGCATGCCAAACAGCATAAGCTGCAAGTAATAGGCAGAGCTAAGCGATCCCACAAACAACAGATCAAATCTAAGCTCTGCAGTCCTGTCACATCCAGTCCTGAATGGAGGAGCCCAGCACATCAGTGCAAAAGATGTGGCTGAAGCATTTGCTACAATCTTCAGCCAGAAGTGCCAAATGGATGATCCATCTCGGCCTCCTCCTCCAGCATCACAGATGCCAATCTTCAGCCAATTCGATTCACTCCACGTGATATCAAGAAACGGCTGAAGGTACTGGATACTGCAAAGGCTATGGGCCCTGACAGTATTCTGGAAATAGTACTGAAGACTTGTGCTCCAGAACTTGCCACGCCCCTAGACAAGCTGTTCCAGCTACAACACTGGCATCTACCCGGTTATGTGGAAAATTGCCCAGATATGTCCTGTACACAAAAAGCAGGACAAATCCAACCCGGCCAATTACCGCCCCATCAGTCTACTTTCCATCATCAGTAAAGTAATGGAAGGGGTCATTAACAGTGCTATCAAGCAGCACTTGCTTAGCAATATACTGCTCATTGACGCCCATTTTGGGTTCCGCCAGGGCCACTCAGCTCCTGACCTCATTACAGACTTGGTTCAAACGCTGACAAAAGAGCTGAACTCCCTAGGTGAGGTGAGAGTGATTGCCCTTGACATCAAGGCTACATTTGACCATGTGTGGTATCAAGGAGCCCTAGCAAAACTGGAGACAATGGGAATCAAGGGAAAAACTCTCCACTGGTTGTAGTCATACCTAGCACAAAGAAAGATGATTGTGGTTGTTACAAGTCAGTCATCTCAGCTCCAGGGCATCACTGCAGGAGTTTCTCAGGGTAGTGTCCTCAACCCAACCATCTTCAGCTGCTTCATCAATGACCTTCCTCCCATCATAAGGTCAGAAGTGGGGATGTTCGCAGATGATTGCACAATGTTCAGCACCATTCACAACTCCTCAGATACTGAAGCAGTCCATGTCCAAATGCAGCAAGACCTGGACAATACTAAGGCTTGGGCTGACAAGTGGCAAGTAACATTCACACCACACAAGTGTCAGGCAATGACCATTTCCAACAAGAGAGAATCTAACCATTGCCCCCTTGATGTTTAATGACATTACCATCACTGAATCCCAAACTATCATCCTGGGGGTTATCATTGACCAGAAACTGAACTGGACTAGCCATATAAATACTGTGACTACAAGAGCAGGAACTCACCTCGTGATTCTCCAAAGCCTGTTCACTATCTACAAGGCACAAGTCAGGAGTGTGATGGAATACTCCCCACGTGCCTGGATGAGTGCAGCTCCCAGAACACTCAAGAAACTCAACACCATCCAGGACAAAGCAGCCCGCTTGAGTGGCACCACATCCACAAACATTCACTCCCTCTACCACCGACACACAGTAGCAGCAGTGTGTACAGTCTACAAGATGCACTGCAGCAATTCACCAAGGCTCCTTCGACAGGACCTTCCAAACTCACGACCACTACCCTCTAGAAGGACAAGGGCAGCAGATACATGGGAACACCATCACCTGGAAGTTCCCCTCCAAGTCACTCACCATACTGACTTGGAAATATATCGCTGTCCTTCACTGTCGTTGGGTCAAAACTCTTCCTACAGCACTGTGGGTGTACCTACGCCACATGAACTGCAGCAGTTCAAGAAGGCAGCTCATCACCACCTTCTCAAGGGCAACTAGGGATGGGCAATAAATGCTGGCCCAGCCAGCGAAGCCCACATCCCGTGATTGAATAAAAGAGTTGGAAGTTTTTCAGATTAAACAGATCCCAATAATAATTTCTCAGAAGGACCAGAGATTTCCAGCGTAGTAATTCCTATCTTGCCAGCAGGAAGCCCTTCTCCACATTACTTTCATGTTCTAGCAATTTATCCTCAAAGTCTGAATGTTAATCATCCCATGGCGACACAGAAGCCCGCTTTTCTGCCACTAGATTTCAATCAACCACACAGGGATATCACCAATTACAGCAAAAGTGCGAAGTTCAAGTGTTCAGAACCCAGAGACAGAAGAGGACGTCAAGCTCAGGAACAGAAGCAAAATGCAACATGATGCAACTACCCGCAATGCTCTTTCAGCATGATCAATAACTGAGCAGCTCCTGAGCCAGCCACTGCTTTCTGATATCAGGACATAGAGGTACACTTGAATTTAACTCAGTGTCCTTATAGGGAACCTGCCAAATTCCAGAGATTGGAAGTAGTCAGAAAGATTCGGTAAAACACTATGCTCTCTCTGTCCACTGGTTCTGGCAAATCTCACACAGTTACTTTGATGAAAGCAGTGGCTGCACAAGATCTGCTGGCCAGGAGCCCATAGCATAAGCACAATAATTAAGCAGCTTTGGAATTTGTAACAGGTATAACTCTTGGACCTTCTACACGTTTTAATATCCAACTAGACATGACATTCACTCAGTAAACCAACAGGGGCATTATGGCTGATTTAGATTTCAACTTGACAAGCGAAGTGCTTGAAAAACAATACGGCTGTCAACATTGAAAGAATGTTAGACATGACATTTATAACTGATTCCAGTGTTACTGCTTGTAAACCAGATACAGAAGCCTGATTACTTTTACAGTAACAATTATAGTGTAGTTGCTGGTATAGGGGCCACTAGCTACAGTACAGACTCAAACCAGTCAGTGCCCTGCTTGTACTGCCTGGTTTTAATTTGAATTCCCCTTACCAGAAGGTGACTCTGTATATGGATGCTTAATGGCTTGTCCACAGCTCCCGTCTGGTGGCAATTTCGTTATAGTTTAGATGGTGGAGATGGAAGTGTACATGTCATCAAAACTGTTAAATACAATCCAAGCAAGTTGAAAAACGGAGCTCTTTTTAAAAAATCAGCTTCGAAACAGTTGTACTGCAGGCAATGTCAAACCCGGCATGACCTCCTCTGGGGGCTTTCACACAGGTCCTGACATCAATGCTTAAGCTGCAGCACATGCACACATTCTTAGAACGATGAATATCAAAATATTATCACATTTTTAAACTGATTGTGACTCCTTATGGCCAACCTACCTAAGGCGAGAAGTGCAGTGGGGGCGGAATGGAAATTGCTGTTCACTGCTTAAGTTGTGTTCATGAACTATATAGTCAGGGGAAACTGCGTAAAAAGAAATAAGTGTGTGGGGGTTGGGGGGGACTTTAACAGTGGATTGATTTTTAACCATAACGTCCCAAAAAATAGATAATTAATTAACACTTTGGGAGTTCCAGTAATATCTGGTTACAGATAACACTGAGTTCAAACAGGAATGAGAAAGACAGTGACTGAAACCTGACTGGACTTAATCTAACAATCTGGGACCCATCTGACCTGTATTGGAAATGCATTATTGAAATATGATCTTGGTGCCTGATGATCTAATGAGGTACTTAAGTAATTCTGGTTTCCAATGACTCCTATTTTTTAACAGCTTTACAATGACACAATCAAATCTCTTGGGAGGTGGGAGTGGAATACCTGCTTTTTTTTACAATATAAAAATGATAACAAGAAACCCACAATATCATGAAATGTGTCATTATTAACTGATGTGGATTATTCACTGTACTATGAATAACTACAATTAAGTACCTAATGAGGACATTTGGTATTTCTAATAGCATCTCCTTAAAGTGTTATTTAAGACAAGGATGGGCAAGTTTTTGGAGCATTAGACAGCGAGTCCATGTGCACCATCGCTGAGTGGGCTATAAACAATTGAAACGTTTCTCTGTCACAAGTAAAACGCCACAGAAACAGTCTGAACTCAGGTGGAAACTGAGAGGCAGGCAGCTGAAATTGGCTGGGAGTCATTTTGGCTTTCCTGTCAGGAGAAGCCAGCGAGAGGAGGAGCATGGACTAGAAGATGCCCAGGCAGCAAGTTTTCCTTGCAGGGCTAGAAGATATAAGAATGGTCTTCAGAGACCTACAAGAAAAGTTCGAGTCTCCCCTGCCTCTGGCATCTTTCCTTGCAGATTTAGAGACCCTTCTGAAACTCTCCTCTTGTGACTCCCCAAGTGCTGGCACTTGTTCCTTTGGTCCTGGCTGGTGGACTCCTGTCCCTTGGACAATCCACTCTCACCCTCAGACTGATGAGGTAATTTATAGATAGTCTACGAGTTTAAACCTCCTGGGACGCATGTTGTTGATATCGAGGAATTTAGGTGTTCACTCTGGTCTCTGCCCACCCAATTCCCTTCTGAGCTGAAGTCAGGGTTCATGTTCCACAGAATCACTTCTTTTTCTACTTATTTATTCAAGAAACATCTGCAAAATCCAAGCTCCCCCACTTTAGAAATCTGAACCCAACATGGCTAAAAGGTCAAACCCCTGTAGATGCAAGTAATTTCTATCCCCATGTGCTAAAATTTTGAAAATCCTCCCCCACACCCTTAGAAAGTCTGCTCCTCCATTCACAGAAAATTAATCCCACTCACTCCCACGCTCACACAGATCCTGTGCTTCACTTCCCATTTTGCTCTTCATTTCCTGCACTGGTCAGTCCATTTGTCACCCGCTGACCTCTGCTCCTTCACCCTAGTTCACCATGGCCTGCTAATGCTGCTCACTGATGCCATCTTTCCACTTCCAATGCCGCTGGTGTCATTGCAAACATAATTGTTGACACTCACTGTGAATCTGTCTCCCAGGTCAGCTGTATCCTGTCCCAACATATCCATTTTGACCAATGTACTGTCACCGATCTATCCCTTTGTGGCCAGTAAGAATGTAGAGAAGTGCACAATATAGAAACTTCAATATTTTTAAATCTTCCTGGTCAGGATGATTAGCAAAGATCAAATGGTGCAAAAGGTTTAGTCCTTCATGGATCTAAAAGCAGTCTTTTTCCGTCCTCAAAACCAAGGAATGTCAGTAGCATAGTCAGATAGTCTTCATCACACACCATGGAGAATAAAACAGTAGGTCAGGTGAAATGAGCTTTGGCCCATATGCTGTTTAGGATAATGTCACTCAAATGTATTCCATATATACATTTTTTTGGTTTACCCAGTCCAAGTCCCAAGTCACATCGACTGAGGCATGACAGCAAGCCTAACCGGGTCCATAACTGCACTACACTCTGTGACAAGCATGCTCAGACTGTTGGAGAGCAGGAAGGAAAGTAAGTATTAATAAATTAGCCGGTAATTATAGATTGTCTTTCACCTTTATTCAAGGCAGAGTTAGACAGATTTTTGTTCAGCAAAGGAGTTAGAGGTTATGGAGGGCAGACAGGAAAGTGGAGCTGAGACCACAACCAGATCAGCCACAATCTATTGAATGGTGGAGCAGGCTCAAAGGGCCAAACTGCCTATTCCTACTCCTATGCACCTCTTAAAGATGCTCCAAATCACTTCATAGGCAAATGTGGCAGCTTTTTTTTTTGTTTTATTCATTCACGGGATGTGGACATCGCTGGCTAGGCCAGCATTATTGCCCATCCCTAATTGTCTTTGAAGTGGCAATTTGGTTAATTTGTGCACAACAAAGTCTCAAAAACAGCAATGAGATAATTAAATCACTGATCTATTTTTCTGACGGTGCTGGTCGAGAGACAAATTTTGGTCAGAACATGGGGAGAACTCTCCTGCTCTTCTTCAAATAATATGTCATAGGATCTTTTACGTCAACCTAGCCAGGCAAAGGGGGTCTTGGTTTAATATTTCACCCAAAAGATAGCATCTCCAATATTACAGCACTCTTTGAGCGCTGCGCTAAAGTGTCAGCCTGAAAAGAATGCATGCTCAGGTCCTGCATTTGAGCTTAAACACAAAATTGATTCAAATTTGAGAGCACTGCCATTTCAGCTCCAGATGAAGGCAGGAAGGAAAAGGTGGTGGGGTAGCTTTGCTAGTACGAGATGGAATAAGTATGATAGCAAGAAATGACCTTGGATCGGAAGATATAGAATCCATATGGGTGGGGGTGAGAAATAACAAGGGGAAGATGACACTGGTGGGAGTAGTCTACTACAGTAGCTATACTGTAGGGCAGAGAATAAATCAGGAGATAATGAGGGCATGTAAAAAAGGCAGTACATTAATCATGGGTGACTTTAATCTTCATGTAGGTGGGGAAAATCAAATTGGCAGAGGTAGCCACGAGCAAGAATTCATAGGGCAGAATTTAGCCCTCGATGGGCGGGTGGGCTGCTGAACTCCGCCACCGAAACGGGCCCCGCCGCCATTTTGAGTGGGCGGGCCAATTAAGGCCCGCCCAGCAGGAAGCGCTATGTGCTTCCTGTGCGGGAGGTGGGGGAGGGATTCCCAACTGTCAAAGTGCGCTCTTTCGTTCATGCGCTCGTAAGAGCACACTGCTCCCTGTCTCAGGGAGAGCACTGACAGTTTGATAAAAACTTAAAAAATAGAAAAATAAAAAAATTAACATGTCCCCCTCATGTGACAATGTCACACGAGATGGGACATGTTAATAAATATAACTAAACCTTTATTAAAGTTTTTTAAAACAGACATGAAACCTTGACCTGCCAGTAGATGAGGTTTCATGTTTTTTCAGAAGCCCACTGGGGCTCCTGGCCTGGCCGCCAGCCTTAAGGTTGGACGGGCAGGGCCTTTAATTGTCTTAATTATCCTGTCAATGGCCTCAATTGGCCATTGACAGGTCGGCGGGCAAATAGCTGATTTCACTGTCCGCCCGCAATCCTGAATATTTAAATGGGGCGGGGTGACGTCGGGGGTTTCCCCGACGTCATCCCGCGTCATTTTCACGTTGGCGAGCGGGCCCCGCCCCCAACTCGCCGACGGGAAAATTCTGGCCATAGAGTGTATTCAGGACAGTTTCCTTGAACAATATGTTCTGGATCCAACCAGGGGTCAGGCTATTTTGGATCTGGTAATGTGTTAGGAGGCAGGTTTAATAAATGATCTCAGAGTAAAAGATCCCCTAGGAAACAGTGACCATAACATGGTTGAATTTAGCATTCAGTTTGAGGGTGAGAAACTTAGATCGGAAACAACTGTAATAAACTTAAATAAGGGTAATTACAAAGGAATGAGGGCAGAGTTGGCTGGAGTGGACTGGGAAAGGAGTTTAGCAGAAAAGATGGCTGACAAACAACAGCAGACATTTAAGAAAATAGTTCATGACTCACAACAAAGACATATCCCAGTGAGGAAAAAGGATTGTAGGAAGGGGATAAACCAACCATGGTTAACCAAGGAAGTTAAGGATAGTATCAAAGTGAAGGAAAAAACATACAATGGAGCAAGGATTAGTAGTAAACTAGAGGATTGGGAAAATTTTAAAAACCAACAAAAACCAATAAGACCAAAAAAAGAGGGAGAAAATAAACTTTGAGGATAAACTAGCAAGTAATATAAAAATGGGCAGTTAAGAGCTTCTTTAAATATATAAAAAGGAAGAGCGAGGCCAAAGTGAACATAGGCCCCTTAGAGAATGAGGCTGGGGAAATAATTATGGGAAACCAGGAAAAGGGCAGAGGTGTTGAATAAATGCTTTGCATCAGTCTTCACGGTAGAAGACACTAATAGCGTTTCAAAAATACTAAATAATCAAGGGGCAAAAGTGGGGAGGAAATAAATACAATAACTATCACGAGAGAAAAAGTGCTAGGGAATCTAATGGGGCTAAAGGCCAATAAGTTCCCTGTACCTGATGGGTTGCATCCTAGGATATTAAAGGAAATAGCTACACAAATAGTGGATGCATAGGTAGTAATATTCCAAGGATCCTTAGATTCTGGAAAAGTCCCAAAAGATTGGAAAACTGCCAATGCAATGCCCTTATTCAAAAAGGGAGGGAGACGAAAAACAGGTAACTATAGGACAGATAGCTTAACATCGGTCATTTGGAAAATGTTAGAGTCTGTTATAAAGAATGTAATAGCAGAGCGTTTAGAAATGCATAATATAATCAAGCAGAGTCAGCATGGCTTCATGAAGGGGATATCATGCCTGACAAATTTATTAGAATTCTTTGAGGAGGTAACAAGCAGGATAGATAAAAGGGAACCAGTATATGTAATATATTTGGATTTCCAAAAGGCATTCGATAAGGTACCGCACATAAGGTTACTTAAGGTAAAAGCCCATGGTGTTGGGGGTAGTATATTAACATCGATAGTGGATTGGCTAACTAATAAAAGACAGAGGGCAGAATTTTACGGCCCTGTTTCGGGCGGGGACAGGGCCGTAAAATGCAGCGGGCCATTATAAATCCCATTGACGACAGCGGGAACATAAAATCCTGTTGTAAAATTCTGCCTAGAGAGTTGGGATAAGGGGGGAATTTTCAGGATGGCAACCTGTAACTAGTGGAGTGCCACAGAGATCAGTACTGGGGCCACAATTATTTACAATGTACATTAATGACTTAGATGAGGGAAGTGAATGTACTATCGCCAAGTTTGCGGATGACACAAAAATAGATGGGAAGGCAAGTGGTGAGGATGACACAAAGAGTCTACAGAGGGATACAGACAGGTTAAGTGAGTGGGCAAAAGCTTGGCAGATGGAATATAATGTGGGAAAATGTGAGATTATGCATTTTGGCAGGAAGAATAGTGGAGCTAAATATTATTTACGTGGAGAAAGACTGCAGAAAGCTACAGCACAGAGGGATTTGGGAGTCCTCATGCATGAATCCCAAAAAGCTAACATACAAGGTAATAGGGAAGGCAAATGGAATGTTGGCCTTTATTTCAAAGGGAATAGAGTATAAAAATAGGGAAGTCTTGCTAAAACTATACAAGGCACTAGTTGGACCACACCTAGAATACTGTGAACAGTTTTGGTCCCCTTTTCTAAGGAAAGATATACTAGCATTGGAGGCAGTCCAGAGAAGGTTCACTGGGTTGATCCTGGGTATGGAGGGATTCTCTTATGAGGAGAGGTTGAGAAGGTTGGGCCTGTACTCATTTAGAAGAATGAGAGGCAACCTTACTGAAACATATAAGATTCTTCGGTGGCTTGGCAGGGTAGATGCTGAGAGGTTGTTTTCCCTTGTGGGTGAGTTTAGGACCAGAGGGCATAATCTCAGAGTAAGGGGTTGCCCATTTAAGACAGAGATGAGGAGGAATTTCTTCTCACAGAGGGTAGTGAATCTATGGAACTCTTTGCCGCAGAGGCTGGGTCATTAAGTGTATTCAAGGCTGAGATAGACAGATTTTTAATCAGTAAAGGAATCAAGGGCTATGGGGAAAAGGCAGGAAAGTAGAGTTGAGGATTATCAGATCAGCCATGATCTCACTGAATGGTGGAGTAGACTCAATGGGCTGAATGGCCTACTTCTGTTCCTACGTCTTATTGTCTTATATTTATCAGAGTGCACAATTACTGCATATTCCGCCCACCCACATTCAAAGTGGCTTTTCTGGTGAGGTGATCCTATCACTAATATGCCATCGATGAGTTTGAAGGTAAATACATCGTTATATGTGAATTTCTGTTCCATAGCTTGTTGTTAAAGTTATAAGCATTATTACATCAGTAATGCAGGTTAGCACTCTTAACCTTTCTCACACTGCAAGTCCTGAATCTGTGAAAGATATCACCGAGTAAAATTAATTTTCTAAATATGTTGTTAAGTTTAAAAAACTAATCCCAATTTCAAACTACAATTTTAAGAGGGAGACGAAAGGAGACAACATGCTCACTTGGCTGTATGCATCCACTGGGTATGGGGGCATTTGTATCCTATGTATGTACAGCATTTCCTCCAAATATTGGAGACCAAAAATAGTGTCTTAAAATTATACCGATACATTTTAGCAATCTATATATGTATGTGTATATCCTGAAGTGTCCACCTTACTTGGGGGAGATAGTCCTGACTAGTTTAATTTAATGAAGGTATAAATCAAAATCAAAATACATTCATTTCCTTCCAGTTTCTGCTTTACCCCCATTAGATGCAGTAGTCTGATAGCTGCATTCAGAGACTGACAACCAGCTGCCTACCAATGCCACGCAGATAAACTTGGTTTAATGGTTCGAACCAAGTAGCCTTTTGGTTTAAGAAATCACTGGTATAGAAAAGCCTTTGTCCATCTGTCTTTCAAGATTTGGTACAATACTAATATAATCCAGAATAATTACTATGACAGATGTCACAGTATTTTTTTCCAAGTCTATTACAGTGAAATCTTTAAAAAAAAAGCATTGATTTTTCAAAAATTATTCACTGACTTTAATGACTCATTGCTGGTTTATTAAAAGTTAATCTTGCTTATTACAGAAACAATTACAATTTATTTTGAGCAATTTATAATGTAAATTTTGACATGTCAAATACTACCCCAGTAAATAATATATGCTAAACCATTACCAAATTCAATGATAGCTCAGGATGTGTGAGACAATCCCATGTGGTTTGTGGGACCAGTTATGTAGCCAAGCACGACACTCATTTTGCACACAACAATCACTAGCATTTCAGAGTAATTCATTGCATTTTAAAGCACTTTGGGATATTTGAAACATAATAGGATGTTACATAAATGAATGTATCATGCTTCCTTGCACCATCAAAGGTTGCAACCTTCAGATGAGGTGCTATGCTAAACCAAGGTTCTATCCGTCTGTTATGGGTTTAAATGAGTATTAAAAACACCATGGCAATGTTCAAGTACAACTTCAATTCTCTTATGAATCTGCTGCAGGGTAATAATCTTCAGACATTTTTCTCCCACTTTCTATCACATAAATTGCCATTCATCAAAGGGGAACTGTCTGATATTGGTCCACCGTCTGCAAAGCATAAACCTTTTTCCACTTGTCCTTTTGAAAATACCAAACTGACTAGCAAAACTGCAGACACTTAAAAAAATAAAAGGCTCGTTTAATGCTGAAAGTATAAGTGTATAAGAAAGTATAGTGGCTAATAACGATCATGAAAAATAGTCAGATAGTGATGCTCAATCAAGGCTTGAATACTCTGGGCTGGTCCTAAGGGTAATGTACAATAAACACCAGTTACATGTGTCCTCTTTCACACTGTAGCTCAAGACATCAGCCTCCCGCCAAAAGTGAATCCTGGGGGCTTGCAACTGCATTATTAACACTAGGCACCTCGATCTTCATGTATGTGCATGCTATGCTTTTAAATATTAATTTTTTTTTTCAAACGTGAAAATAATTAGCATCCAGTGTTAATAAAAATCAGAACCGTGCACTTTACCAAACAAAAGCATTTGCTTAAATGGCAGAATTAAAGCATCATCGAAACAAGCTTATTTTGAGCACATCAAACGATGTTGGGTCGAGAATTCTAATGTTAACATGTCACCCTTGTATTAGAAAATCTCCATTGCAAAATATCATTTCTTTATCTATATACATATATACACACACACACATACACGCGTATTATTGTGTGTATATGCAACAACCTTAAAGCTTGTATAAAAATTCAACCTAGGTTCGAAGGCACAAGGTGCTATCATATATTGGTTTGGGCCCTCGCAAGAAGCTTTGGATTGCTGTTCACTGGGTTGTACTGGATGCAAAACTTAGCAGGAATAGAAGAAAATGTGCGGATACGAAAAATGCGAAGGTTTGGTTATTCAGGGGAGGAAGCCCCTTCTCACCGTCAGCGATAATAATTATAGCGGAATAACAGGTTGTCATCGTAACAAGCGCTGGAGTCTGACAGTGTTGCAGCTGCCGGTGAGCCACCGTCAATCAATCCCGGGGACCGGGAGCGGCGCGAGCCCCGTCAGTCAATCCCGGGGAGCGGCGCGAGCCCCGTCAGTCACCCCCGGGGAGCGGCGCGAGCCCCGTCAGTCACCCCCGGGGAGCGGCGCGAGCCCCGTCAGTCACCCCCGGGGAGCGGCGCGAGCCCCGTCAGTCAATCCCGGGGAGCGGCGCGAGCCCCGTCAGTCACCCCCGGGGAGCGGCGCGAGCCCTGTCAGTCAACCCCCGGGACCCTTACCTGGGCTCTTCCCCGGGAGCTGCCCTGACACCGGCGGCCGCGGCTGATGTTTGCCGTGCAGTTTCCCGGTTTTATGATGCGCCTCCAGGCCAGCCTTCACCGTCAGCTGGTTTGCGACGGAACCGTTCAGCCCGTCACAGAAAATGAGAAAGAACATGAGCAGGTAACCGAGCATCGCCAAGAACATGGTTTAACGGTGGCTCTGGTCCGACGGGGACAGATGGTACATCACGGAGGCGGGAAGAGCTGCGGGATTCGGTTCAATATGTCCATGTTTGTTTATCTGCTGCTCGGTGCGCTCCTCATTGCCATCGGATGGAAATTTCTCTCCAGGAACAGAGGGTGGAGGAGGAGCTGGCGCCCTCCAATGTAAACTCCCACAAATGCAGCAGCACCTGTTCAAAAACCATCCATCCTGACCACCGAGTCGGGATAGAGTATTCAAAGCCAGCGCTGCACAAGTTCTACGTTTTTTCTTTTACGTATTCTTTGAATTTCAACTATGATTTACTGTTACATTGAACAGCTCAATTTATAATTCGCCACTAGCTCCGCCCCTTCCACCTTCTCTCTCCCTGGCAATTGCCCTCACTGAACCAGGCCTGAAGTCCCATTAGAGCCTGATGAACTTCCAATCCCACATCACTCATACAAACATACGAAATAGGAACAGAAGTAGACCATTCGGCCCATTGACTCGGTGTGTGTCCCTGGGAACAGCCCGTAGAGCACAGAGTCCTGTCTCACAGAACTGCTCGGGGTGAACCTCGACAGAAACCACTGCATCTCTCTCCAGACCTTCTTTGCCAAGGCACAATCCACCAGGAGGTGAACAACGGTCTCCTCCCCACCACAGCCACCTCGAGGGCAACGTGCCTAGGGGGTGAGACTCCTGGCGTGTAGAAAGGATCTGATGGGGAGGGCCTTTCTCACCACCAGCCAAGCTACGTCTTGGTGCTTTTGGAAAGTTCTGGTGATGAGGCATTCTGCCAAATGACTTTGACAGTCTGCTTGGGGAACCATCCCACCGGATCCACCCTCTCCTTTTCCCTCAGAGCCTCCAAAACGTTACGTGCTGACCACTGCCTGATGGACTTGTGGTCAAAGGTGTTTCTCTGCATAAATTTTCCCACGAGGGACAGGTGGTACAGCACGGTCCAACTACTTGGAGCGTTCCGCGGCAGCGTTGCCAGACCCATCCTTCGCAACACCGTGGACAGGTAGAACCTCAGCATGTAGTGACACTTGGTGTTTGCATACTGACGGTCTACGCACCGCTTGATGCAGCCACACACAAAGGTGGCAATCAGTATGAGGGCGATATTGGGCACGTTTTTTCCCCCTTTATCTAGAGGCTTGTACATCATGTCCCTGCGGACACGATCCATTTTCGACCTCCAGATAAAACGGAAGATGGCTCGGGTGATCGCCACCACGCAGGAGTGTGGAATGGGCCAGACCTGCGCCACGTACAGCAACAGTGAGAGTGCCTCACACCTGATGACCAGGTTCTTACCCGCAATGGAGAGGGAGCGTCGCTCCCACATGTCCAGTTTCCTTTTCACCATAGACACTCGCTCCTTCCAGTTTCTAACACATGCCCTGGTCCCTCCGAACCATATCCCCAGCAGCTTCAGGCCGTCAGCCCTGACAGTGATGGGGACAAAGGACCGGTCAGCCCAGTTCCCAAAGAACATGGCCTTGCTCTTCCCACGATTTACCTTGGCTCCCGAGGCCAGTTCGAACTGGTCGCAGATGTGGATCAGTCTGCGCACCGACAGCGGATCCGAGCAGAAGACGACGACATCGTCCATGTACAGGGAGGCTTTGATCTGAGTGCCTCCACTGCCCGGGATCGTCACTCCTCTTATGCCCAGATCCGCCCTGATGGACTCAGCAAAAGGTTCTATGCAACACACAAAAAGAACAGGCGAAAGAGGACAGCCCTGCCTGACTCCAGATTTAAGCGGAAAGCTATCTGATTCCCACCCATTGATTGAGACTGCGCTACTGATGTTAGTGTAGAGCAGTTGGATCTAATTGCGAATTCCCTCCCCAAACCCTATTTTGGAGAGCACATCCACCATGTAGGTGTGCGATATTCTGTCAAAGGCTTTCTCCTGATCCAGGCTGATGAGGCAGGTATCCACACCCCTGTCCTGCAGCTGGAGGATCATCAACTCAGTAAAAGACGCTCTTTGGTCTGCCCGAAACTTGTTGGTCTTCCAGCGCAAAGAGTTGTCCCCAACCAAGTGTTGCAGACTGGCACATTCCAAAGTCCAGGACTACGTGCTGAGGGACGCACTAAAGCTTGGGGCAGCTGCCGCAAAGGCGCAATGGGGAAGGGTCGCTGCCTAAGACCTTTCTGCCACAGTGCACCGAGGGACTGGGAACTGTTTAAATCCCCTCGGGCTGTACAGCTCAAAATGAATGTCTGCAAATGATTGTAATATTCATTTATTGTATTGATGCATTTCGTGATACACGTTGTAAAAGTTGAACCTGATTGTATTTTTGTGATGGTGATTTTGAAGATTTTGAAATGGTTTGAAATGTTGTTGAAGATATTTTGTGAATAAAGTATATTTTTGCAAAAAAAAACCATTCGGCCCAATGAACCTGCTCTGCCATGCCATAAGATCATGGCTGATCTGTTTGTATTACAAATTCCATGTTCCCATCACCAAGATCATCTACTTTCATATTGGTAACATGGTCTGTCCATCTCTTCCCCTGCCTCAGCTCATCTGCTGCGAAAGGCTCATCCCATGCCTTTGTACTTCCAGATTTGGCTATTCCAACGCACTCCTGCTCAATCTCCCAACTTTGACTCTATAAACTTGAGTTTACCCAAAACTCTGCTGCCCTATTTTAATTCGCACCAAGTCTTGTTTACCCATCACTCTGTTCTCACTGACCTGTATTGGCTCCTGATCTGGCAATGACTTTAAAATTCTTATCCTGCTTTTAAAATCACTTATTCCTCCTTTCTGTAACCTCTCCAACCTGACAGCCCTCCAAGGCCTTTGTACCCCTCCAATTCTGGTCTCTTGTACATCCACAATTGGCAGCCTGTCTTCAGCTGGCTAGTTCCTAAGCTCTAGAATTCCCTCCCAAAACCTTGTCACCTCTCTCCTTTAAGTTGCTGCTTAAAATCCACGTCTCTGATTAAACCTTTGCTGTCCTCTACAGGCATCCTTTAAGGCCCAGTGTCAAATTTTGTTTGATAACACTCCCGTGAAGTGCCTTGGGACATGTTACAATATTAAAGGTGCTATGTAAATGCAAATTCTTGTTAACTCAGAAAACCAAAGCTAATATTTGGCCTTCTTGGTAAACAGCTCACTGGCTCAAATTTTCGCAGGGACGGAAGAGGTCTCAGACCTAGCCAAAAAGGTGCCGGAGCCCCGATAACAGAAGTCCCACCCCTGAACCCAGCATCCACCATTTTCACTGGGGGAGGGGGTGGGGTTATTGTTTGTACATCCGTGGTTCATGGAGGCAGCTGTACATGTAAAAGTGTAGCTGTCTCCGAATAGATCCAATTTTGTTTTTAGTGGGATGTGCAAAACACGACTGTGGGTTTTAAAATATTTGAGCAAAAGGTCTAACGCTGTCGGAGCCATTTGGAGAAGTAAAGGTATCCTTTTGCATAGGTCACGGACCTCTATGGGACAGGTCAAGTACCCTTTGGGAGAGGTAAGATGCCCTTTGTGATTGTTGAAAGTAGCCGTGAAAGTGCGTAAAAAGTGGATTAGCTCATTGGAACTGTTGAGATATTTAAATATACTGCCCTTTAATTTTTTATAAAATCAGCCAGCTGTTACTACTTGCAATTTCATTAGCTATCTGTCCACATAAGCCTGAGAGCTATTATTATAGGATTAGTGCTGCATGACTGACTCCACAACCTTTCATTGTCACCGTGGGGCTTGTAAGTTCACAGTTTAATTGAGAGGTCCCAGTGGCAATGAGCCATTGCTAGACTTTGAAGAGAGTTAAAACATTAACAGTCAAAATTTAATAGTATCATGGTGCAATAGGCTTTCCAATATGAACAGCTTGGCTTGAAGTATCAGGAGAGGAATGTTTAACTTGTCTTCTGACATGAAAAATGCTTATGTGAGAAAAGTGACAATCCTGCGCTACCCGAACATTTTAACATAATTTGCATTCAACAGCATTCATTTGCACTCAATTGACATCAATTGCACTCAAAAGCAATTATTTAGCCATTATTTGACATAATTATGCTCAAAAACAATCATTTAGCTATCATTTAACATTACAAATAACATAACTTGCATCATTGTCAGCAATTGGACACCAAAAATGATCGTAAAATTTATGTTACATATTTCCGAATTTCCACAGCTTCAAATGTTCTAAAACTGAGCTAACTTTAGGAAAAGCTGACTCCTTTAAAATTTGTTTTGATAAACTTGTTTTATGTTTTTCTTTGTAACCTCTAAATCATGCAAAACAATCCTGACCCCTCCCCCTTCCCCCCTCCCCCCACTTACTCCCTCCCACCACTTCCTCCCCCGCTCCCCTCTCCCCACCCCTCCCTCCCCATCCCCCTCCCTCCTACCCCCCTCCCTCCCTCTTCCTCCCCCTCCCACCCTCACTCCCTCTTCCTCCTCCTCCCTCCCTCTTCCTCCCCCTCCCACCCTCACTCCCTCTTCCTCCCCCTCCCTCACTCTTCCTCCCCCTCCCTCACTCTTCCTTCCCTCCCCCTCCCTCCCCCTCGTACCCCCTCCCTTCCTCTTCCTCCCCCTCCCTCCTTCCCTCTTCCCCTCACTCACTCTCTCTTCCTCCCCTCCCTCCCTCCCTCCCTCTTCTCCCTCCTCCCCTCTTCTTCCCCCTCCCTCCCTACTTCTTCCTCCCCCTCCCTCCCTCTACCTCCCTCTCCCTCCCTCTTCCTCCCCCTCCCTCCCTCTTCCTCCCCCTCCCTCCCTCTTCCTCCCCCTCCCTTCCTGTCCATCCCTCCCTCTTCCTCCCCCTCCCTTCCTCCACCTCCCCTTCCCTCCCTCGCTCTTCCCCCCCTCCTTCCCTCCCACCCTCTTCCACACTCTCCCTCCCTCTTCCACCCCTAGCTCCGTCCCTCCCTCTCCCATCCCCTCCCTCCCTCTCTCTACCACCCTGTCCCTCCCTCCCTCTTCCTCCCCCCTCCCTACCTCCCTCTTCCTCCACCTCCCTCCCTCCTCCTCCCCCTCCCCCTCCCCTACTCTTCCTCCCCTCCCCCCCTCTTCCTCACCCTCACTCCCTCTGGCTCCCCCTCCCTCCCTATTCCTCCCCTTCCTACCTCCTTCTTCCTCCCCCTTCCTCCCTCCCTCCATCTTCCTCCCTTTCCCTCCCTCCCTCTTCCTCCCCTCCCTCCCTCTTCCAACCCCTCTCTCCCACCCCATCCCCCTCCCCCCCCCATCTTCCTCCCCCTCCCTCGCTCTTCCTCCCCTTCCGTCGCTCTTCCTCCCCCTCCCTCCCTCTTCCTCCCCCTCCCTCCCTCTTCCTCCCCTTCCCTCCCTCTTCCTCCGCCTGCTTCCCTCTTCCTCCCCCTCCATCCCTCTTCCTACC